>NW_022476005.1:0-476163 GCF_009193645.1 Aspergillus pseudonomiae
AAAAAAAAAAAAAAAAAAGGAAAACCAAACTAACCAAAAAAAGATCGTCGACAAATGCCCCGAATGCGACTCCAACCACCTCGACCTGTTCCAGTCCGCCTTCGCCGAGCTAGCCGACATCTCCAAGGGCGTCATCGACATCAACTGGTCGTACGTCTCCTGCGACATCGACTCGCCCCTGAAACTCAAGAACAAGGAGGGTACCTCCGCGTACTGGTTCTCGATGCAGGTCGTCAATGCCAATGAGGCTGTTACCTCGCTGGAGGTTAGTACGGACGGTGGAAGCACCTGGCAGAGCACGACCCGCTCGAACTATAACTACTTCGAGAATAGTTCGGGATTCGGGACGGAGACGGTTGATGTGAGGGTTACGGGGAAGAGTGGCAAGGTTGTCACGGTTAAGAATGTGGGTGTTTCTTCGGGCACGGAGGTTACTGCGTCTGGAAATGTTTAGGGGATGGTGTTGTTCTGTTGGAAGTAGTGTATAGTGCGCTGCTTTGGTCTGAGTGGTTGAGTCGTTGCTTGGCTGTTGTTGTTGTTGGTGGTGGTGGTTTGGTTGGTGAAGTTCGTTGCTGTTCTCTTCTCTACGATGCATTGGTTATCCTTTGATGGGACGGCATTGGGGTGGTCAGTTCGTAACCCTAGTGCTCATTCCTGTATGTCAACATTCTATTCTCGGTACATATTGACTTGAACATTTACCAAGTTCGATTTTGGGGTACCACTATGGCGTGATACAAACCTACGCCATTCAAAGCATGTAAACAACCACAAGGATGTTCTCATCTACAGGACGAGATTGAAAGTGAAGAATTGCATTCCGATATCGCGGGATTCAGCATCCGTATTAATCACACTCCCAGCCGTAGTTTCGCCGACCCATCCTTAAAAAGATAGCGTACACGAAGAATAAAAGAATAAAGAAAAAAAAAATTCCACAAGGGTAACGCAAATAGAGAAGAGAACATAGCAGAAAACCGAACCCAGGCTTAAACAATTAGCGTGGAAAGACTAGTCACGTACTCACTCCCGTGGAAGATAAACTCAGACTGTACCTGCAAATTTCAATAAAAACACGATGTCGTTGCTAGATGACATCATAGCAAATCTGGAAAAGTTTATTCAAGGGAGGGAGGACAATCGAAATGTGAAGAGGAAAGGAGATGTCGAGAGAGGGTGGTTATGTCAGGGTTCCCAGCCTTCAAAAAGAGAAGTAAATAAGTCATGGCACGTTTAGAACGGAACGAAGATCATCGCAGAAAGGAGTCTCGCGACTAATGTGTACGTAACAAAGAGAAGTGAACCGGATGTCAAACCTGGCCCTGATCAACCTCCAGAGGTTCCAGCTCCTTGGCCTCCTCATAATCGTCGAATTCGAGGCCCGCATCGCGACAGCGTTGCAACCACTTGAGCGCAATGTCTCCACGGCGATTGACCTCGACTTTTAATTTGGAGTTTTGTGCGCTGATCTCGTTGATGGCATGACTCGTAGTCATGTTGTTCTGCTCCCATCGTTCGCTCATTGCCTTCTTTTCGTCATGAAGCTGACAGATGTACTCGATCGCGCGTTGCAGAATAGCACCCTTGTTCTTGTCGCAGTTTGGAACAAGACGAGCAATCTGATTGATACCTTCATTGATCGCCTCACGGCGTCGGCGTTCCACTTGGGAACCAGTCAGTAACAGAATCGAAAGAAAGCAGGGAACGCGACCGACCTTCTTTGTGATTGTTCTTGCGGATCTGATGCCATTCCGGCGACCCAACGGAGGGCTTTTGGTTCATGCTTTGTGCTTCACGCGCAGCATAGACAGCAGCGGCAGTAGAATTGTGACCATGAGCGCCACCTATCGCTTGGCCCATTTCATCTCCGAACGTCAGGCCATGTGGAAGGCTACTGTCGAATGTCGCGTCTGGGGGAGGTGGGTATTTGTTCTGCGGTTGGTGCGCGGCTAAAGCAGCTTTAGCTGTCAGAGCATTCTCATCAGAGATACCGTTCTGCGGACCGACATGTTGGAGAATTTGCTGGTCAATATTAAGCTCGGATGCTGCACCAGGGAGGCCATGGGTATCGTAAGACCCGAGAGAAGCATGGCCGAAAGTAGGTTGGGTGTCTGGGGCTGGAATGCTGCCGTTACTTCCGTTGGAGGAGCGGTTCAATCGCTGAGCATCAGGCCCGGTGCTGTCAGTGCTTTCGCGCTTTCGCTTATTGTTCAAGCCATCAGTGGCACCCAATGAGGGATCGGACATGACGCCGAGTATTACAAGTGAACTACCCTACAAACAAGCGAGTCAGCAGACCAGTGAAAAGGAGCGTCGGTGCGCCCTGCTTACCTGCTAGATAAGGTAGACCTGAGATAAGATTGGGAAACCACGCTCCTGCACAGCTACTGACACCAATCTATTGTTGAGTGAGTGATCTATGAACCATGTGTTCTTGTCAGTGATCGCAGCTCAATGGTCAGTAGTGCAGATGCAATTCTCATAGAAAGCAGAATGAGCTGTGTTAAAATATGATGGGAAATGTCAATTTAGATAGAAAATCATTCAATCAATAGAAAAGCGTGAATATTGCTGATCAGTATTGATGTTGAGGTAGAGTGGGAGACGCGTTCGGGGGGTTGACGCGCGCATCTCCGCATCCGCATCAATAACATCTGGTCAGTGAGATTATGCCAGCGGCAAAGCACAACTCTTCACATATACCACTAAGTATATGGATCGCGGCTGCATACATAAAAGCATAGGATAGAGATACATCAGGCAGTATCGATCAGCAAGGGACTACAGTCCAGACGCGCCCTGGCAGTTTTGCGACCGACGAAACCGCGCGACATCATAGGCAACGGTCTCCTCGCGACCGGTTCATGGCGGAGAGCATGAACACCAGGGCGATGGACGGGACAAGAGCAGGAGCACCGTGCCGCAGCAACCGAGGGTTGTTGCGGTTGACAGAACGGAGAACAAGGAGGTAAACGAGAAGAAAGGGAGCAGCAGTACCTTGGGATGGGCTATCTATCACCTGACAGCAAGTCACCTGCCACGGGCAACAACAAGATAGGATGATCGCGATTCGATCGTGAGAGCAAGAAAACGAAATTTGTACCGGGAAGAAATGGTCGAGGCAGAAACGTCCGGCGTCAACACAGTGGACAAGTCGGATTTGAAAACGAACAAAAAGAAGTGGCGGCTTTTACAATGGAAAGTAGGGATACATGGAGGTGTAGAGAGAGAGTCGAGTAGAGAGGGATTGCTCACGTGGCGAGGGCGAAAGACGAGGTCAAGCCTTTGGCCAAAAAGAGGAGGAATGCGGTGACCGGTTGTGACCTGGTGTGCACTCGAGTCACGGGATAACGGAGCCTCTCTCTTTATCTCTTTCCTTTATCGATCCACCGATCATTCCATCGCAGGAACAACTTGGGGAAGTTCTTTGCACCGAGCCAGCCCGCTCATTATCAACCAATCTCTGTCCCTCCCAAGTTAATCCAACCGGTTTTCTTCCTTCCCTCCTTCTTCCTCATCCAGATGTCATGTGCTGTAATCCCGTGCCCCCTCCTCACCCAAGGCCCCCGTTGGCATCGCTGATTGGCTGCGTGTTTTCGCCTTGGCCGGTTGCCGGAGGAGGGGTTCACCCGGAAATCACGTGGGCCCTTGCAGCCCTCCTGAACGAGGAGCGGACGAAGATCATGAACTCTTAGTAACTCTGCAATGTTTCCCCAGGTCTGCAGTGTTCCTCGAATAATGGCCACTGCCCTCTCATGCAGGATGGTGTCATTGGAGGACGAAATCCCCTCCATTTGGGAGTGCCTGCTCATCCCGACCGGCCCGTCCCTCCTTTGGTCCCTGCTTAGGTTGCATGGTCCAAAACGCATAGTATCAGTTGTTTAGTCGACGAATGACGGGGATCATGCCATGTCCCTCGATTTTTCCTCTGTGAGATGCCGATCGCCCTGGTCTGCCTGGTATTCGAGGTATAATAGCATCACTAACCTAACCGCCCCATCCCCCCTCGATCTAATCTTCCAGGAATCATTCAACGTTTCCAAGTTCAAGTCTGCCGGGGTTTCTGAGCCCCCTCATTGGCAGAAAAAACCATCTCGATAGTTCAATAGCTCAAAATTGAGGACACCTTCCCAAAGAATCGTGGTCTCAGTTGACAGACGCAGTAGAAGTCTTTCGCTGAACCTTCCGGACTTGAGATACTCTCCCATTGGAGCTCAGCGGGTTTTCTTTATCCCTCCATCATATTTAGCTTACTGCCCCCCAAAGAACATGACTTCATCTGACCCTAGTGTCACATGTGCCCACTGCGCGCATATTAGAGGCTCAGCTTCCACCCCCCAAGTTGCGTTCTTCACTCAGCGGCAGTGTCCAATCTGCGGCCTATGGTTAGTGGGGATGTTTGCTAGGGTTGTAGTAAGAAAAACCTGTTCTCACCCATCAAGATTGACTTCTCGACACCATCTGGAAAGGTGCCGATCAATCTGGTCATAAGATGAGTGGAATGCTAAAGAAAAGGACGGGCGCGTGAAGAAAGAGGGAGGTACTGAGACGATAGTTTATCGGGGCTACTGCCTGAGAACCTATTAAATGGTTATTCTCCGGACTTTTAAATCTAGAATCCCCCCTGTCTTTGCAGAAAAGAAAGAAATGTCACATGGACCAGCATTCAGTATGACTGTCAAGTGACTCACATGACTCTGGGACGTGGAAGTGTGGCAAGACGTTTGTCGGAATGCTGGCCACTCGTGAACTCACTGTACGATTACCGTTGCAAAAGAGGCATAAGACGTGCGACGATAGTTGAATAGATGGAAGAGAGTAGTTCGCATGTTGTAGCATATTGAGGATCCCGACCACCCAGCTCTCGTAGGAGGTAGGTGAATAGACCATTACAAGTATGAGAGCCCCAAGCATGCTATACTTGCCATCGACCGGCACTTATGAAAGGATACTATTATTGCCCGAGCCATGGATACGTCGCCACAGCTCAATCACATTACCTACTAGCTTTAACTAAGCCGAAGACCATTTTTGGGTCCATCGTAGTATCCGCAAAGCAGATCCCTTCGGCTGTCGCGGCCATCATATCCCAGCAGAATATTTTCACATCAAACGGCGATGTATCCTTGTCCCCACTCTCATCCTCACCAGACCCATTCCCAGAACCTTTGTCCACAGCACTGGTTTCTCCATCGGCCGAGGGGCGGCGCGGCCGTTGCGTAACAGCAATAATAGCACTCGTGCCAGCGTACAGAACCGGGTTGGTTCCCTCAGGACCTGGTTCGTCTCCGGCGCGATTCGCAAAAACAATAACAGTCTTCTTGCCAGACTCCGCATCATCCCCATCAAAGTTCACCTCATGACGCAATCGTTTTTTGATGAGGGGCCAAAACCGCTGGATCCAGTAGTTGAAGGTATCCATCTCCGGCTCGCCAGCGAGAGCGTCGAGCTCTTCCCGGCCCAAGGATGTGAGCCAAGCCATCGAAAGGACGACGAGTTGAGACTTCGAATCCAGCACTCGGTTCGCGAACTCCCATGTGGTGAACGGCGTCTCGAACTTATACGGGTTGATATCCATGCATATCCCGAATGAAGTGGCAACGTTGGTGCCGGGAGAATTCTGCTCTGGTGATTTCCCAAAGGTAAGCTCGCGAAAGCCCCGCTTCACATCCCCTTCGGCGGCCCATGTCTCGTCTGTATAGTACAGAAACGCCTTGCGGTAGTTGTGCAACACCTCCCCGTTCTCGTCAACCACAAGAAGAGAGTTGTAGTACGTCTCCTGCTGACTAGTCGAACCGTCTCCTTGGCTTACCCCTGCTTCCTCGACCTCAGGATACCCAACGCACACTTTACATCGATACCGCCTAGCAGTCTCTCGTGCCCACGCGGCTGATGGGCCCTTCCCCGCAGGCTCCAGATATGGCCTGATAGCCTGCAGCGACGGGAAGTTATAACCTTCGCACAGAGCATCAGCATAGGGCGTCCATAAAGAAAAGATCAAGATTTACCACAACAGAACATACCAGTCAAAGCCAACTCAGGCAATACCAGAATCTCCGGTTTCAAGACGTCGACTCCGATGCCAACGCCTCCTAGCACTTTGCCATTCTGCAGCAATTCATTGGCGCGGCTGATGTTGCCTTCCACGTCCCCCAGTTTCGGGGCGAACTGTAAGGTGGCGATTCGCATTTCCCTGCGCTGCTGGTTGTGTGTACGCAGAACAGGGAATGGTGTGAAATGTGGATGCTTTGGCGGGTATCTCCTCTGGGTACTAAATGCAGCGCACCTATGCACTGCAGGAGAGCGGATGGCGAATACGGACGGTCGACACTGTAGGCCGAACCCGGTACAAAGAGTATTTACTTGCGTTGGAATAGTAATGGTGGCGATATATTTTGGCAGTCCTTTTTCCTTTTTGTAAATAGTATCAAAACGATGAGTAGCGCCGGTTGATTGAGAGTTCGATGGGTGATGTTGTTTGTTCTGATTGGTTTCGCTGTGACAAAACTCCCCGTGGTGTGTGGGGTTGGGCGGTGGGTCTGGGCTTTGGTTCGTAGTATTGTCCTGCACCTATTACTACTAGGTGGACTTACATATAAAACTACCTCAAACTCTGCTTGTTCAATGTCATACCGGATCGCTTTCAATGGAGAGTAGGTGTCCTGTGTTCTAAAGGCGGCTGGCTAAGTACTCTCTATCTGTAAACGAGTAGTGGATCCGAAATCATACAATTTCATCATAGTACAACAATCCCTTGGACAAGATGCATTCAATGCATTCGATGAAATACAAAAAAGAAAAATAAAAAAGAACTGCCTAGACTGAATGTAGGGGCAAAGGAATCCCACTCGCTAAGATCCAGAACAAATCGAGGTATATGATCTTTCCCGCGCCATGCTTGAGACCCAGGTACTATGCAGTAACTCTCAACACCATATGTAAACATAGAATTCGCTGAACGCCGTCTCCCAATGCAGATATTGAACTCCAACAAAACCAATATAATATGTACTTAAATGGCTCTACCGAAAGAACCAACCTCAGCCATGAACGCATATAACTGTATGAGATTGAAGATCCCCATAGATGCGCAATCCTGTTGCTGTTGATTACCGAACCGTCTTTTATTTAGATTTTCGTTTCTTTTTAGGGGTAAAGTCCAGTGGCTTATAGGCCAACCCTTTGCCACCCGTCAGGCGAAGTCTTTGTTCGGTGCGAGATAATGTGCGGCCCAGTCCGAGATCGGTGTCAGGGGCAAGTGCAAGGTCATACCCGTTCACAAGTGATTGGGGCGACTGACTCCGGGAGAAAGAATACGACGAAGAGAAACTGCTTCGAGGGCTGAAAGACGAGCGCCGAGGTTCAGATGACCTAGTAGACCAGCTGTTTATAAGTCTTGGGCCGCTCCTGAGAGATTCAGCGGCTATGCGGGCAGCAGAGAGGAGGAGTTCATCCTCGTCAACTTGATTAGGCTTTGGAGGCTCTGGTTTGGATTCGGCTGCCGGCTTCCGCGTCATGGACTCGATTTGTTCTAGGATAGGAAGCTTCGGTAGAGGTTTGATAGAGGAAAGCGCCATGGACTTTTTATGTAAAACAGGGGTCTCGGCTTTCGGCACTTTCGCGGCCTTAGAGCCGGCTTCTACCGGCAATTCTTCTTCGGGGTCTTCATGGACTCGCTTGCGACTTATCGAAGAAGTCCTCCGTCGCTTATCAGCTGCTTCTCTTAAGGTTTCTATCCATGCTAAACGTCGATCGTTCACATCGGGAGCTGGAAAACCATATTAGCGATACACTGCACAAAGGGGTAGTCTTGCTTTAATGCCACAAACTAACTTACCGACAGAAGTGGCCTCGTCCACAGTAGGCTCTGTAAGCTCTGTAGGCAAAGGAGATGTGGAATTTAGATTTTCCGGCTTGACAGATGTTGCCGGGCCCGTGGGTTCTGCTGGTCTGGTTTCTTCTAGCGATGATGAATTCATCTCCTGTTGCTGCTGGGCAGCGTCATTACTGTGTAACGAAGATTGTCCGTCGTTTGACGCAGGTTCTTCGGTTGTCCTCTTTGTGAACGTAGGTGCCTCATATTTTGCAGGTTGCTCTTGCCCTGCATTGCTATCTGTGGGCTTCTCAATAATGGAACTCGACTGCCCAGAGGTTGACTCGGATAATGAGGGTTTGGGAATCCCTGGGGAGTTATTAGAGCCTCCTATGAATGAGCTTTTGTATTGGGCACGAATCATACCGTTATTCTCTGACGAAAATGGGGATATAAAGGTTGTTGGAGACTGCGCAAAGGGTCCCTGCGGGAGCTTCGGAGAACCTGTCTGGAGCGGGCTCCCTGTATCGCTAGGGACAGTGCTCTGAGCAGCAGCATTAAATACAGTGCTGGGCGCGCCCGAAGGGGTTGGTGCATTGGCGGTATCGAATATACTGGAAGGTTGGCTAGCAGTCAACTCAGCAGCTTGATGAGGCTTGGCATCAGATGAGGGTGTCGGAAAACTAAAAGGTGAGTTGGTCGGCGTCGTACTGGGTTGAAATAGACTAGGAAATTTGAAGGCAGGTGCCGTGGAGATAGCGTTAGGCGCATCGGGTTTGTCTTGCTGCGACGCCGGACCCGGTGGTGCGCTAAAAATGGATGTGGACTGCGAGGTGTTCGGCCCAAATGAGAATGGAGAACTGTTGCTGTTTGTCTCAGGTGTCTTCGAGGATGGGAGAGAAGACAGGCCTGCAAATGGGTTAGGCGGCGCCGATTCTGTGGGAGCGCTAGCTGAGGGACCAGGTGCGAATAATGAGGAGAGTGGTTTAGCACTCTCGGACGGCTGGAACATACTAGGCGTCTGGGAGAATACGCCTGCTGTTTGTGTCGGCTCGGCACTTGTTGATGTTTGTGTAGATTCCCCAAAAAACCCGCCAAGACTATCTGCGGATGTCGGCATATCCTGCACTGATCCATCCTGCGCAAAGTCCCCACTTGGTTGTGGTGTCTCGTTATCTTCGTCGCTGACAAACAGTGCATCGTCGTCTGCAGAAACCCCCGTTGTTGTCGCAGACAAAGCCAGAGGGAGCTCTTGTAGAACTGAGCTGTCAACCATCCCTAACTGCGCTGCTTGCTTGATATTCAAGCCAAGAATTATTGCGACCAACGTGCGGCCTGCACGCTTTGACTCGACATACGTCTCTGAGAATGTATGGTCTGATGTTCTTCGGAACTCTGTTATTCAATGGGTCAGTCGAGGAAATGCAGTAAAAAATTGGACGAATATCTAGAAACATTCCCCCAATATCCGGTCAAGCGAAGGCCACTTCAACTGGCAAAAGAGATGAAGCGGTTTCATCGTCGAGGGTTACACATACCGACTGAGTCAATGTTACGGCTTCCCCAATTCATATATAAGTCGCCATTTGCGTTTTCAGCAAATTCCAAGTCCTGTTCTTCGCAAAATTTGATAGTCTGCTCAGTGTCGTCAAAGTATAGCACCCTCGTTAACTCATCCACAGTCCATTCTTCGTTTTTATGTTGTTGAGAAGACGGATATCGGCAATACCCCTTCCAAATCGAGCGGATAGCAGTCAATCGCACGTTGTTGAAATAGATCTCCGCAACACAGGCCATCAAATATGAAACAGCGGGAGAGTCCACCAGACTGAAAAAGCGCCCGTAAAAGCCCTGTGCAATTGCATTTTGCCTTTTAGAGTCGAGAGTCCCCTGATACTCCCACCCATTACCAGCAGCAGCCAGTAGTTCCAGTGCTAATTGCACCCGCGGAGAATTGCGTAGTTCAGCTGGCCACTTTTGCACACGCGCTTCCAAGTCAGGCCGCTGGTCGAGAATAGAAAAGATAATATAATACGCGCGGAATTCATCTTCGTTTGGAAACGAGATACGACTGCGATTGTCGTCATAGTAGTACATTAGCGACAGCATCGTATTGTTAAGCTGTTCACGTTCCTGGTGATGATCGAACGGTTCTTCGTTGGCAGGGCTAGAAAGCAAGTGGAGTGATACAATGTGAAAACGGGCAATTCTCTCAAGACAGGTGACTGCCATTTTCACATGGTCTTCCTGGGTAAGTTGTTGGACTGAGAAGTCATTGCGAATAGATCGAGTTCGATCCCAAACGAACTTATGAATCAGCCCCAGGGGCTCGGGTCCGCCAATTACATGACGGATTAAGTAGTTCATGGTCTGGAGAAGGGCCTTTGGTGTTCGGATATCGGATGGAAGTTGCTCGTCATAGCCAGCAGCCGATCTTCGGAAACGTTTGAGCATTTTTGTTTCGAGATTCTGCAAGGAATTCGTTGAAGGGTGAAGCAACTAGGTCCGGAATGTAAGTGCAGGTCGAACAGCGATACGGATTGACACGAATACCTTCTCACTCTTATCGACCATCTTCTGAACGATGCGCTCAACGCGTTCAAACTCCGGACACATGCTAGTACATGTTCCCACAGGTGTAATAGCTTGGTTCAAAGAAGTTGGTTGGTTTGGATCCGCCATCTGTCCTTCCCTGATGGCTTTCTCTCTCTGTTTAGCCCTATCGAGTTTGAGCTGTGTATCCCATTAGCATGTTAATCCACTTCTCTGTCCGGATAGCGAATGAAGACCGACCTGTTCGTAACGATCGTTGTAGTTGTTTGAAACAGACACATCTTCGACAGGTACATTGGACATGGTCGCCCCGTTTGGCCGTATTGAGGAAGGCCGCTTTCGGGGATCACGACTTGAATCGACCTGGGTCCCATCGAAAGTGGAAGGGGCCCCAAATGACGGCGCTTTCCCGAACCCGGGGAAAGAAGGTTTTTGCGGAGCAGGCTTCCCAGCGAAGGGCGATGGAGAGGGCTGGTTCCCGGTCTGTTTCAATTGAGCGAAAGGCGAAGCCACATTTGCGGATGGACCACCGTTCGAGTCGGGTTTGCGCCAGGTATTTCCCATAGTACCACCTCCTCGGCCGTGGCCACGAGTAGCCCTGGGAGCCGTCATTGCTCCGCGTCCGCGTCCACGGGCTCTGGGATTGTGGGGCACATTTCCATTTTTGGCTTGATAAGGCGCCGAACGCCCAAGTGTACCACCACGTCCACGACCTGCTGTTCCCGTTGTGCCGTCTTTCTGGCTAAGGCCAGCAAATGGGTTTGGCGGACCGGCCATTTTGTCGCAAGCAAGGCGGGAACAGTGGACAAGGATACGCGTGAAGTGGTCCGGGGCTTCCCCTCTCGCGAGGTTATCAAGTTTAGTCCGATTAGATTCCAATCATTGACAGGAGTTGCGGGCCGTCGGATGTGAAGGCGGAAGGCGATGAGTGAGATATTCTAAAAGTGCTATCCTCCGAAAACCATTGGCAGGAGCGTGACGAAAGAGTTAGCCAAGGATGGCGCCGGAAGTAACACAGTTTTCATGGTAACACGATCGAGAAGAAAGAGAGGGTGAATAAAGGGAAAAAGAAATGGTGAAGGAACAATGATGTACGGGACCTGTGGCTAAAGCGAAAGCAGGAAACGATGATGGCGCAGTACCTTTCGATGCGAATATTGACAATGAAAAGTCTTCCTCAAGACAGAAACAAGGTCATACACAGAAGCCTCTGCAGCAACACAGGAGCTGCGACGTTGCAAGCCAGATTGGATGGGGCCTGTGATCGTGGGGAGAAACCTCCGCGCGGGCAAACCGGTCGTCCAAAAACAACGGAAGTTCGGTAGGAATACGCGCAATTTCGGAGTGCGAAACTAGGGTGATTGGTTTTAAGTTGGCTCGGCCCGTTCAGTTTGATCGTCTCGAATGAGGAGTGCAGAAGGGGGATTATGGTTGGTTTCTATCCAGTCTTCAGCGAAGCTCTGTCAGCTGCACCTGCGTCAATGCCCGGTAAACGCACAGACCAATTTTATCAAGCGCTCCTAACGCGCGCCTAGCTCCAGTGGGCTGTCGCAATTGACATCGGCTTATTGATTATCCGTCCCTCCTACTCTGTTCGCTTTCTTATCCACTACTAGTTCAGGATTTTGGATATTTCAAAAAAAAAAATATATGGATTCAAGAAACAACTTAAAATACGTGCATCACGCTTTTGAAACCAATATCGCTCCACAAAACCCAGAAAGCCACTGTGGCCACAATTACGCCCACCGCTTCTATAACCAATAAACCCTCGTTTCAGGCCGTCGCTTCTGGTTTCAGAAGCCAGGAAGCACGTAGCCTGTATATGGACGCCTTCGCTCGAATACTTCATAAGAAAAAAATCCACACAAAAATAAAAACAGGGAAAAGGGAAAAATATCTGCGGCATACATCCGTCCCAAGGCGCCGTCAAAGAATTTCTGTTCAATGCATAACGTGTAGTTGCAAAGATTGCAATCAACTAGAAGGAAAAACGTATAAAGAGGCGTAACGTATGTATGGAGCCTGAAATATGAATCAAAGAAGCGAAAGTCACCAAGTGGTGACAAATTTGTCTGAATGGGAGTGGGTGGTGAAATCGCGAAGCAGCAGAAGTCTATTGAAAGTTCATACAAATCGTGCGTGTCATTCGAGCTCAGACTAAGGTCGCAGCTTTAATACCTGGATAGAAGATGTGCCGGAGGTGTTTATGCATGGTGAGGTATCATGTGAGGGTGACTCAAGGATCCCGCGCGGAAAGGGGTGCCTTTCGGCAGACCATGAGGAGTATGAGCCAGCTCTGTTGCGTGCGAAGTGGTAGTGAGCGGCATGTGGTAAGGCATATGTTGAGGAATGTTCTGAGCGGGCGCAGAGCCATAGTCCATGGGATTGAACATGCTCTGTCGGTATGATGGTGTCCAGGCATCGAATTGACTAACGGATGGCTGCATAGGCAAGGCGGTTGGACGCTGGTGAGAAATGATCGGCTCTCCTGTTGTCGAAGCTGAGAATGGAGCCTGTAAGTAATCAAACGCATTGGGCTGTTCGTTTGGAGTCACAAGTCCCGGCGTTACGGGTGTCTTAAGAATAGGATGGGAGTATTCATCCGGGTACTCAGAGTTGCCGTAGTATGAGCGTTCATGCGCAGATTGCTCTCCGAAGCTCAATGATTCAGGCAATGGGAACAACTGGCCCCTTTCCCCCCCCATGTGCACGGGGCGGCCATGTCCACCCATAGTCATGTCCACGGAGGACGTGAACGAGGAAGCTTGCTCGGCCGATGATGGAGGTGTCAGGAACTCGTCATCAGCTTCCTCCAGGTCTTCGGGCTCCAACTTTTGTTCTGGCTCACTGATGGTGTCGGAGTCTTTGTCCTTCGCACTGGCGTCTCTGTTCTGGACATAAACAACACAGTTCGCATCTAGTTAAAGCATTAGCTTGAGATAGGGCCGAAGGTCTATAAGTTAGACATACCAACTTCACCAAGTTCATATCTCTCTTCCATCCTCCGTACTTTGAAAACCTCGTCCAAGACCTCAATCTTCGAGGTAGGTCTCAGTTGTCTCTTAGAATCATGCGCAACTTCTTGCAGCTTGTCGGGGGTGATTCCGAATTTCCCGAGCTTACGCACGATGTGGATAAGGAGTCGAATGCGTTCTAATGGTTGTGAGTATGGATAGCCTGTTTATTGGGGGTACGTATCTACTCACGCTCTTTCCTGAGGTGGTCGGGCTCCTTGTGGACCACTCCCGCTGGCCACCACTCAGGCTTGGTCTTCTCCGGGTCTCCCTTCTCACCCGAGGCAGCTCCAGCTCTGGGCTTGCCTCCATTGTAAGGATGCTTCACTTGCTTCCGAGGTTCAATGAATTTAATAAAAGCTTTGGCAATCTGGCGGCAATTAAGCTGCTGGAAATGCTTCAAGGCATTCTCGTAGTACTCGAGGATTTTCTCAGTGTCCCCGATCTCAATGCCTACCATGCTTGTGGAGGCAGGTACTTCCTCAACAGGCTCAGGGAAATGTGGCTCAAGAGCATGCTCCTGGAAGGAAGACTTGCGTCGCTTTACATGGCGAGAGAAGTCGTCGGGACGCGGGTAGCCATATAGCGAAGCTCCCATACCAGAGTATTCTAGCACTCAAAGTGATCAGTCGACCCGTGCATGAGGCTTAGGGGCGCGTTGTTATACGTACTGCGAATGGTGGGTCTGCGATACCCAATCTTGGCTCCCAGTATCTCCAAGAACTTATCCTGTACGTCGGGGGTAAAGACTGTACCGTTTGTTTCCCGGATAGACGAAGACTCTTGCACCTTAAGTCTTCCGAGGTTGTCGAGGTAGATCATTGCATAATGGGTGTAAGGGAGGTTGAATGATGTACGCATAGTTACATCCATAGCCTGTATGGTCAGTGATGGTCTCATATTGACTTGGCTTTGTTCTGCTTACTGGAGCGGTTTCCCATCCAGTATAATCATCATGCATAGAGGACGCTGGCCTCTTGACGGCTCCTGTGCCGGACACGGATGCACTGACAACCATGATGTCTTTGAGAAACGTTTAGATAAAGTTGCCAGTTAGGGGAAAGGTAGTAATCAGAGGATCTGAGTGGCTTTCTTATTCAAGAAAAGAAAGCTTGGTCAGAGATAGAGAGACTGGTAGACAATATGGAACATAGAGAAGGGCCTCGAGGTTTCGATGGAGTGTCGACTGAGCGCGAGCAAAGCGGCAATTTGTATCTGCTCGAGGTCCAGAAACAAATGCACTGCGATAGGATAGTTCAAGCCGACGCTGAGGGAATAACAAACCCCTCTCTTTCAAGTGACTTGGTCGAACAGGACGTGGCCGCGTTTGAGCTGGAAAACTACAGATGTAGTGGCAACTGTGGTGCCAACGGGCTTGGTTAGCTACCAGCTTGGTCATGGTAAGACGCAGTTCATCAAGCAACGAATTGCAATAGCAAGGCATATGGTACAACGTGGGGTCCGCAATCCCGCTGCTATCTGGTGTAATTCCCCGACAGTGCTGGCAGCATCCTGGATCCCCCCAATGTCCGTCAAACAGAGAGAGAAGTGGGAAAGTATGCATAGGCTCCAACTACTCACAGCACACAGCGATAAGCGTAAGTTGTCAAAAGCCAATCAAGGTGCTGACAGGCAAGTCGAGAGAGGATGTTAAGCTGTTGGTAACCGGCTTTGGGCACACAAGACGGAGTAAAATGAAGTGCAGCAGGGTTGAAGCGAATGCGAGAAGGTCTTCTTTCCTTTGAAGGTATGTATGTACTAGAAGAGGTAAACGGTTGGGTGTAACAGAGTTGTTTGACTTGGGGGGGAGTCAAGTCCTTGTTAAGTTCAGAGAAGGATGGGTAAGAGTGAAAAGTAGAAGTCACAAATAGCAAGGAAGAATGGGTGACTTTATAAAAGAAGATGGAGAATAGGAAAGGAAAGGACTGGGTTATGAGTATGCAAGATTTTGAATGATTGATCGATTACATCTAGACAGAAGAACCCACACCCTCTCCCCCGGGCATTTAGTTTCGTCGTCCACCCCCTCCCCGGTGGTGGTATCGAACTGTCCCAATCTGGAATTGGCATGATGGGCCTAGTAGTCAAGTGGGCAACCCAGGATCATCCATGATCCTGGAGCCCATCAGAAGCCGAAACACGACGAACAGGGACTACCAGGCACCGGTAGACCACTTGCGGCTGCATCTCTGGGAAGTGGACATGCAGTAGGGCGATTAAAAAAATGATTTTATGATTTTATTTATTTTAGTTTGATTTATTTTGTAAAAAAAAAAAAAAAAAAAAATGAAATTAAAAAATAATAATAACGTTATTATTATTATCATTATTTATTATGAAAATTTAATTTCTGACATCCTGGTTTTACTATTTGTAGATCGACCACTTTAGCTTTCTGGCAGCTGTGCAACCGCCCCCAGAGGCTTTGTTCGGAGCGGCCAGTGAGCAGCCTAGTGGCGTCTCCATTATTGGTCCCCACAAGCACTTTTGGCGACAAACCCTACCAAATAAATGTGCATTAAATTATTTTCCTTCATTTAATTAACGAAGTATACTTCAAAGTGACAAAAGCACCACACTAACCTCCAGAGCACTTTAGTCAACCTCACTAGTCTTTTAGTTTGGCTAAAGAATGCAACCGCCACATCCAGCTCCAGTGACCGTCGTTCGGGGACCATCTGAGACTTGGTTTTTCTGATCCCCTGGACGCTAGTATCGTTGGTAGATAATGCTTGCCGGTATAGCTGCCGAATTTGAGATAGAGAGATGATAGGGATCAATAACAATCTTGAGATAAGTCCCTAGAAAGAAAGAGAATATTCCATCAATCCGGTCTCTTTGCGAGCGCGACAAGTGTGCCAACTTTTGAACCCGTCATCTGGTACTAAGTCCGCAATCTCACTATCTTGTTAGGGTGCCTTTTTCTTTGGCCCTCAACCCCGCCTAATTAAACGTATAGCTTGGCCCTATCTAGCCAGCTCTTTACCTATCTACCTATCTACTGCCCCCTCTGGACATAAGAACACGATGTAGTAATAGAGTTACATTCTTCACCCCCCAGTTCGTCCAGCATTGGACCTGATGCTCCCCCCTCTCATTTGAAACTAGAGCATGTACACACCCTTTAATAAAGTATGGCATGTTGTACCGCAAGTTCATGGAACATGAACAACCAGCAGCCACCCTCCTGGGTGTCTAGATCCCGCACAGGCCCGCCTCTCGTCAGGTCCGTCCCACACAGCCCGCGCTTGGGCCAGACGGAGGGAAGAGTTTGCGTCTGTTTTGATCTGCTGAAGCGAATACACGCGCCATCCAGCTCCGAACTCAGGTGTCTGTGGACCAGAAAAAAAAGTACCTTTTGCTGATGCATGGTCTCAGAGTTACGTAGTGTTCTTGCGAATGCAATTCTGCAGATGCAGGTTGATCCTCTTCGGTTCCAGGACCCTTCAGGTGATGATACAACGCCAAGCGACGTATACACACGGAGTACGTATGTACATAGTTACCGTAGTGCGACTGCCGGCATGGGCAAGTCGGACTCGCCGAGTCATCGCCGTCGTCACCTGACCCAGCCAGCCCTCCGTTCATACATACATATACATGTACATATAACCTACCTGACACGAAGTGGCAATGATGAGATCATGCTCCTTGTACAACTGGAGGTCTTCATCGGTGTCACCGCTCACGAGCGACCGTTACATCTTTGGGGCGATAGTATACAGGTGTATAAATCTCTAACGAGCAATCGAACCATAGAGACCCGTATACGTAACTTGCGAACGGCGTAGATCCCCGACCCAAGCCGGAGCCCCGAAGTACCGACTAACTGGGCTATGATTGCGAACGGCTCTAAGGCAAAAGGACGAAATTGCGATGGGCCACGGGAGGGGAGAACCGTCGACCTTAGACTATGGGCCTTCGATCATGGGCGGATCTAAATACGATGTGCCCCGAGAGTTAGTCGCAGTTCCGGGTGAGCCAATGAACGGCGACAGTAGCTCCCAGAGCCGAAATGATCGTCCACCGTAGGAACGAAGAGGCTTGTGCATGGCCCAGAGTACTGGGATGTGGGATTTCTAGGCCTTGAAGCTAAGAGTCAGGAGTCGTCTGTCAACCCAACCCGTACCGGAGACATGGAATGGTTGGTTGTAGCTAAAGTACAGTACAGCAGCTATCATCGTAAGCAAACATTCGCCAGGGTCCTAAAAGCACCTCAGCTGTTGTTCTTGTCTTGTTGTCCCCTTCCTTCCCTTCAGCTCTATCGAATATTTGCCAATGTTAACGACTAGGTCAAATGCCGTTGCTAGCAATTTATGCACCATAGAGAGAATGAGGACAGAAAAAAGGAAAAAGGACATATGCACATAAAGATTGGTTCGTTGTTTTTATGGTGGGGGAAAAAAAAGACAGTTTGACAGTGTGGCAACCCCCTTTCGTTTATCCTAGTCGGGAATGTCCGGGGGATTGTTTCCGTCGCTAGTAAACGGAATGGCTCGCGCTACGACCACCACCGGACGAAGGCTTCATTGACATAGAAAACAAAGAAAGCAATGGGAGAAAATAAAGGGCCACTGGGATTGGTCCTAGTACATTTAGATTCGAGGAAACATCTCTTAGATCCGTCGCGGTTCCATGGTACCGCAAAGGTTAGGTCTGGATGCCTCTAGGCGTCTTCATTTGTTACGCGTGGGCTGCTTTGTACCTGGCTGTCGGGACTGATCAGGGGCAGCAAAGGCCACGCCATCTATACCAATCTTGCCGGAAGCCAGATCGGCGACCAGCATTGAGTTATCTGGGGACGTTCCCGAGAGTATATTCTATGCCCTATCGAGAATTATTTGTCAGGAGCAGAAAGGCCTAACTTGATTGCTAGTGGTTGACTCGCAATTAGCATCATGTATATTCTTTGTTACTGTTTGATGGGCTGGGAAGGGTAAGCTTTAGCGATTTACTTAACAAACCACATGGAAACGAATGGAATAAAACGGATTGGAGAGATTAAATCTTTCTTTCTTTTTTCACTTCTTCTTTTCTTTTCTTTGAATGTTTTTTTTTTCTCCCCTCGTTTCTTCCTGGTAACTCCAAAAAAGTACTACATCCCGTTTGCTTCTACGCGGGTTAAACCCCTAAGTGAAACCTGACTGCACAAAGAAAGTCGAACAGTTAGACAATGTACATAGAAACAGCTGCAAGACATAATTAGGATCCTCAAGGTTTCATAAGCAAACAGTTTGAGGGTGAGACGGAAGAGACATTCTGTCTTGAATATATTTCTCTGTGGAGTAGGGAGTACAACATAGCCCCAGTGTTCGGTTAACCATCTTGATAAGATATACAACTACTATTGACCGGAGCCTATACCTGGCGTACCTAGTCCCACAAAAGGGCTGTTGAGCTATGAATAGTCAGTCCCGCAAAAAAAAGAAAAAACAAAGGGGATGACGACGAGGCTATACTATAATGCTCCGTACACTTTCCATTAACAGTAAGAGACACCCAATCTCCCCCTTTCAAATACGCACTACGCGATCCCCTTAGGCACCAAACCAAGATCCTTTTTCTCCCGATTACCAGGGTTGTTCCCGTTGAACCACCACCTTCACCACCACTACTACTACTATGACCATATCACCCATCCGGTCACCAAGCCGATATGATCCCTGTTCAGGATCAGGCCGTCACATTGCTCCATTTCTGTTGAACAAATGACCATCTCTTGAGAATGCAAACGGGATCACTGATCGGCCAAGTCTAGACCGTTTGTTTTCAGTACTTGCTTACCCCAGGGTGTGCAACCCTCAACGTGCCGTTATTTTTTGTGTTACTATTCTGGCCTCGCAACGTGGCCGAGAGGGTTGCACATACATAAGCCACTTCAACAGTGTGCTTCACCACCAGTAGGCATGGACAATTGTCATGTAGAGTTCAAGGACGAGTGTCTCACCGCCATGATATCGAGATCTGTGGGAGTCGGTCAGTGGATGACATTGCATGAGTGCATATGTACTAATTACGTCGGTGTACATCTGGAGACTTGGAGGGTGGGAGAAAAACGTTGGTGACGGAAAACGATATCCATGACGGCACCAGCTGGTCAAATCCGGTTTTTGTTTTTTCATTTTCTATAGTGAGCCTTTTCTTTCTATGTTTCCTTTAATTTCCCTTTGGTCAAATTCTCCTCTTTTTCAATTAGTAAAATTGTGAATTGAATCACGGTGTCATCTCTTCTCCGAATCAGCTAATTAAGGTACCATCGGAATCATTCACACCGCGTTTGCCGCTAGTCAAGGCACCGTCAACAATTTTTTACCCACCGTTTGTTTCTTCGTGTCTGCACCCAGTGGAAATAGGCAACCCTGATTTAATTATGTATATCTTGTTCGTATCAAGGTCGTCGATCCGACCGGGAATGGAGGAATGCAATCAGATCGAGGAGCCAAATTGGAGGGGGATGTGACAAGATACTGGAGGGGTGAAGGATGTGCCGTCACATTGGATACGCAGCCTTACTCCGTAGAAAGTTAAAAGCCGATCCCTGGCATTGAAACCGTCGTCAACCGCCTGTCAAAGGCTGTCATACCCTATTTTTTTCGTGGATGCTAGCCTTAGTACGCGACTAGTGGCTTCTTATGCCCCTCAACCTGGAACCGCCGTTTCCGAGAAAAGTCATCTGAAGGGACCGGAACACCAGGGCTTCTCTATTACTCGTCGTCTACCTCAATCTCACGCCAGGTCATTTTGTTGAGAGAAAAAAGGGAAATGTTTGGCTTAGCTTTACGGCCCTATCTGGCAGTGACACTATCAGATTGGTGATTTAAATTGCTCGAATTAGCATGAGCTGATTCATAAAGCCACTAAAACGGGTGAATCCGACTCTGGCCCACCACGAGCCCTACCTTCCTGTGCGTTCCTATGGTCGGATACAGCGTTCTTCTGAATCTTTCCGTGGTTCGGCGAAAAATCATGGCCACGATGTGATTCTGTATTTCAAAAGGGCGGATTTCTTTTCCTGTGTGGGGCGGGGGAAATTAAAAAAGCGAGATAGTGACCTCAGCTTCATCTTACCTACATACTCCTACCAAGTAGAATGACATTTTGTCGCTCACAATGTGTGGATCATGTCCTGCTGCCATGCATGAGAAGCCTGCAGAATTGGCAGCATCGAATACATTGATGAGTTGCGTCATGGATGGGGCCGCGCAGACCAGCTTGGGGGGAAATAATAATCGGACTGAACATAAACCCGGGAGCTTGTCAGGAACAGGACCAACCCGAGGCTACTCTCCTGCAATTGAGGCTGGGAAGGACAGGGAAGAAGAAAAGGTACTGTTCAAGTTGGTACTGTCGGATTAGGGAATGATTAGCCCTTGTTGTTAGCTCTCGACCAAGGGTCAAACCCCCAGTAGTACCCCGCCCAGGATATTAGTAGGTATAGTAAGGGAAGGTACTTTTTGACCTCTGTCAATGTTTTTGAATGACGCTGAGTTTAGTGCTATTCCCCTAAGGGTTGAAAGGGCTCAAAGGCTAAAAGCCCTAGGAGCGATTAGGGGGAGGGCCTCACACCCCCCAGAGCGGGCCGAAGACTGGCACCCGTCCAGACTATCAGACCCAATTGCTGCAAGCGGGGCGGCGGCCCGGGGAGCGCGGAAGGACCGTTTGTCATCAAAAGCAAAGTTCACGATCGCCCTGTGTTAGCGTGTCACCCAAAGTTCCAGACCCCCGCTGGCGTGCAACCACCGCCACTACCAGGTTGGACTCTCATCTCCAGATCGCCCTCTATGGTTGGTCAATGGCTTCGCATCTCCGCCAATAGACATAAACCGATCGGATCTTCTGGGATTTCGTTGATTCTCTTCCAGCGTCTCTGCCCGCGCGGAGCGATCCGATCCCTTGATGTACAAAAGTACCCCGAGATCCTCCTGTCTTAGCCATTCCCTGGGGGCTGACTACGGCCAGGGACAGCGGACCAAGGGCCAGGTTGATGGGTTGGGGATCCTTGCAAGTCGAGCTTAGTTTGATCCTCTCGGCGCCATGTTTACCGTCTATATTCAATTGATTCGTGAAGCCTGATGGCCGCTCCGAGTATGACAGCTTACTTCTAATCTACAGCACTTGTGCTTACGTAGGTCTGCGCCATCGCTCGTCGTCCTTTCAGCAAAAGTCGCGTACTAAGTACGAAATCACTGCCTTCCTCTCTAACTGAAACCTCAACAGAGATTC
Source organism: Aspergillus pseudonomiae (assembly GCF_009193645.1). Lineage (NCBI taxonomy): Eukaryota > Fungi > Ascomycota > Eurotiomycetes > Eurotiales > Aspergillaceae > Aspergillus > Aspergillus pseudonomiae. The sequence continues at coordinate 21,607 of NW_022476005.1, forward strand.
AACGACAGGGAGCTTTCGCACTCCGCTTCCTCTTTCAGCCAGTCACTTGACCTTCCGTCAAACCGGTCGAGGATTTGCCATTGGCGTATTTATAGAATTATACCCCAGTGCATTGTTCCTTAATTCTCCTTCCAAGGGACAATAAAAGTCCGACCGCGATAAGCAGCAATAACCGTGAGTTCTACAAATAGAAGCACAACGCAAATCCATTCCACTTGCGTCCGCTCAGTAAACACATGCTGCGGGATGTTTATTGTTCACTCCTTCCGGTTCACGTTTATCCACAAAGTACACATCCACGGCTCTGGATCAGCTGAATAGATCCATTCCGACCGGCCCGAGCCTGTGCAGGTCTTTGCATGCAGCGGTGGCTACGATGGGTAAGTGCGCATGTTGTACGACAATCCATCTGCACATCCGATATGATGGGTATACTGACTGGTTGAGACACAGCGGTTTAGATAATCAAATCTCCGATGGATGTGCGATTTGGAAGAGTGGGAAAAGCATTCGTCGGGTAAGGGCACCCCTACTAGCGCCGACCACGCGCCAGGGTTTCCTGTCCTTCCAAAAAGTGATACTTCCAACAGTGTTCGATCTTCCACGATATCCACAGCTTGCGATTGGCTTCGGCCGAGAGCCTGGTCGCTCGGTCGCCACAGTTCCTGGCACAGACATCATGGATCGCTTTGATCCTCCTTTTGTGTAACATCACAGCTGCGAGTCAAGTTCTAACCCTGTCCTTCGATCGCGAACGATGGATCCGCAGCGAACCGCAGCATGTCAAAACTCACACCAGCATCCTCAGGGACCATGGAACGATAGAACGAGTCCTTATGGTTCGCGCAACTTCCGCAGAGCTTATCCGGTGAGCGCAGTTGCTGTTGTTCCCAATCTGTCTGGGTCTGCTGGACGAGTCAAAAGTTTCTGTAACAGCTCATATCAATGGGGAAGCGATAGAGTTCGACGGTCCGCCAAACCCACCCAGATGCGAGTCACTCCGCTGGAGACTTCCAGAGACTCGCCCATGTGTGAACGCGGAGTAGAGTTTAGATTTGACTTCATACCACTCCCTTACTTCACCATAATCGCCATCCCCTAAAACCTCGTTTCGCATTTTAAGTGTATAGTTTATCATGGGTAGAGTTTCGCGGTCGGGCACCTGACTTTCCCACCCGCGCCTATAGAAACCCACTGCCGAGATCGCGCAAAAAGTCTGCAGTCATATGCATTAGCTCCGAAGCTATCTTACTCGAAACATCCCTGTCTGGGGCCTCTGACTGGCGCAAAACAATAGCATGGTTAGCCGGGTTGTGGAGCTCGCCTGCATGGCCGTGTCCGCTGCCATGGCATTTTTCGGAGCTAACCCTCCATCGCGCATGATTCAAGCGCGCATGATTTGCCCGTCCAGTGCTCGCTAAGCCGACTCAGGTCTGTGAACCACGAGGCTGGGTCCATGATTGGTCCCAGGAATCACTATAGAGTAGGGATGATCCATGTATTTGGAATGCCGATCGCTTGATATCAGATTTCCAGTTTCCTCTTTGGTATTGGCGAAAAAAAAAAAAAAGAGAGAGAGATCTGATCTGGTACTTTGTCATTCTTAAGGAGAATTCCCTCCCAAAAAAAAAAACATATTATTAGTTATTTTTGGTTTCTTTGCTTTTGTTCGTTATTTCTTGCTTTTTCTGTCAACGTACCTTAGCGTTCTTTCGTTCCCACCCACCGCCGTCAATCTCCCCACACTTCACCGAATATCCCCTTCGCTTGGACTTCGGCCCTAGCTTTGACGCAGCCTCCTTCCAGATCCAGTTATCACCGCCTAAAGAATGGTGACGTGCTCGACTGGAAATTATTTCCAGTCCACGAGTATCCAGGCAAGCGATCTACACTGCAGGATCTGCACAGGAGATAGCCTGTCTCAGCGTCTGGGGATGTCGCTCGGCATTACTCGGAGGTATACCCTGGGTGCATACATCAAGACATCTGCACAGGACAGTGAAGTATAACATCACCGGAGGATCTGGGTCAAGAGAACTCTGAGACAATGACAGTTGGTTCCATCTAACGGTAGGCGACTAGGCCTTTTCCCGCCGGAGAATATTGAATTCCCCCACTCAAATATACTTTCCAACTACTGTACGAATGTACCGTAAAAAGAAAAGGAAACTCGAAAAAGAAAAAAAAAGAAAAAAAAAGAAAATAGGAATAGGAAAGAGAAAAAAAAGCAATGAGATCACAGCAACATTGACAGGTCAACGTTCTAACGACTTCCAACGACCTGCGCCATCCGTAACCGGGAAACTCGAGATAACGACGTGAGTTTCGTTTCAGGTTTTTGTCATTCTTCATCACTCAGGATGGCCTCTCCACCTATCGATCTCCCTCGTCCGTCTCCGCTCGAGGCGACTAAAGTATGTATGATAAAGTTTTTTGCGCTTCCTCCACTTCCCCGTTCTCCTGATTTCCTGGTACGCCCAAAGTACCATGCATAAGGGAGAGAAATGGTCCAGTTCGGTTCAAGACCTGAAGTGATTTGCAAAAATGGGGGAACGGAGATATTTCTAAACTGAGCAACACTACTGCGAGGCGATTGGCTTGGGATCTGCACGGGACCAGGGGTGCCCTTCTATTGGAAACTCTTACTTTGTCTGTCCTGCGCCTTGGGGCGAATATTTGATTTGATATGATGATGGAGCTATTGTCCGGAAAAGCATACCGATGGGTTCGTTGGTTCGAGACGCTCAGACAATTTTTCCCATTTGCTACTCCATCCTGACCCAGGACCTTTGACCTTAACACAAGTAAGCAACTGGGGAAGAATCACCAGAGTTTGGAAAAACCTTACCCACTGCACAAAGGCATTGGGAAAAGAAAAAAAAAAAAAAACCATAACAGTGGATTAACACCCAAGCCACATCCCCCTCCCAAAGCTAATCTCAAACAAGACACTTCCATCGTGGCTGAAATGCACCATCCATGTCAGTCCGGCTGCAGAGCTCCACCACTCGCTGCGGCTGGACAAATAGACCACAGCCAGCTGTCAAGACCCATTAAACTACTGTAGGTTATAATGGAGAATCTTCGACGTTGGTTCTACCTGTACGAAAAGGAGATGTTCGCCTTCGCTTGGGGGAGGAATTCCGGAGCATTGTGTAGCTGACTCCAATTTACGTCCGCTTTTTTTTTTACCCTCGGGTACGAGCGTGCCGGCGTTCCCGCTGCCCCGGCGTCAACAACCCTGGTGGACGATGATGAATCGACTGAACTATCAGCAGCGCGCGGAGGGAAAAATGGGTGGGACTGACGCAAGGAATGGATCAATTTGAATCTCTAGTGGCTGACCGGACTGCGATCTCGTTAAGACGAAACGGCCCGAGCGTTTTCTATCATGTTTTACCTGCTTACTCTTTGCTGACTGTGGTTCACCTTCTGCTCTGGACCGTCATGCAGGTCCCTGGAAGGATTAGAAATTGGGCGATGATACAGGTACCTGCAATGATATGAATTATGTCGCAGCAGTCAGATATTATGCGGTACAGTCAGGCCCAGATCTCAACATTCTCATACATAGTACTCCGTAAATTCAATATACAAATACTTTTTAGCCAAACCATCCAATCCCAATCCCCCCCTCCAAATCGAGACAACACCACAAAACCCTATCTCTCTTCCCCATCTAACTCTTGTCTTTCTCTTTTCAAGATATAAAATTCCCCCCCAGTCGATCCCTTCCCCTTCCCCGAGACGTGCAAATCCCAAACACCGACGGAGATCCCTGCCACCAACCAAATCCAGCGCATCAATGCCCACTCCGTCCTCAGATCCCACGATGGACCGCCCCAAGTCTGCACGCCGCTGAAAACAGCCATCGAGTGGATAACCACTACCCACGACTCCCTCCCACTGAAGAACTCAAAGGCCCATCCTCTGACCCGATTACCAGGTCGCCCGGGGACGGGCCATGCAAGATCGATTTCCGGCTGGGCTAGTGCGATCCCAGCTTTTTGTTCGTGGCCGCGATGGGGCTGCTAAGTTGCGATGAGGCTTTCCGTGTGGCCTGTCGAGGTGGCTAGTTTAGTTTCCCCTAGTTATATCCGAGTTTTGTCCCTCTCTCTCTCTCTCTCTTTTCTTCTCTCCACCTATTTCTCATTCCTCTTGAGGAAGTAAAGTACGAAGTCTAGGTACAGAACAGGGAATTGATCAAAAGATGAATGGAATTGGAAGACTCACGGAGTCTATGATGTCGCGCCGACATCTAGTGAGATTTAGTTTTTCCCGGTCCACTATCATAGTGCGCAACCCACAGTGATAGTTAACATAGTTAACTACTTAGTCAACGACTTAAACTACGGATACAAAGTCCGCTCCTCCATGGCCTATGTAATGGACCCCCCCCCCTTCCCCCTCTTCATAATAAGTAGTATGAATTTATGAATATTGTTTTCGGTAATGTATTGTACTTTTTTTCTTTTTTTTTTTTTTCCTTTTATACATACATTCGTAAACCCCCATCGCCACGCGAGATACGGTATACGATCATCGGTGATTATTGAAAATTAGCACAAAGCCTCATGCTAAAGCCACCAAGCAAGGGGGCGAACTCAAATATCCCCGGGCCATGGCGCCTGTTTCCCCCCGATACGTAAAGAAGATGATGAATTTTTAATTTTTAATTGTTCGAAAACACGAACATGAAGCAAGGCAATCGATCGCAGGTGGCAGTCAGTTTTCGGGAATATTTGGGGGTGAGGGGGAAAAAAAAAAAATCCTACGGATACTATCTATAGAAATTGGCAATCAATCCTTTGTGAGGAGGAACTGGAACTTCTGTGCGCGCGCGCGCGCGTGGCTGGCAGGTGATTAGATTTCTGAAGTTAATATTGCCGGGGGGGGAGGAGCCAATCGTGGGGGGAAAGAATCTGGTTTGACAATGTATTTCTTTTTGAAATGTTATTTGTTTTTGTTTTTGGTTTTGGTTTATTTGCTAGAAGGTTGTGGTTTTCTGCGGGGTTGGAGTGGCTGGTAGTTGTTTTTTCTCGGTGTGTGTGCTCCGTAGTAAGAAGAAGTATTAACCTCTTGTTGTTTACTGATCGGGAAGTTATGCTCGGCATAATTAGGTGCTATTTCTCTTGCCCGTTTGGGGCTTGCGATTTCATTTCTAATCAACATCGGGTGGCTCCGACTGCCTACTTAGTCCTGCAGTGTGTCCTTTTCAATGGTTGAAGGTATGCAGATAATTGCTGCAGTGACTGACAGGGGATCCCCTACACCGCCATTGTTGACACATCGATTTTTCGTGTTTTGCTTCTGGCGAGAGTTGGTCTTCCATCCGAGTGGAAATAAATGGCACGTGAATTCGCAATTTTACTCTTGGTTGACTATGTGCAATAGGTACAGGGCTTTTTCAGTATAGGGGAGACATCGAAAGTAAAAAAGGCAACCACACAATTAATTAAATAAACTCCTTCCGACGCCATGGGTACGAAGCGATCATCGACCCGTACTTTTGGTTCCTCGTCTGAAAAGAGAAAAGCTGCGAATGGATCGGCTCTCTGTGATCTTGCCGAGCTCGTATAAGAGAGGGATAGGGCCCTTGATCCTTCATAAACCCCTCTCCCGTGCGCACAGACACTTAATGGATCGTTTAGTGTCGCTGGTGCATGCAAGTTCAGCCAAGATGCGGTCATCCTCTTTCTCACCTGGGTCTCCTACGAGGTCCAGATTCGAGAGATCGGCCCGAGATTAGAGAAAAGCCTCTCTCGCTTTGGCCCAGCCACTCACATGTCTTCGCCACGGTGGGAGTGAAGCCGGCAATTATTGCACCAGGGCAAGTCCTTCGTTATCAAGCAGACCCGCTTCCTTGACAAGTTCATAGAATTTGCCGCCGGACTTAATCAGATTGGCAGGTGTGTCAAATTCGGCCACTCGGCCCTTGTCCAGCACAACAATTCGGTCAGAATCGATGATCGTGTTGATGCGATGTGCGATAGTGATGATAGTGCGATCCTGGAAGATGCTACTGCGCAAGGTGCGTTGCAGTAATGCATCTGTTTCCACATCCACGGCCGCCTAAAGTCACCGTTAGTAAATACCAAAAAAGTAAATCCGAAGGAAAAGGCGGTAGAGGGAAAAAACGGTGTGGCAAACTGGCCACTTACTGTTGCTTCATCAAGAACCAGAATATTGCTGGGAGTCAACAATGCCCGTGCTAGAGACACTAGCTGACGCTGGCCTTGACTCAGGTTGGATCCTGTTGGTGCCATGTTAGTCCAGCCCTAGGAAATTCCAACGTCACGCGGCTGCAAGCGCGAAAAGCGGCCAAATTCTTACCTCCTTCTTGAATTCGGGCATCCAGCTGGCCGTCCATGCTTGCAACGTGATCTTTCAGTCGTGCATGCTCTGCGAGTTAACGGGTCAGTCAGCCATTCACTTTCTCCACATGCAAAGAGGCGAGCCCAACGTACCGAGCACACTCCACAGCTCTGTGTCATCATGCACATGACGAGGGTCCAGGTTGTCCCGTACGGTGCCCTCAAACATGGCTGGGTCTTGGGGAATGATGGCGAGGCGGCCTCGCAAGTCAAACAGGCCAATAGTAGACACATTTAGCCCATCAATGCTATCAATCAAGTTAGCGCAGCGCCAGCGTCAACAGTCGGGCACTAGGACTCACCTAATACTGCCACCATCTGGCTCAATGATGCGGAAGAGCGCCAGAGTAAGGGAACTCTTTCCTGCACCCGTACGGCCAACAACACCAATCTTCTCGTGAGGCTTGATATCAAGGTTGATATCCTTAAGCACCAGGTCGAGCCCAGGACGGTACCGTGTGCTGTAGTTTTTGAATGACACCGCGCCTTGCGCCGGCCAGCCAATGGCGGGACGGTGCTTGAATATCACCTCAGGCGCTTCACTTGGGAGGCTAGCGTACTCCAGAACACGTTCCACGGACACGATGTTCGTCTCGACCTCGACCGTTTGACGGACGATCCAGTTCAGAGACTGTGTAATTTGGAGGGCGTATGACATGGCCAAACCAACCTTGCCCGGTGATATACCGCTGCCAGTAGCAACGGCGATGACAGAAAGCCCTGCAGAGGCCAGAATAATGATTGAACCAATGAATTCAAGGCGGACTGCCAACCACCTATTCGCACTAATGGAAGGGAAGTAGGCGCGAAGGTTCTCATCCATTCGCCACTCATTTTCGAGTGTAAATCTGTTTTCCTGCTTATACGCGCGGATAGTCGAGATGCCTCCAAGAGATTCTTGGAAATGAGCGTAGATGGGACTGCGCGTAACACTATCCAACCGCTTCAATTCTCGGGAAGTCCGCAGGTAATACTTTTGATAACTTAGATAAATGTAGCTCAAAGGAACGACCAAAATGAGGAACGCAGGCGTGGACGATGCGATAACGCCCATCGTAAACAGTGCTTTTGCAGAGTTTCCAAACAACTAAAATTGAGTTAGCCCCAAGTTCTGTGTAAGAAGATGTAGGGCTTACCATGTTAAATGTGCGCGCAAGGACTTCATCAATACGATATACATCGCTATAGCAAGATCTATCAGTTTCCGAATACAACGCGTCAGCCACGCACACTCACCTTGAAAACCTATTGAGGATTCTTCCAGACGGTGTTGTTTCAAAGAAGCTCATGGGTGATCGGAAGATTGCGAATGCCATCCTCTCATGTAATTTCCGAGATGCCTGTTAATGTTCATCAATATGGTCACGGTCTGCATTAGCCAGAGAGCTAAGGGTAAACGTACTTCAATTGAGCAGAAGATCCATAGAATGAGATTCTGGACTATAACTAGGATAGACGATCCTAGTCCAAAAGCTAGGTAAACGCCGATGAATTTACCAACATTGGGGTTTACTTGCACTTCGCTAGCCTCTGACCAATATTTGAGCCAATAGCTGCCAGCGACCTGTGCTGTTTGTGCACCCAGAAGAGTAGCAAGGTAGAAGCAGACGGCGACGATATTGCTGTTCTTGGCATATTCCATGTATACACTCCACTTGACTTTGCCTTGCTGTGAGGTTTCTTGAGTTTGTTTGCTCTTCAAGACATTCTCCTCGTCTCCTAACTTGCGTCTAGGGCCTTTCCAGCTAACGGTACTGGCGCGTCGCAAAGTCACAGTACTTGTTCTCCGGTTGGCACCAGATCTGATGGGCAGGAGTGAACCAATTTCCTGTTCGGCTTCGTCGGTGTCCGAAAGCTCATCGGAGTCTGCGTTGTCAATTATCGTGGTAGAGTCCGAGCTTTCGGGACTAGCAAGACCATTATCACTCGAGTTATCATCGTCCGAATCGTTCATAGTAGTACGAATGAGATTAGCAACTTCGCCCTTCATAGCCAGCAGCTGTTCATAGGTGCCCTTTTCAACCAAAGTCTTGTCTCGTAGCAACCCGATGAAATCCGCCTCCTTCAAAACGGGAATGGCATTGGTCGCAAGGATTCTCGTCTTGCTACCGAGAATTCCACTTGGTCCGAGGACTTTGTTGATAAGGTGCCGGCCCACGTGCTGATCAACTGCCGATAGAACGTCGTCGAGAAGGTAGATGTCTGCACGAGCATAGACTGCTCTAGCCAAGGTTAACCGAGCCTTCTGTCCGCCTGAGAGCGAGATGCCCCTTTCTCCAACTTCAGTTTGATCTCCATCCGGCAAGTTCTTGAAATCATCCAGCAGGGCGCAAGCTTCAACGGTGAGCTCGTAAAAGTCAGGATCCCACCGATGCCCGAAGACAATGTTCTCTCGGACACTAGCGTTCATCACCCAAGGTGACTGTGCGACGTATGCGATACGGCCACGGATAATGACTTCTCCATCCGTTCTCCACAAATCGCCCAAAAGTGACTGGAGGAGAGATGATTTCCCGGCGCCCACGCGGCCTACTATACAACTAAGTTCACCCTTACGAGCGCTGAAATTGATGTTCTCCACGACGTGAGTACCATCGTACCTGTTCCAGGTGAACGACGCATCACGAATCCGTACAGACTCATCCCCGACATGAGACACCGGGTCCTCGCGCTTGACCGCATTGGTCTGCAGTTCCTCGGCGGTGAAATATTCAGTCAAACGCTTAACAGCCACGGAAGCCTCAATAATCGATGTGATGACCATAGGCAGAATGGAGAGTGGGAAGGTAAGGAGGTTGAAAAGCGTCAGAGCTGGGAATACCACTGAAGTGGTCAGAGGCCGGGGGTCCGTCAAAGCAAAGACAGTAAATGTAGAGCAGGAGACAAGGAAGGGGGTGGACTGCCATGTAAAGTTTGCAACCGACTGCGTCGCTCCGATTTTGCGAAGGGTGTTCAATTCCAAGTCGTTACGGATGTGACTAAGCTTATTCATAAAGGCAGTGTTCCAGGCATAAAGTTTGATACTCTTGATGTTGTTCAAAATCTCGGTCATCAGCCTCGACCTTGAATCCTTATTCTTCATCTGGACGAGCTGGAGCTTTTTCATCATCCGAGCTATCACTCCATTCAAGGGAATCATAAGAATCATGACACCGATACCGGCGAACATGCTCACGCCGACGAGCTGGTAGAGCGATAGCATGCAGAGGGTGATTTGGAACGGCGCCGACCACAGCTGTGTACCAAATTGAGTCAGATCGGATAGACGCTGCTGGTCCACAGCCATATGGTTGACAATATCGCCGGTAGTCTTCGATGTACGGCCCTCGCTTGAAAGCCGAAGCGACTTGGCATAGATCATTGCCGTCAACGAAGACTTCACACGCATGCCAGTGTCAAAGGCTCTCTGGAAATACTGATGAAGGCACATTGTTTGCGATACCGAGACAAAGAACATCGCCAGGGCAATAGCAACACCCCGTATAATTGGCTGGGGGTTGTCCGTTTGATACGAGCTGATGAAATCAATCAGAACTCGGAGAAGCTGAGGCTGGACAAAGGCAAGCATATCACTTCCGCATTTAATGATCGCACCTCTGGTGTATGAGCCACCGAAGGACTTGAAGAGTGCGATCCACAAAGAAGGTTTGTCCTTTTCCAGTTCCTGTTCCCAGTTTTCCGCCAATGTTTCTCCCGTGGCACGAGTCGTATCACGGCGTCGAAGGTTCCACAGATCATCTTGGGTCAGGAAGTTCTTATAGCCAAACTTCATCATTGGCGTCATCCAGCTGAAGCTGAGCACCGAGAATATGTCTGCATACTCATAGGGACATTCATCTTCGTCGCCTAGAGCATCGTAGGCGCTCTGCTTCTTGGGAACGAGGTATTCCAGTCCAAATTCCAGTAGCGCGAGTCCTAAGCTGATGTTGAAGCAAACGAAATATGGTAGGTTGTCCTCATAGGTCTTTCGTGCAACAAGAGAGCGCAACTTAATTCCATAGGCGATGGTAAAGAAAAGCCAGTAGAAGAGAACGACACCGTTGGGTTGCCTACTCCGCCAATGCTCATAGTATTGGACTGTGAATATCACACACAGGGAAGCAAACACAGCGATCGAGCTCCAAAACCGAACGTCAGCCAGCCAGTTATCCGCAAAAGTCTCGACCTGAATCGCTGCTTGAAGAGCCGTTGTGAAGATCAAAGCGGATAGCACGATCTATTTTAGACGTTAGGTTAGTCCCAAATAACTTGATCCAAAAGGGTTCCAAAACCAACCAGTTTAGCGTAAAAATGCCAATTCTTCGACACTGGTTGGGGGATTCGCTTTTTGAGCAGAAACCAAATGGCACCTGCTCCCATGATTAAGCCCCATACGGCAACAATAGCCACACCAAGATCTAAGAAGCAGGGCGTCAGGTCAAACCTGAATTTGCTTAAGGGCCCCCATCCTTCCACCTCGCCGCAAAAAGGCTCTAGTTTGGGCGATTGTAATGCTGACTTCAGGGTTGACGATCCCGGGGCAGAATCCCCGAGGAACGTCTGGGAAGTGCCATCAAGCATCTTCTAACCCCGACTGCAGAATCCCTATTCCTTTCAACCCACGAGAAGGAAGGAAAAGGGAGTCAGAAAAACTCCCGGGGTGCTTTCACGCAGATGATGGATGCGATTGCGGGCGGAGAGAACTTTCTGATCGAGGATGATACTGCGAGGCCAATCCTCTCGTGAGCTGCAAGTTGCTTACTAAATGAGACGGCCTAAGCTTCGGTGATAAGCCGATATGACTTTACCGGAGATGCGGAATTCCGCCTAGCTTACCTTACTATCTCTCCTCCTATGACCATTGCAGTCTAGTCATTGGAGTGGATTCGCAAAGAGATTTTCTCTCCTTCAATCTCGAGGCTCTTGTTCCCTTGCTTATTTTTCGTCCTGAAGCGTGACATTTGCGTTCGGTGCTTATGACATAAGCCGGCACCATTGCATGTCTTGGCATCTTCATTGCTTCCATACGTCATGAGGTGACTCAAAATTTTAAGAGTCAACCATTCTAGAATTCCAATCGTAGGCCAGTAATTTTTCCGGGGTAGACCATTCATTTCCGGGTGCGAAACAGAGGGGTTTGCTTACGAATTGCATTTGCTGACTTATGCACGAATACGAAGAGGCTGCAAATGGAAATTGATTACGGAGTCAGGTAAGCAAGGAGCATGATGACAGACTAAGCCAGAATCAGCAAAGCGTCATCGGCCCCGAGTCCCGAGTCTCATCAACAGTGCTCGGCATTACTTACCATATTCATCCATGATATTCATAACAAAGACTCTAGTGTTTCGAAGGCTGTCTAGACTATGGCAATCGAGCTGATGGGGTATAACGATTGATAGCTTACTTGGCAGATCATAAGCCTCAAGTTAGCCAATTAATGTATCTCAGGAATAAGCCCAGAATCCCGGCTCACTATGACCAGGAGTTGGATATATATATCTCCCGAGTATCAGTTCTATCTTTCTACTTCGCTTCACCCGAGATCAAAGACAAGGTCACAAGAACCTTGAGATATCCTCATCTGGTTGTAAATGTTTACACACTATTTTGGTTTTCTGGAAAATAGTTGAATAATAAAGGGATATAAATCTTTCGCCAAATTGTCTTTCAGATCTTAAGGCTTGAGCTCTAGGTAGTAGGTGCACACTTTCAGACCTGAATCACCTGATGGTCACCATATATACTAGCAACAACCGTATTCAACAAAAATATAGTTAATTGAAAATCCTAATTTGGCGAGGACCAATGTGATGCTATTATAAATGGATCGGATTAACCATGCACTACAATATGTCAAGGGAAGGACTATATTGTTATGCCCATCAACTGCGTTAAACAAGCCGAGGATTAAAAATAAACGGGCCAAGGCAGATTCATAAAAAAGTTTAGTGTACTCTGTATTCTCAGTAACCTATGAAAATTGGCGAGCCAATAATAGAGCCATTATATTTATAATAGAGATAGTGGATTGACTCCGATTGAGTCACTGTGACTCAAAATTGCACTTGTGGATCGAACTTTACGTCACACATTTCAATGGTCGCAGATTGAATATTGTTCTTAAATATTCTGGATCGGACCTATCGGTGCCTTAAAGGCGGTAAAGCTCCAACAAGAGGGGCATTTGTTCTGCCGTCGCATTGCACTCTGCGATTTCATCGGCGCAACTCATCGCTTGTACATAATTTAGTCAATATGGCCACGGATGCTTCTATCGCGGAAGAGCTCCTAAAGAGGCCGTTGTATGGTCCGTATTTCTTTTGACTTCGTTCCGTGCTACGCTTTCTGTTTTACATACAGTTCCGTCACTGACTCCCAATTTAAGTGTATGATCTTCCGCAGGCACTACTCGCAACGTTAAGCGCCAAAAGCGAGGACGATGCGATAAATACGTTAGATAATGCAGTCAATACCCCTGAAAAGCCCGAAGATACTGTACAAGAATATGCAGTTGCTACATCTACCTCATGCAATCTCTGCAATGTTTCCTTCTTGAACGTCCAAGAGCAGCGGGTCCACGTCCGTTCAGATCACCATCGGTACAACCTTAAGGCCCAACTTCGAGGCAATCCCACATTGAACGAGGTTGAGTTCAACAAAGCGGTTGGGGAGCTGGACGAATCGATTTCTGGATCCGAGTTGTCATCGGAAGAGGACGAAGACGATGGGACACAGCTCACTGCCTTGTTGAAAAGGCAAGCGAAGATCTCGCAAACAGGTGAAGAAGAGGATGCGCCGTTGAAAAAACGGACTGGAAAGAATCCTCTATTCTGGCTTTCAAGCTCCCTTCTACCCTCCAACACTTCGTTAGGTGTATATAGGGCTTTGTTCTCAGATGCTGAACAGGAAGAGCCTAGATATCTTGCTGATTCTCTCCGGAAGAAACAACTAGCTCCCATCAACACGCCACGGAATAATAGTCAGGCTCAGGGGTCTTCTGCATCATCTAGCCCACATGTATTCCTATGCATGATCGGTGGAGGCCACTTTGCGGCAATGATCGTTTCCCTGGCCCCTGAGATTCATCGCAAACAAGGCGGCGTGGAAGAGAGGCAGGCTCGAGTAATTGCACACAAGACTTTCCATCGTTATACAACTAGGCGAAAACAGGGAGGATCGCAATCCGCCAGCGATGCTGCTAGAGGAGCTGCACATTCGGCTGGTTCTAGCCTAAGACGTTACAATGAGGCTGCACTGGAGAAAGAGATTAGAGAACTGTTATCAGAATGGAGGAAAATGATCGATGATGCCCAATTGCTATTTGTTCGGGCCACAGGCAGCACAAACCGGCGGATTTTGTTCGGCCAATACGATGGCCAAGTTCTGAGAAACAACGATCCTAGGTTGAGAGGGTTTCCCTTCAGCACACGCCGCGCTACTCAAGGAGAACTCATGAGATGCTTCAAGGAACTGACTCGCGTAAAAGTGAGTCAGATTGATGAAGCCGCCCTCGCAGCAGCTGAGGCCAAACAACGAGAAGAAGTATCAAAGCCATCTACTCCACGGCCTCAACAGCAAAAGCCGAAAGTGTCCAAGGAGGACGAAGCTGCTATGCTTCATACAACCCAAATACAGGCACTCATCCGTCGCTCCAAAATCCCAGCATTGATGTCGTATCTCTCTAAGAACTCGATTCCCCCTTCCTTCACTTTCCATCCATCAGATTCTCAGCAGAACTTCCGTTGCCCTACTGCTCTTCATCTTGCTTCAAACCTTAATTCGCCAGCGATGGTTTCTGCCCTTCTTACCAAAGCGGAGGCAGACCCGACAACTACCAATGGCGAAGGGAGAACACCTTTTGAGCTTGCAGGTGATCGGGCCACACGTGATGCCTTCCGCGTCGCTCGTCACGAACTTGGCGAGTCGAAATGGAACTGGGATGCTGCCAAGGTGCCATCGGCAATTTCAAAAGCCGACGTGGATAGCAGGGCAGAAAGGGAGCGGAAAACTGCAGAGGAAGAAGAGAAAAATCGACGTAAAGCTGAATTGCACCGCTTGAAGATGGAGGATGCCGCCAAGGAAGCCTTACAAGCAAAGCGTTCGGGTGGTAGAGCCTTGGGATCTGTAGAGAAGACGGCATCCGAAAAAAGAGAGGAAGAGATGCGTGGCATGACGCCAGAAATGAGGATGCGGTTGGAAAGAGAGCGTCGGGCACGGGCAGCTGAAGAACGTATTAAGCGGATGCAAGGCAAGTAATGAGCACTTACCAGCTGCAATTGATAGACAGAATGAGCCAGGTCTTATTCTTCGGCATGATATGCAACATAAAAGGTATACCGATTTATTACGAATGATAGAGACGAATAAAGAGAAGTACTCTTCTTTTCCAGATGTATATATTGATATATTATATGAGAAATGGTAGCTACCTTACCTCACTCATGACCACCGAACCAGCCTGTTTGCAATAAATCACTGTCAGAGTAAACGTTTATATCCTCATCTAAAGAAAGCTACACCTTCCATCATATTTATGTACAATATATCAAGAGCAGAACGACAACAAGAATATACAGAGGAGCGCTTTAAAGGATCCTTTGGTACATATATACAGCGTCCTTTCAAGGCTTAGAAAGAATGCTCATGAATGTTGATGGTAGTCACCTTCCAGGTCTTGCCATTGTCAGAAGTCGTCAAGCCAGTAGAGTCAGCATCGGTGAGGCCGAGGGTATCACGGAAGGTAAGGTCAGCGGAATCGAGGATGATGGTAGTATCAAGGTACTCTGAACAGCGTTTTAGTTCTCTTTCCTTAGGGAGCGCTATGGTAGAACTTACGGTGCGCAGCAACAATGCTCTTCGAGGCGTTGTCCTGGGCCTCAACGGCAGTACCCCATCCTTGGGCCTGGCCAGAGCCTTCACAGCATCAGCCAGTGCGATAATGAAGGAGTAGAGATCAATAACTCACTAGTCGAGAGGCTCGAGATGACTTCGCCATTGATGGACACTGTCTGGTCGTATTTGCCGGTACTATCGTTGTACTTGTCTACATGATCGTTGATTAGCATGAAGGGTGTGAGTAACCAACGGTGCGAGCGCAGGGTGGCTTACAATGCATGACAAGCTTGTCACCTGCAGAGGCTGGAACTTGCTTTCCACCTAGCTGGGTTCCTGTTTCCCGTCAGCAATATGCACTTCTATATATGTTTATTCGCATCCTTTACCTTGAAGAGTGCTTGCCCAGGTGCACCATTGGCCGGAGCTAGCGCCGCAGTTTCTGCATGGGAATCGATTAGCATGTGTGACTTGAGCTGCAGTATAGGAAATTGGTTTTCGGTTCAAGGATTTACGCTGCAGGGTCCGAGAAGGAGACAGCGAGAGCCTGGATCAGATCACCACCGCTGGTGCCCATTCCTGGCCAGAGTGCAAGGCGATCCTCCTGAGGGCTTGGTGCTTCGGGCAACACCAGCGTAGTAGTCGCTTCACGGATCCATGACTTGGTAGGGCCGAGGTAGAACGCAGGACCGAAGACGATGGTGTCCTGGGCACTGACCAAACCGAGAACGGCGAGGGAGGTAAGACTTCTGAGACCACGCATTTTCGATGTTGAACTTGTGATGGACTGGTGTGTTTTGCGGATAGAGAAGTAAAACTTGGACCCTGGGGTTTATTCGCCTTTATATGGTAGGCGAGCTGATCCGAAGAAGGCCCGTGGAAGGGTTTAGATCTACATAATTTTCCCGTCAATGTGAGTCGGTAGTTTCATTCCTTAATGTCCTGAAACTGGCGGTGGATTAGCCCGCGGGTCATGGTGCAGCTAAGCTCCGGTCAGGGGCACACTAGTTTCACATCGGCAGATATTGTGGTGTGGTCATTCTTGTCCTGTCTCAATGTTATACAGTATTGCGACTCCACGGATGTTTTGGATAAAGCCTTGATAAGTGGAAGAACTTGTCCAGAACCATGATTGGTGGGTAGTTGAGGTAGAGCTATTGCCGTGAGGAGTTTTGGACAATGATCGGCAGTTGAGTATCCCAGGCTCTATATTTAACTTATTCTAGACTCCATGCCATTAGAGGACTATAGTTAACTAAGATGAGGGTTGTCTTTCTCTGACTATACCGGTGATCTACCAAGGTAGAGAAACCACGGAGTACTAAGGCTACCGATATATGCGGATTTGAATGTGTTCGTACAGGATGACCGGGAGAATGGTACACTTATATCTTCCGGATATAGTTAGAGTTAATATCTTTCAAATGTGTAAACGTGAGTACAAAAAAAAAAGCCAGTAGTCGTTTCGAGGACAATGTGAAAGTCTGGTTGTATTGTGACGTCGTGATCTGATACCATAGCAGGTGACATGCACTAGGTTTATCGTTAATTTCCTTGAGGCGTCTTCCTTCCAGTAATGAAGAACTACTCCTACAGATTTATTCATATCCCCCCCTTCACACAATTTTACATTATCTATGGAATATTACATTATCACATAGACAAACAGTAATCAACTAGCTCCATCCAACGCTCCCGCTCAGTTGTACTATGTCATTCCTGTCAACACCTGCTCACCTTGTTGGCACTGTGTCAGTGTGGGATGCCCAGCTCGAAATGGCTATCGATTCATTCCCTATATATAGCAACGCCGAAGTATACGTTGGTCGTGATCCAAGGCGATGGTACGTTGCCCTCTACTCCGTCTCATCGAGACTTCCCGATACTGATTGAGCTCAAGTAACCATGTCGTGAACGACCCAGTCATCTCCAACATTCACCTTCGGATCTACACAATAATATTTGACCGAGAAAACCCCGATGAAGTTGCGCCTTTAGTATACGCTCAAGACTTATCTATGAATGGAAGCTCATGGAACGGTTACCCTATGGGAAAGGGCAAGGGAAGTTTTCTTCTTAGTGATGGTGATGTACTGCAGTTGTCTCTGAGGTTCTCTCTCCATTTTTGTTGTGCTGTGCAGGGAAATGAAGATTGTTTTGACATGCTCCAAATGATAGAGATGAGGGTGACTCCCTAGATCACGCGGGCCGTGTTGTGTTTGCTGACCAACAGCACAGGTGTTTGAAGACCAGTTCAAGGTTACGTCGCAAAAGTTGGGATCTGGAGCTTACGGGCAAGTACATATGGCATTTAATAAGGGCACTGGCCAGCAACTCGCCTGTAAGATTGTCGACCTCCGAGCTTTGAAGAACAAGGTTATTAGGGAATCAGAAGATCAGCAGTCTAGGCACTTTAAAGAAAACGCATTTGCGCGCACCGGAAACAGGTTGCTCGTTATTCGTGCTTTCAAGGAAGCCCTTCAAAGGAAGATCCAGGAGAAGCTTGACGTATACAGCCGTGAGGCCAGAATACTTGAGAGCCTCTGCCATGTAAGTTTCGTATGCACAAATCCATTGCCGATCCTGACATGACTAGCCCAACATCATTAGTATTGAGAAAGTTATCGAATCGAGCAATACAATGTGGGTTCCTACACGCATTCTTTCGGATTCAACTAAATCTGGACAGTTACCTCTTCCAAGAACTCGTTACGGCTGGTGACCTATTCTCCTACATACAATATAAAGGCGGAAAATTAGATGATATTGAAGCCGCAGTCATCGTGCGACAGGTCCTGATGGCCTTGGACTATCTGCATCAACGGGAAATTGTCCATCGGGATCTAAAGCCAGACAATATTCTGATGACATCTCTAGCAGATGGATGCAGAGTCGTACTCACCGATTTCGGATGTGCCAGACTTGTGCGGCCAACTGTTGAGCGGATGTCTACGCTGATCGGCACATTCGACTACAGCGCCCCGTTAGTATAATGCAAGCAGTATCAGCCATAGAAGCTAACCTTTAATAATAGCGAGATGCTCAAGTCCAAGCAAGGCTATACAAAAGCCGTAGATTTGTGGTCACTGGGCTGTGTAGCAGCCGTGCTCCTGACCGGGGACACTCCATTTAAGAACTCATTGACTGCTGATTCGACAGATCTTTCTCGAGAGCGTGACCTTGAGAAACTCGAAGCCGACATGGATTGGAACAAAATCGGACAACGCGCGAGGGACTTTGTTCGCAGGCTTCTTGTGTTTGATGAAGCGAAGCGCATAGACGTTAAACAAGCGCTGAATCATAACTGGTTCACCAACCCAGCTCATCGAGTGGAGTTCGAAGCGCTGTACCGACGAGCGATCAGAAGCTGGCGGCCTCGCTCGCATAAGGGCTCCCTAATAATCAAACTGGGTACTTTAATGAAAATACCAGAACAATGCAGCGAGCCTATGCAGACCCTGTGCTCTGATGGGTATTCAAGAGTCGATTCGGGGCAGTCATATGCTGCTAGAGAGATACCACATCAGACGAGGGATTCGCCAACATCATCAGTCTCACAGGAGTATGAGTTAGGGGGTGGAAAGTCCGCTTCCATGTCCACGACTCTTTCAGACCCCGAGCTTCCACCGCACTGCTGCGTAGGGTACACAGACACAAGCCCACCACAACATTTACATACAAATCAAGGCCGAGATTTTCTTGACCCAGATCCACAGGAATCTATCTAGCAGGGGCAAGGCCCTCACGTTACAAACCTTTAGTGCAGGATATGGCATGACTTAATTTGTTGGTAACTGGCAGTACACGGATACACACCTATGGATGAACCATGGAATCAAGGGCTCACGTCCTACGTTGAATAGGGTTCCAATGTCTCGCAACAAACACCAAACGGGGCGCTGCATCAAAGAGAAAAAGCATCCAGAAAGGGGTAGTCTCAGGGCAGCCACAAAAATGCCTAAGAGCGAGTAATCAGGTCGATGGGATATCACTGAGTCCAGCACGATATTCAAGTCGAGATAGTCCGAACAAGCAAACCTAATAATAGATACACTTCAGATCGGAATGTAATTATACTTTCAATAGTTTATCTCCCGCAGAAAGCATAAGGCTCGGGTAAGCATTGCATGGAGTTCTTCACAGGCCAACTTTAACTTACTGCCTCAGAAGCTATCGTCTGTGCGATGCAGACGCAACGCACGGTTAGACCAGATGCATGTATTGAAACTGTAGTTAAAGAAAACCTAGGGGGGAATACGAAAGTTTTCTTGGTTAGAAAAGAAAGTCAACAAAGCCAGACTAGCATCGATTCTATTTTTGTCGAAACAGGCACCTCGCCCCTGAGAGTTGCCTCAAACACCCACTCCCTTCCCAGGGTCGACGTCAGCAAAGCTGCTACTACGTGATGCAAAAATAGATCATCGGCTACAGCAATCAGACTAGGAAGGAGAAAATGACAGGAAGGAAGGGACCAGAAAAGATGGCAAGGCCAGTAAAGCGGGCAAAAGCCAAGAGAAGATAAAACAGTACGGTCTACAGAGTGGTCTTGGACAATTACCACAAAAAGGCTGAGAGGGGCTACTGAACTTGGGCAGTCATATGATTTTGCCAATCGAGAGAACTAGGAAGAGGCGAAGAGGGAGAAGGAGGTATGGTCTCAAAGGTACCTCCTATCCCCTTTCAAAGGACGATCTCCAATGGGCTTGATTGTACCCTTGATTTGGTAATTCTGGGTCTATTATTAGGCACTTTCTTTCTTTACATTGGGTAATCAGTCTATGTCGATTGGAGGGTATGAGGTTGTCAGTTTTGGGTCATGTAAGGTGCCGCAATGGCGGATTTATTCATTGAACAGCTTTGAGGGAATGGAGGGTGAAGACGAGCTAGGGATCTGGGATCCGGGGAACGTGCTACTATGTTGAGCAACAATGGGTTATCCTGAAGGGGCCAAGGAGAATTAACCTGGGATGCGTGGTGACATCAGCGGGGGAAGACATTCGCTCGACATGTCTTGGTTCTTTCATCGATAGCAGAACAGGAACAAAAAGCGAAACGTGCTATTGGAGGAGCAGAGAGTGAGAGCAGTCTTACCAGCCACCCAAAGGCACGAGAAAGGATATCATCTACACAAAGGATCGATAGATGGCATTATCGGCGGAAAGGGATCTGACCTTACCACAACCGGCAATACAAGGACTTGCATCTGTCAAATGATAATGCAGGTGCGCGTTGAATGTTCTGCAGACTCGTGCCCTGTGAGTATGGTCCCCACTGTGCGGCGATTTTCTCGCATCTGGTTGCACCGGTTCCTCCTACCCCTTGCATGAGTCTTGGATTCCACCTGGAGGCTGGGGTACAGCTGAAGGGTAGGCGTTTTTCGCGTTTGGCTGTCTCGCAGTAAGCTTTCCTTAGGATTCAGTATCCCAGTCCTTTGGTTTTACCTGCTATCAGAGCGAATAGTAAGTTGTTATAGTTGTATGATTGTATGGGGGGTGAGTAACCCTTCCCAGCCTCCTGGGTTCCTCTGCGTTGTACTCCCATTGAGTATCAACGAGCGGGCTTGGGCCATAATTTATTTTCCTTTGGGCCATCCACATAATGTGTTTCTTCCGGAAAGAGGTCTATCAGCCTTGGTTAATGAGTCTGATGTGTGAATTGTCATCTATGCTGCTGCTGATGCAACTGTTCCGTCCACCAAGTGGTACCCTGGCGTATTCGTAGAATTTGCTGCAGCAGTCTGCGAGATAACGCGACATTGTGGATTCCCCCGACCAAATCCCCCGAGATCAAGGATCAGGACCACCTGATTGTAAACGCAAGGCGCCGCAATTGACCGAATGCGCGTCCGTGACGGGTGGTGGCGGGATTGCAGTTCAAGACACGGACACCAATAGATCTGAATCGGGACACACTAACCAACTGTATATGCTCCAAGACACAGATAGAAAGGGACGATCAGGCAACCCCAGATACTGCCGATGGCACCATGAGCTAATTCGTTTGAGTTTCATCGCACCTCAAGCAAGAATGCGGGAGTGACGACCCTTGGCCCTTCAGGGAAGCAAGGAGGCCGCGTATCTCTGATAAGATCGCGCACGATAGGAGGAAATTCATCTAGCCACTTCATTTTCTCGGACGATTAACCGGATCAGCAACGCCTTGAACAGGGGGCTGGCTCCTGTTCTCGTCCTTCTTCTCGCCTAGTCCGGGCAAGATAATATCGCTCCTGCAGCTGGTGGGTTGATGTTCGTAACGTGACTTTGTCGCCAACGGCCGGAGCCTTATCAATACCACCCGTGATTGGTGGACGCGTGGCGTGTCGTGACGCGGATAATACGTGACGCGTTCGCGATTCCGATAGTGTATGGGCCAATATAACCCAATTGGGAATAAGAAGTATAGAGATGTGCCAATGAAGTCGAGTCAATTGGGCACAAAAGAGTTGCCTGATAAGTGAGTCTTATGTTTGGGATGAAGGCGCTCTTTAATAGTCATTTCCTGAAAGGGTTCATGAGCGGGATGAATCAACGTTGAATCTCCTCAAGGAAGAATGGGAGAAAACGGAATCCAGGTCTACACTCTAATATTTGATCCAGGGTATATCGAGGAGCTATTGTGCTAGTTATAGGATGAGTAGAAGAGAGAGAATGGTCTACCTGTGTTTTACTCTACATTATAGTATAATTGTCTGTATAAGTGGCTACTGCAGAGCTTGGCTAATATCGAATTCAACCGCCACAGGTGCTCCGCTCTGATGAAGAGCATTGATGCTGCAAGTGACAATTCGCATGCATTGCAGCAGCTGCAATGCAACTCGAAATTCATCCCGCAACGGCACGAGCCATCAAAGAGGATGTCGTCACGTATTGCAGACAGGATAAAAGTGGGATGATGCAGGGTAAGCAAGGGCGTGAGACGGTGCTGGTTGCACACCCTGTCTTCAGCAAAGTCAAAAATAAACCCGTCTCGTGGTGGCTTTTCGGCGGTTTTCTTGCTCCCTCAGATAATGCCTTGCTTCATGCATCCCTCTTTGAAGACTCCCTTTTGTCCTTGTCTCACTACAGCCGAGGAGAGGATGGGAGGGGAAAGATTGTAGTCTTTGTAGGCCTTCATAATAGAGCCATTCCCCTGGAACAGGGAGAAGAAGAAAGCAGCAACCCTGAGTAGAAAGAAAGAGGGAGAGCAAAGGCACCCTGAGGGGATCTGATTAGACCTGAATCATCGGCCATTCTTTGCTAAGACAATCCTGCCTGGTTGAGAAGGACGTTCGTTTGCTTCACTTCAACTTTTCATCATTTGTAATTTGGAAACTTGCACTCGGAAGTGGTTTCTTTCGTCATTCTTTTGGCATTTTTGCAGGCCATTTTTCTGGAGTGGCTTAACCAGTGGAACGGAGTCGACAAAGCACTTTGTCGTTTGCGGAACATTCCTCTCCTTTTCCCGTTTCTAAAGTTATCGCTCCCGCGCCACTCTCACTCATTTCCCAACGTTGATCCATCTACCCACTCCCTCATCATCTATCTATCAACCCCAGTTGTTCACCTCGTCGCATCGCTCGGAACCAGGCGATATTGAAGCGCTGATATCAAAATTCTTATCGGTCTGAATTTCACTCCCCAGTCTCTCCCTGGTCTTATCGTGACCTCCTCCGGCGCAAATCCAGCGCTGCCCGCGCAACCGGCGCACACAACAATCAGCGATCTTAACCAACCACCCTACTCTCTACTATCGCACATTCTTTCGTTTCTCAATATCCTCTCCACGAAATTACCGCACCTCTGCGCAATCATGTTGCTCCCATCTGCTCTCCCCTGCGACATGCGCCGCCCCGCGACTCCGCCATATCTGGATCCCAGCCGCCAATTCACAACCCCCCCACCATCCGACGATGAGTTCCCATCGAGCAATGACCTCTTGGGCACCTGTCGCGCCCTCCAATCGCTTCTAAACGCATCACCCGCCCCTTCACCACGATGCGCAAAGCCAGAGCGCCTCCAAAGTCCCCTTCACATCAGATCCACGACTTCCGCTCGGTCGCGGAAGCAAAGGGACCCCAAACCATCACCCAAGCCTTTGCGAAGCGTCAACAAACGCAAGCGCGATCGCTGCGAGGGAAACGATGGCACCAGCGACACAGAAATCACTACTCGGGGCATGCGATTCTCGACCCCCAAGCGCACTCGTCACGCCCCCTATGAGCTTCCTTTGGGTCTCTCTCAATCAGACTTTTATGCTCTTCACTCTCCACCAATCTCACAATCGCCTCCGTCGCCTGCGCATTGTCGCCAACTGGACCTCAGTCCCGAGCAAAGCGCTCAGCTATTTAATCCCAACGCAGTGTTGCCATCTATCGAAGAAACACAGGAAACTCCGTCAAATGAGACCTGGAATGCGGACGACGACCAGCGACTTGTCGAGTTAGTTCTTCAAAATTTCCAGCTTTCCCAGCGAGATCTGGAGGACTACGCGCGCCGCATGGGCAAAGACGATGCCAGCGTCGGACGTCGATGGCAGGCTCTTGTGGGAGAGGGAAATGTCGGATTACGAGGGCGACGAGTGGTTCGTCCTCGTTGGCTATAGATGCCCTCTCTTTTCCTTTGTTTTTTTTTTTTTTTTCCTTTCACGACCTCTCACCCTATCATTCCTCCACATCCTTCCTTGACCTTTCTATGAACATCTTTGACGGATATCCGGTATCATGTATTCTACGGGCTCACGGTTCGCGCTTCTTTCAACTCCACACCGATGTATTACTACCCTCTCTCTTCTTCACCTTTGTCTTTTTATTTATCCCCGTCACGTCTGGACTGAGATCGTCCTCTTCATTCCCCCTTTACTGTATTCCTTCCGCCCTGTTCACCTTATGAGTTCTATGTATTATCTACGTGCCAGTGACTTGGGTTCTCAACTGTACACCAGAGTGTGTTTGCTCCCTTCGATTTCTTGTATGATTTATTTTCAAACTTTTCCTTCTCTTCAACACGGTGATGTGCATTATTAGTTGCTTTTATTTTTACTATATGGACGATGGTCTCGTGTCTCGGGATAAGAATGGGTTGCATTAAAATCAAGATTATCTTCTTCTACTTCCATATGGGAATTTATCTTCGTGGTCTTCTTAAGCTTGTAGAGGCTGTTAGATACAAGATTAAATTGAATATAGGGCTCGATAGCAATTAGCTCTAGGCACTTGATACACTAGGTTTTGGTATGAGTGTTTATTTATTTATGGTTTTTGTTTTCCTTTTTTTGGATGTGGTGACCTGAGTGGATGTAACATGATTGACTTCCTTAGGGTTAGTTTAGGCATACCTGACTTTTCTCCGGTTTATTCTATGAACCAACTGGTGGAAAGCGGTAGGAAATGGGCTGATATTTATAATAGAAAAAGGCTTCTCAGAAAACTATACAATTATAGTCTCGCTCATACAGTACATATCCAGGAAAGAAACAAGGACCACAACGCCATACACCCAGCTTATGGTTAGTTAATAGATACTGATCCTGACAGTGATGTCGATAATGCCATTGCTAATGGTATAGATGAATGGTGAATCTGGCTGCCTGGCCTGCAGTGACAAGCTAGAATCTATGGTATTGTTAGTATCCCCATCGTCAATGGTAGTAAGTTGGGGATGGGAAAGAACGTACCGAATTTCGTAACTTCCTGCTCGTGTCATATACCGTACCCATTTCACACTGCTATAGTTGCTCTTCTCGAACACCTTGAGATACCGGACCAGCAGTCCGCTACTTGTGAACATGAGAAGACTGAACGAGAGACTGAGTGGCGGTCGGCTCCAAGCTTTCTGATGTGTCATGCTGGTGAGCGTTGCCTCGGCCGTGAGCACGTATTCGCTTCCACCGGAGAAACGGGCGATCTTCCAGACAATGTTGTTGTGTTCGGGCTCGTACTTGGCGCGGCCTTGACTGGTGCGCTCGGTGGTTTTGGCTGTGTTGAGCGGGGTTGGGATGCGAATGACGACGTTCGTTGCGAAGAGCTTTGAGCTATAGTTCGCCTTGATGGCGACGCTATATTCGACCTTCGTCGTACCCACCTCCCTGACGATAGGGTGCACCTTGAACGGGAGGTTTACGTTCTCCGTCGCGCGGTATCGCATGAGCTCGAACTCGCCGTCCGGCGGAACAAACGAGATGATCCGGTCTGCGTCGAAACGGCCCAGTTTCACGCACTGGTGGAATTGACAGTCCTCCAGTGTGACAGAGCCCGCCGCGGCGCGAGTCCCCTTTGTTGTTATGCCCCGGCTACGGGACTCTGGGCCACCGGCCGCATCGGTGTCGAGTAGTAAGCGGTCGTTGAGTCCGAACTTGCACTCCGGCGTGCCGGAGAGGTAGGCGCGCATGACGATCTGGCCGTTGACGTCGGCGCGGAGCACGGTGCCTGTCGCGGACATGAGGAGGTTGACATCTTCGATCACGTCTACGAAGGCCTCGTTCTTCCGGTATTTGATATCGGAGCGGCGCCAGGAGAGCGCGCCGGTGGCTTGCATGGTGATGCGGCTTGAGTCGGTGGGGTTGTTGACGATGGCGGATTTGACTCCCTCCGTCGTGATGTACATCTTCAGGGTGTCCGTTTCCGTGTTTTGGGGATATCCGAAATCGAGGATCTCTGGATCATACCCGGTTAGCTCTCTGTACTCACCAACGGTCTGGCTGTTCCCCTTTTCCTCGAGTCCTGGCTTCGATGTCACATCCACCCCACCACCCGCATGCCCAGCTATATCATAGCTCAGAAGATAACAGCATGATAAACTTACCATCCAGCAACTCATAAACCAAAACAAAATTATTCTTGACTGCCTCCTCATCGAACTTCCCAAAATAGCTCTTCCCCAGCATCACCAATCGATACAGAAACTCAAACACGAGCGCCGCATTGGCGTTGCTCTTCGTCACCGCCACCAGGTAGATATTCTCGTGCTTCACATGGCTGAACGTCGTAGATCCTAGCGTGAGAATGGGCGAGCGTACTTGCGGGTTCGAGATGACCTGGATGCGGAAGATGTCGGCCAACCGGGGGCGGCAGTCATTGCGGAAGGCACGGAAGATTAGGTTTTCGCCTTTTTGATTAAAAATTAAGATACCGGAGAGCATTGTGAAGGAGTGTGAGGGGAGGAGGGAGGGTCGGAGGGTAAAGGGGAAGTGTGAGGGAGGTCGCGAAAAGTTCGGGGGTGGAAAGTTGGGCTTGGAGATCGGCGTCGAGGGAAAGTAAGCTTCTGGACTGAGGGAGCGTGGGGAATCCATTTAGCTGCGGTCCCTGTTTAAAATCTACCACAGCGAATCCTAAGAATCCGACCACATCTTTTTCGTGTACCGTACGTGAGATGCGCTATTCACTCAATGATTGTGTTTATTTTTCTTCATAGTCACTATTGTTTTATCTAACCTGTATCTGGCCATCAAAGCCCTCTTGTTATGCACAACCGGCATATATGACATACACCGAACAGACCGAACTATAGACACAGACAGTATACAGAATATAAACAAGAAATCCCATCCCATAACGGGCGAAGGCCAGAAGGCTTTGGAGGGGACATGGTATCAACGATCTGAAATCAAGGACGTGGATATCGTCAAATCGAAAAGAAGTAAGGGTAATTAAGAAGAACATCCCAAGTCGCTAGAATCGTGCAGCTGCAGGTTGCAGTTGAGAAAGCAAAATTAAAAAAAGCATAAAAATAAAGGAATACAGCGAAAGAAGAAGAAAAAAAGAATAAAAGGGAATTCGAAGCATCAAGTCCTAAAGCATCCCACCATTCAGCCGTAGACGACACCACTGCTCGGTCGAGTCCCGGGCAGTGATGGTCCATGCTCACTGGGAATGATGCCAACTTTAGGATCGGGAATCTGTATGTCCAACGACATGTAAGCCGTCCGTCGAAGACTCCAGATATATACCCCGTCCTTTGCGCCGACCTCACGGTTCCAATTCTCCACCCAGTCTTCTATCTGTTTGAGCTGGCTTTTGACTCCCGTGGCCCCTATATCCTCCCAGATCCAGCCGGTCAACAGCGCCAGCGCTCCATCTATCCAGTTCCGAAGGCTGAATGGATCGAATGCTTTTACGAGCTTGTCATTGACCGTAGCAATAATCTTGCGGAACTCCTGCTCAGGCAGTAATGGATCGAGGATCTCCGGATACAAGTTGGAAAACGTTGGGGCCAGGTCTCCCCTAACCATCCAATCTCGACGAATCCGAATGATGCGTGTCGTATGGTACTCCTGAGACCTCACTGATACATGCGGATTGATATGAGGGTAACACGGATGGGCTGGTCCCCAGGCCAACTCCTCCGCCACGTCGGTTTCGCCACCGGGGTGTTGCCCCGTATGCGACGGTATCGAAGCGATCTGTGCTTGCGACCGCAGGGAAGCCTGGGATTGTATATGGCGGGGACGGTCGTCGAGGGGGTTGGTTCGGTCGACCACGGGGTCTAGGGTCAGGTGTGCCCGGTCGGGCGGACGAATACTTTGTGCCTCCGGACTCCCATGATTTCCTGCCGATTCTGGCATTTCCTGTAACGGCCAATCTTCGTTGAAGGTACCACTGCGCCGTTGCGCTCGAGGCACTGCGATGCTGGAGCGCCCACTTTCGGTCTCCCCCTGGCTGCGCTCCACCACTAGACTATTCGGGGATGGGGTGAGTCGGCTGCGACGTCGCTCGGGAATCGATAGGAGAGGGTATGCGTCTCGGTGCGCCTCAAGACAGAGATTCTCTTCCGAGCCCTGGAAGGGATGGGGGACCGTGACCGGGGTAATTCGCGGGACGTAGTTGACCGGGTTCGCGAGTCGAACCGAGGGCGGCCGTAAGACGGCGGAGGGAGTCCAGAAACCCTTGTGTCGCGGTATGGATCGGGAGGAGCTCGTTGGCTTGGAGTGATAGGCCGATGACGATGCACGCTGGTGGGACTCCCACGAACGGCGCGGGGGCAGGGAAGACTTTTCAGCCTTGGGCGCGGATATAAGAGGAGGATCCCGTGGGGCCGCAAAAGACGCCGTTTCCGACACGGGCGACGAGTCGAGAATATATGAGAGACGAGAAGGAGGAGGAGACACGGTGACAGGAAGGGCCGTCGTGGTGAAGATTGCTGAGAGGAGAAAAGCAACACCGACTGGATGAGCGACGGAGGCGGCTCGCTGATTGGCGCGTGAGAGGCAGAAAGGGGCAAGGCAAGGGTCACGCTTCGGTCAATGCGCGACATTAGTCGCTGAGGGTTGCAAAAGTATTTCGTCTCGCCTTCAGGATGTAAAATGAAGAAGAATGGCAGATATGAGGGGGGAATTGGCAAGGGAATTTTGAAATTCAAATCATCGGTTCAATTCGTCAGATCGCACTTCAATAACTAGTTCTTCTCGTCGGATCTCCCGGGCGGATCTATACCTCGTCGTTTAAGTACTCCGTATGGATTTCCAATTTGGATCCAAAAACTAGTCGAGGACAACATGAACAAGGACAAAGCAAAATCAAGTCAATGGACGAGAAGTAAACCGAACGGCAGATGCGATGGGATCTCCATCTTCTAATCTAACTAAATAAATAACCCTTCTCATCATCCCGGAAACATCACCCCCCTGACGAAACAATAAATGGATCAATAGCCCAACCGGAAAGTAAGGCTTTCAAGCCTTTGCGTCACTCTCGAATCCTTTCCCTTAGGGCACTTCTATCACGGGAGGAGACCAGGCAGCGGGAATTCAGAACACCAACTACGAGTAAACAAAAAAACAAAAGCCCCCACTGAACAGAAGGAAGAAGAAAAAAAAAAAAATTTAGGACAGTTAAACGACCTGCATCATATGTCATATCGCATAGATTGGACATTATGTGTAACACTCCGCCCATGATTAAGACGCCTCTTATGCAGTCATTTCCAGGATGGATACATCTAAAAGCTCCTGTAGGGCCGCATTCCCGTACCCTACATCAATCAACCTGAAGCAATTACAACGTTGCTCTCTTTGTCCAGCTGGGAAGCTTGGACAACCCCCAAGATCGAGACCCCTGGCGTTGTTTGCTGCTAATTATAATGGTGGAACCTAAATCGTCTCCTTAACCGCTCCTTCATTAGTCGCCGTTTAGCCTGTCGTTGTGCAGCTGAAGGTTGAAACTAGCCCATAAGTTAGGGCACCAATTTTCGATAGTACCGCTTAGTGAGAGACCCTCTCTCCTGAAGTTGAATAGATGCAACTACACCGAGATAAATGTACTATATATACTGGCGCAGACGGTCTAGTTCTCAAGATTACTAAGTATTAATCCATTGTACGTTAGTTAGTACTGTGGTTTTAGTCGCTCATGGACCCATCTATATAACACTCATTAAGATTCGTTTTGAAAACCGTCCCGCGGAACTCCGAAACGCGTACAGGCATGATGAATTCATCAAAAACGACGTGAAACCCTCACCGCTGCAAGCCCAACCGATGCCCAGACCAGTCATTTGCCAATCACATTTCGATTGGCCATGGCTTGCATCCGTCGCAAGGCTTCTCGATGCAAGTCTGTCATGTCTCCTCGCTGCATACCTTCCGCCATCGCATTCTCAAACTTGACTGACGAGGCTCTTCCCCGCAGCTTCTTGGAAGATGCTGGATTCCGTTCACCCGTCCCTTGGCTGGTCATCGGAGGCTTCTGGGCTGCCGGTCTTCGCCTGTCGTATACGTTTTCTCGTACAGATTCCCGCCATGCCGCCAATGAGCTTGGTGTGTTGAGTGGGGTTGGTGTACTCCTTCTCACGGAGGTTTGACTTACATTAGACTGCACAGCCATCTGCTGATGCAGCATTGTTCGACGCCGGGAGAGAGGCATGTCGTCTGCTTCTTCGGGGATGGGGAAAGTTGATTGTCGGGGCGAAACGTCGGATCCCTGGACGAACCTCGATGACCAGGGGTCGGCTCTAAGCGAGAAAGATGACAATCTGTTTCGCATCATGCCCTCGCGCACTGCGATGAGAGGGGGCGGCCCTTTCCACTGAGGTCTGGCAACCTCGGTCTCTTCACGCGGCTGTTCCCCTGAGTCGACTGTAGGAGACACCGCGTCGTAGGCATTGGCGGCATCTGTAACTCCTTGAACCGGTTGGTCTTGAGTTCCTGGGTGTGCAGCATGGGCAATTTTAGTTTC
The DNA here is from genome assembly GCF_009193645.1 of Aspergillus pseudonomiae. Classification (NCBI taxonomy): domain Eukaryota; kingdom Fungi; phylum Ascomycota; class Eurotiomycetes; order Eurotiales; family Aspergillaceae; genus Aspergillus; species Aspergillus pseudonomiae. The sequence continues at coordinate 51,940 of NW_022476005.1, forward strand.
TGGGAAGACAGATGGCCCGGAACATGCTCTCTTATGCACTCGAGCGCTGGACTGCAACCGAGAGCCGGTGACCATCTGGCTAGTTTCCTTTGTAACAGGCGGCTCGGCGATAGAGACACGCCTCTCGACAGCAGGCGACGGCTGCGCATTCAAAGGTGTTTGCAGCAGTTCTTCTACTTTGACAGGTGCAGCGGCTTCTTTAACTTCATCAGGGGTTTCTGGTTCATCCTCTTCGACTGACTCTATCGGTTCAGGCTCGGGAGCTTCCGCATCATCCAAATGCTTAGCCCACTCGTTCGTCCTATAGGATTGTACCACCTTTGATGTTCGTTGTGGAAGTCGTTTCACAGTTTCTATATCCAGTTGAGGGGGTGCTTCTTTCTTAAGCTTAGTCTTGGTTTCGGATCCCGACTTCGAAGATCTCTGCTTGACAGGGGCAGGATCCTTGATTTTTGGGGGTGTTTCTCTGGATGAAGACTCCTTTGATTGACTGACTTCGACTGGCTTAGAATCTCGATCTTTCGGGGCCGAGCCATTCACATTGGACCCAACGACTCGTGGCTTGTCATCATTTTGATCTGCTGGCCCTGTTGTCTCGGCTACTATCTCGGTTTCTTGAGGTACTTCTGTGGACTGCTTGTCAAGTTTTGGCTCGGGCATGTCCTTCGCATGGGCTGCTGATGGTGATGGTGATGGTGGGAGGCGCTCGCTAGCTTCTTCCTTTGTTGGGCTATTCTCTTTCTTCTCCTGCTTGTCCCCCTCTTGTTCCAGTTCGCCGAACTTTTGCTCGTCTATCCCTCGCGAATAGACGCTGGGCTCCCCGACGCTTTTTTCAACATCCTTCTCCAACCCGGATGTCTCTTTACCATTAGCTTCCTGCACGACAGAGAGCATTGAAGCATCTTCCGAATCAGAAGCAGGCCTATTTTCTTCTTCCATATGATTTCCCGCCACATTGCTGTGACTCTCAGAGGCGGAAATAGAGTTTCCGTCTACCGAGTCTTGCGTGGATGAGCCATCGCAGGAGACCAGTGCTTCTTGCGATTGAGATATAAGCCTTACGCTATTTTCCGCAGATACCTTGTCCAACAGGTCTCTGCCAGAAAGCCGCTTGGATTGTATTGTTCCGGCTTCGGACCCAACGATAGCTGTCATATCAGAACTGTTGTCGTCTTTGATTTTGGCTGCGGCTGCCCCATCAAACACTTTGAGTGGGACTTTTTCTCCATCGAGAGAGGATTGGTCTTGGTCTTCTGTGTCGACTCCCACCGTGGTATCTTCTAGTTGTCGACCCTGAGAGTCTCCAGTGTCCCCACTTGATTGCGAAGCAGCATAAGCAGATTCACCATTCGCTCGCCTCTCTAGGCAATCAGAGCAACGATAGGACTCCTGTGAAGAACTTGCAACACTTGACGTGTCAATTGCACCGCCTTTCTCCACATCGACTGCATGGTCTGTCGTACATCCGTTCTTTGAATTATCTGCAAGCTCTGGAATGCCAGAGTCGGGATTGCCATGTCTGGCCTCCCACTCTAACCGCTCTTCTATATTCTTCTCTTCGAACCTCCGCCCGATCTCGAGCTCGGCCTCCTCTTTTTCCTTCTGCTCTTTTTCGCGAACCTCGTTCTCTTTCTGCCTTCTTTCCCGAATTACTTTCCATAACCTGAGTTGTGAGATCACACCTAGCACGGCAATAATGACTGTGGCGGCAAGCTCAACTTTGATATTACGAGTCACAGGGTAGGTGCTTGTACCCAAAGGGAAGATGTCGTCGTTCAGAGCTAGATGTCGGTCAGAGGAACAATCCTGGGACTACTAGGAGTCAAAGAGAATACTTACCCCAAATATAAAGCCAAAACTCCTTCCAACCGGCGCGACTGAAACAGTCAATCCCTAATGCAACAGCAGTACCCCCAGAAATACCAGTCGACGCCATTAGTCCATAGGGCCGAGTGTAGTGGCTGAATGACAGAGCATAGAATGCGACTGAGATAGCGCCGATAAACCCGCTTTTGGAATTTGTCTCTGTAAGAAGGCCTCCGGGCTTAAGGGAGAGAAGCCACATGCTGCTGCAGAACCCGCCTAAAAGACAGCCAAGCCCCTCTGTTAATTCCTTAAATACAAGCGCTAGTGCTCCGAAAGTCACTGCTGTGAAGAAAATAGCGACGAGGTAGGCGCCCTGAACCGCGACACGGACTGGGGGATTCATGACGTAGACGATGAGAACCTACAAGAACGAGGTTGATTAGAATGAAGCCACAGCTAGAGACAGGCAGCGAAGCTCACGGTTACACCAATAGCTGCTAAGAAAGCGGTTGATAGGAAGACTTGGATCCTGAGCCTGGTAAGCTATATCTACCATTTGTTAACAAGACATCATGTCTTACCATAGATTCCGTATTCCTATTATTGCAAGGGCTGCACCGGCGACGATTAGAAGGAAACCACCAATCCCCAATGCAGGTGTTATCGTAGGCTGCAAAGGGAGAGCGCCAGGAGCGATCGGGTTTGTTTCATCTGTATAACCTCAGTATTGAGAAGAAGCAAGTATAGATTGGACCTTTCCACTCACTGCCAGCAGGGACCGGTGTAGCCAGAGTCGCTGTAGCCGTAGTGGCCGAGGTGGCTGTATTTGAGGCCGAGGTGGAATTGGCTGTAGCTGTCGCATGGCCAGTTGCGATCGCGGTCGTTCCAGTGGTTGCATCTGCAGTTGTTGTAGTTTCTTGGTCTGTTGCTCTAGCTTCTATAATGGCGATGCTCCCATACTGATTGCCCTCACTATGAGGTACCTGCGCCGCAAACACGAATAGACACGGCACAAGATACGCAAGAAGCGCAAGCAAAGGAAGAAGCCGCATCTTGCGGAGGGAGATTCGGGTATTCAGGGTCTCAGAGCAACATCAACAGAGTCAAGAGTAACCTGACCTGAAACCAGTATAGGGTCACGAAAACTGCAGAAAGTCCCGTCGCAGTTTCTAGTCACACATTATTCATGTACATCGATCGGATGGTCAAGTACGAGCAGCGAATTTTAACTATTGAAGAGGAATAGAAACGCGCAATAGAGAACAGGGAACGTGGGTCACTGGGCCCTTAGTCGGTACGTCTCCACTATGTATATTCTATCGTATGCATGTAGTAGGGATGCATGAAAACCGAAAAGGAGCTCTCATACTTAGATCCTGGTACACGGGAACTCCGTAGCCCGTAGGTAGCGTCGTTAGCCCGCACAAGAAGAGGTCAAAGCAAGCCATATTACCAAATGGACTAAACGGATGAACGGCGCAACACGGCCCACTCAGCAAAAGCAAAAGACAGCAGTGACATGCGTGGAAAATTGAGTTATCTAGTAGGGATCGGCAACTTCGTTCACGATGGCGACGACAGCTGAACGACTATGTCGTATCAGGGATTAGCTCGCAGGCTGTGGGCATCACTCAAGGAACCAGATTAAACAGACTTCAGGGAGATCCACGATGGCGTCCGATAGACCGAACTAAGTCTGTAAGGAGAATTATCGTGTCGAAAGGCCGAATGTTAACCGGAATTTGATCAGTGCTCTTTGAGATTAGCAATCGCATGGTGTCGGGATGCGTTGAAAATCCTCACGCACAGGGTAAGCCAATTTGCAATCAGACGGAATCGCAGTCTGACGTGGCGCGATCACGCTGAGATGATAACCATGATCCAACGAAAAGGATATAGGACTGAGGACAAGAGCAGCGTGCTCTAGTGAAGGTCTCGCCAGCTATGGCCTCCAGTCGTGCTTACTAGTACGTTAAGCGTTGACTAAGTTGTTTAAACCCTCCAAGTTTTGGGGCCGTCATTGCGCTAGCAGCACTAGCAACCCTCAGAATGAGTTTAGGGCGTGTGATCGGCCGCATGAGGCGACAGGTCTAATTTCTCCCGCGAACGTCTCTTCGGCCTATCATCCTCCACAATCAAAACACAATGGCCTTGATCACAAGGCACCGCTCGATCAGTGGAGGACGGACGCCACACTAATTTCCGAACTAGATTCCATCTCCAGGAACCATGCTCATCTTCGGGACAGAGATCTGGTTATACACAACTTACTTTAGGAAGATGCATACCTAGTCAGGAGTAAGACCCAGGATATGTGGTCGCATAGTGAACCGAACACCGGTTCCTCCTCCGGGATGGTGGGCCCTCCAGCATGTACTCGTTTCTGTCAACCCACTCCGTCAAGTCGGAAATTTATCTCAGAACTTGTTAGTCGCCACCCCCAAAGCATCTTTTCAATAATGGAATGCACGGTCGCGATGCGGTGAACACATCACGGCAAGAGTAAAAATGACCTGGAGACTACCATTCCAAGATTTGAGTTAAAAAAGGCGAGCTTACTGTCACGGCCAATGCCCGAAATTGATATCTCACACGTCATAATTGCATGAACACCAATAAATCCTTGACCGCACAGTTAGCGATACGATCAGTAGTATATTTCTCTGTAGCGAAAAGTTTATTATGATTGATACATGCATGCATGTCCTGAGAGACATGGCGAAAATGGCAACTGTCAGCGGGCGTCCCAGAAGCGAATGGGAGGCGGAGGTGTATTCCGGCCACCAATCTCTGTATTACAGAGTGTCATGGTATCACTTCCGTCTGGTTCTTCTTTCAGGTAGAAGATAACTCTGATGGGAACATCCCATGAACAAGAACGAGAAGGTATCCATGAACATAGTACGAAGTAGAACAGGAAGTACTTTAGATAAGTAAACCTCCTATGGTTGATGGATGGATGGAGCTAAAAGGGTTCACCCAATGATCGCCCATAGTCATCACGTGAGGCCCACATCTCATTCCAAATCGCGCGGGCAAAGGAACGTTAGTAATGACAGTTGAACCTCTTGGACGAGCTGTGACATTTGACTTCCCTTTTTTTTAAAAATCTTGATTCTCACCGACCATTATCCCTAATACTTGCTCAAAGGCAAAGATCCCGAACACCAGCCATACCATGTCTGCCTTCGCCTCATCTCTGCGCCCAGTGATGCGCACCGCCACTGGCGGAGCTCTCTCCGCGCGTTCCTTCAGCTTTTCCTCATCGCGTTCGGTAGCTCGTATGATCATCACCGGCCGTCTGGCAGCCGCTCCGGAGCTGCAGGCCACCTCATCCGGTCAGGATGTCATCAGATACACCGTTGCTACCTCGACCGGGGCCCGCGACAACCGACAGACAAGCTGGTTTAAGGTCGCAAGCTTCGACCAGGGTGGTCAGCGCGATTTCGTGCTCGGTTTGCAGAAGGGGTAAGTACCACCCCTATTTTCCATGACGTGCATATATATTTATACTTGAGTGCTGTTATATGTTTTTGATTGCAATGCATGTATAGGAAAAGTGGTAAGGTGTGGTGCTAACGTTGATTTTTCTTATTCGCCAGAACCCTTGTTTACCTCGAGGGAAGCGCCAGCCTGCGGGAATGGGAGGACGCTGAGGGCAAGAAGCAGACCACTCTGAACATTGTTCAACGTAAGATTCCCGGCTAAGATGAACTTAATCTGTCGGACTACGCTAACTTCCGTGTTACGCGTTGCTATTCAGGGAACCTTGAGGTCCTCAAACGCCCGAACATCCCTAACGAAAATGAGTCTGCCTAAGCTTTGTCGGCCGAACATAAGCCTGCACAAGAAGAACTACGTATTAGCTTGAGGGGCGGATATCTAGAGATCGGAGGCTTTCTGTGGTCCCTTGTAGGTTTTCTCGGTGAAAGTGGATTGGCCATTATGTGTTCTAATTTTATTTTGGATCATACGGCTTCTGTATTGTAGTTGTTATACAAGTATACCCTTGAATACTAGCGCTCTTTTAGCATACTGCTTCGTGGCTCTCAGGGGACAAGCTTAAAATGGATGTGACGCGTCAGATCCGTTGGACGACCTGCTTATCTAAAATGGTCTGCATCATACTATGTGTTACTTGTAGCATATCACATACCGGATCAGTTACTAATAGTAAAACCTTCTGGTTACATCTTGGACGGTGATGCCCGATAAAGGTGATTAGATCTACTCCGTGACATGCTGGGATATCTGTAATTATTGGGGAACCGAAGCAATAGATTCATCACAGATCTAACCAGCGGCGTCTCCCTTGGAGGTCATATGTTAAGGATTGATGCAACATCAGCCACACATCTGGAGGAGAAGAAAAAAGAAGGCAACATAAATAGAATTTGAAGCACTCCCAACGGACGAGCCGGAATGAAAAGTAAGAGACCCTTAGATCCCGGGGCGCAGGCACTTCACCTGGTCAATTAGGTAAACGACCTGTCCAGGGGTATTGCACTAGTCACGACCTCATGTTCGCAATTCGCTATCCTGGCTGATGTCGCGTTTAACTCGGATGAATGCCTCTCTTCCAGGCATATAAGTAAGATCGCTACTTCCCCGGCTTTGGCTGGAGCCCGCCCATGCATTAGCGGAAACTGTATTTGACGGAGCAGAGAGGTTCGACTGGGATAAGATTCTCTCGCCACTAGAAGTAGACGAGCGGTGAAGTGGGCGGTGCCAAAGAGACCAAGGATGCTTAAGCCAAGATATGCTTTTTCCTCGTTGGGGTTTCGGCGAAGAGACTCTGCCCTTCTCAATGTCATTGGAGCTCCTGTCGATACTATTCGCAGTAGCTGGGTTCTCTGTACAAGTTCTATGGCCACCGTTAGTACATGAATTGTTAGATCTAGTGTAGCTGGTCCTTACCCTGCTGTCGAAGTCGATGATTTATGGAAAAGTAGCCCCAATCGGCTGTTCGAGAAACCTGACGTATTCGAGCGGGATGCATCTGGTGAAGAGCCATGGGCTCTGACGAAGTAGCGATCCAGGCGCAGCAAGCGGAGGTATGAGCCATACATCCTGGAAGCGTCTCTGCCGCATCCGAAGAGGATGAACAACATGAATCCAGCGGCCACTGGAAACCAGCGATCGAAAAAGGCTTCACCACCCGAAGGTATCTTCAGGATTTTATTCCAATGTGGTCCGTGTGCCACATTCCATGAGTAAGAATGCCACGGTAGCGAAAGCTCTATGTTTTTGTAGACAACGTATGTCTGGACCGGCAGAATAGCCAGGAGTACAATGAAGGAAAGGATGAATAGCCGCATGAATCTAGATTTGTTCAAGTTGCTGTTTGATGCTTGTAGGATGTCACCAAATTGGTTTCGGTATCTGTGAAGACGATAAACCACAAGGCCTGGTAGGCTGTTAGCTGCTTAGACCAAGAAGGCCACGGACAGGTGTTAACATACCACAATAATAGCCAGCCATGAGGCAGATTAATAGAGGCCAGATCCATGCCAGTATGAGGCTCACCCAACTTTCATCAAAGCTGTTAACGCAGCCCGAGATGCCAACCAGAATGTATCGGTTCGCCTGGTAGACTATATGTGTGGCCATTGCCAGAACGGGCACGATCACACAAAATAACATATCTATGCCCAAATTCCACCGCCGTTGCTGCTTGCTCGGGACAAGCATCGCACGTCTAGTATCAATCATGCCCGCCAGAGCGCGGAAGATGCAGACCAAGTTCCCAGGCACTGCAACATAGCTGGCAATCATCACTTTGACTTCCACGTCACAAAGGCCAGCGCCACTCCACCAACTGTCCATGTCATTATTTGGCCATATAAATGCATTGATAACATTGAACAAGTTGAGACACAGCAGCCAGCATATGAGGGAAACGACAGGAAAATTCTTATTTTTCCAATGCAAGATCAAGGGAGGGATGGTCAGCAGAAAGCATAGGATAGAAAGCGATGGAATGATCACCGCCTGGGCGTAGAGAGCAGTGCTTGATGCCGACATATTTTTTGATACAAGTACAACTGTGTGATCTGAAGAAAACTAAATGTTAATATCAAATGACGGACGTCTCAGTCGGCCAGGTGGTAGGTATACTTGACTTCCAGAGCCACTGGACTAACTAAGGAAGATAGGAGCTCCGTACGAGGAAAAGGGGAGCATCGTGTGGAAAGAAGCATGGACACTGAAGGAGAAACACGATGATTGAGAGGTCTTCAGAGACAGATGTCTTATTGAGACGAAGTGGAGGAAGTAAGAATAGGGCGTTCCACGTAGACGCAGCTGAAACATGGATTTCCACTATACGTCCAGTTATATAGAATGATTCACATTTGAAATATAGTAGACAGAACGATGATTTAGACCCTCGGGGCCGTTTATTCGGGTTGCTGCAGTCGACCCAGTTACATCCTGTATGGGCGGTTGTATAGCTCCTGCAGAATAAACTTGGCTTCGCGGATCTGCAGCTAGAGCGGCCCGTCGTATAACAGTTATATTATTAACTTAGTGCCTTAAGACAAGTCAATGATGAAAAGAGACAATGAATTAGATAGTGAAGCGATTGGCCATCGACTAGATGGCAGCAATAGGGCTTGCTTAGGGAGGACATACCGAGTGACATCATCCGCCTGCCGACCTTTCCCATTCGGGGTATCAATAGAGGGCAATCAATCGCCATCAATAAGCCGTCAAGCCGGATATTTAAGACAACGGGGGATATCTAATTATATGGACAAGTACCGAGATTGAAAACTCGTCCGATTGACTCCCGGGTCAATTGACATGGTGAGACTGTCCGCCCCATAGCCTGCAGGTATCCTATCACACCAGCAAAACCAGCAGGGAATGCTGTCAAATTGGAACACGCCTTGACGCATCATGAGGCCATGTAGGAGAGGTGACTAAGAACGTCGTGAATGTGTTATCCTTGCAGGCAAAATGGGGGCAGGGCACCTTTGGATGTACGATTGAGCACTGCTGTTGCCTATTGAAATGGGGCGAGTCTCTTTGGCGTGACCCTCCCTCGCTTGAGATGTCCTGATGTTTGGCCCCCGAAAAAATGGTCAAGGAGAAAGGAGGGACAAGCCCTCTATCCAGTGGCACTTGAAAGTGAAAAACTGATCGGGAGTTCCGAAGTGGGTGGCACTTAAGTTACTCACACAGCCGGCAGCAGGGAAGCAAGGAGGACATAAGAATCATTGACGTTGTACGTCCATCCTTGTATATTACACACTGTGTAGAATACCGCTCCGTATTCATACAGAAACAAACATGGAGCTTCTTGCGAAAAATTGTGAAGCCTCTTCCTGTATTATTATAGTGTGCCAGCTCGCCGAAAATTATTCAAGAAATCCATCATTAGGGATGTATATTCCCATCTCTACATAAGTATTTTCTTTTTCAACAGAAATACCAGCCCAATAGCCATGGTAGTAAGATATTTACATCGCTGGCTTCATCGCAACCTAATCACAAAATACGTAACAAGGGGATACACAACCATACACACTGTAGGGGTCACGATGTTCAGACCAGAGCCCTTGTCAATGTTATGCAGCTTCAGCACATTCTTACACATTGTCGGCTTGGCTGTCAGTCTTCGTCGCCACAGGTGAACATCAGATCCGCTATCATGTACAGAACGACATTAGCCATGCAATACTTTGAGGGAGGATAAGATAGGCCACAATTTAAAAGACCTTTGGTATGTTTTTATTCAGAAGGTCTGCAAGGATCAACTAATAAACAGTAATATCGTAATCAAGGTAACTTTAATGCCTTAATCATTGAAGAGAGAAAGAATTATGATACCCCGGTGATTAACCGCAGTTGATAGTCGCGAATATATTGAAGAACAAAATGAGGACATAGTAAAGGCGCACCTAATCGGTGGCCTGTATGTGAATATAGCACCAGAGATCAATGATAGGACAATCTCTGCTGACAGTTTTTAAGACATGTGTATAGTGCTAGGAAGAATGTTGCAGTCATATAACTGTCCTGTCATTCGTATCTGAAGACACCGCCTTCAGTTGGGTAAACCATGATGCTTTGGAGAAGGCCGATTCGTGTTTATACCGAGCTACAATCGCGTGAGAAGGGTGCTGTAAATATAAGAAAGAAAGTAACTAGTCATTCAAGGGGCCTGGCAAAGCATAACAGCAGGTTCAATCTGGTATCTGCCATGACAATGAAGCTACCGATTGACTGGTGACCTGAAGCTATGGCAGCTCCCATTAGAGGGAGTTGAAGTAGTCAAATCAACATCCAAGGTCTCGTCTTTTCTATTTCTGCTCGGACGTACGTGTCAATTTTATACTGAAAGTTTTCTGGCGTCTGTACCACCAAGCTTTCTATTGTAGCAAATCCTTGCGTTCTACTAACAAATAGTCCTTATGCCAGAATGTATGCATCAACCCGTAAGCCCCAGAAATCGGCCAACAACTCAATACCCAGTCTCCCAGCCGCGATGTCCAAGACCGCTTCTTGACGACCTCTTCCGGCTGGATTTGGACTTTTTGATACAGATTCGGTAAGTACGACGTATGATACTTCTGTCGTAAGCCATCCAGTGTATCACGGTCATAGATTGACCAGAATTCCTCCTCTGTATAGTAGGTCCGTGCGTAGAGCCACTTTTGACCCCCAAGCATGTTGACGACTTTCTCGAGCTTGCGATTAAAGTCGACAAAGTTCTTCTTACCCTTCGGTCCTGGACCCCATACTCCAATGCTGAGCATCATATCACGATGGTCTGGGTCAGGATGGTTTCGCCGTTGCGCCATCAGCCCTGACACATGTGTCGTTGTAGTACGGACAGGGCAAAGCCATAATGGGTACCTCCCAAACGAGTCATCAAGAAAATCAATCAGTTCTTTGGCACCAGTAGACGGCACCGCAACATCCTGGATAGTGTACTCCTTGAAAAGCCCGCTCTTGTGGACGGCGTGATACATGACCCTTGTATGGGAGATTCCATCCAGCACCCATCGCATGAACTTTGTCTGGGGAAATAGGAAATATTCAAAGGCGTACTTCCCCACCCAGAAGCCTCCCCGGTCATAGCGGAATAGGTAATCGGTCAATGGGATTAGTTCCTTGGATGCGGTCCCCTTCTCCAGGTTTGATAGCGAGGAAACCATGTCTTCGGCATGCATATAGAACCACGGATCAGTGGGACGAGTAAAGGTTTGAACCTGATCTTTTTCTGCCATACTGGTAATTGACCCGGCACAGATGCATCCCTTCGTCTTGGTGAACATTATACCATCCAGATACTGATACGCAGGGTTTGGTGTAAGCTCTTCAATTTTTCTGATGGCCTCGTCAATACCCGAGATAGGAAAATAGGCCAATTCTACTACTGGGTTTGTCGGAAGTTCTATGAGTTGCAGCTCCAGTAGAGTCGTGATTCCAAGGGTTCCAAAGGAGCACGCAGCACCGAAGAATAAATCGGAGTTTTCGGTTGGGGATGCTTGCAGGATCTCGCCGTTCCCAATCACAATCTCAATCCAAGAAATCGTTCGATCAAAGAAACCATGCCGATACGAGCTACTCTCTCCTGATGTGCCTGCGAATCCACCACCTACTGTTATCCCGGGATACTCCATCACCACCGGCGGAATAAATCCTTGGGGGAGGGTTGCGTTGACAAGCATGTCCATAGGAACATTAGGCTCGACTAGTGCTACCTTGCGTATCCGATCAATACGAAGGACACGATTGAGGCTGCTTGTATTGATGGTATTGGATGTGGACTTTCTTGAAGGATGCGTCGAGTTCGTGGAGCCGTGATATAAATAAAAAGGCATCTTGTCATCATGGAATTGCTTCACTCGCGCAGATATTTGCCGGACGATAGCATTATGCAAGTCCATTTTGGGCCAACACCAGGAGCAGAAAGGCTTTTCAATAATCTTCAATGGGAAAGCGTTTGAAAATACCGTCGGTTGATGATGCTGCGCGATGGCAAACGGATAATGGTGGACGTATTGAAGAACTTCTGGGTAGGCCTGATATTTGGGGACATACTGATACAGATATATGCATGCTACCTTTGCTTGATTCACGCAATGAGAGACACAACTGTTCACTATTAGACTTACAAAAGATTAATGTCTAATTCATCTCTCGTGGCCGAGCTGGGAATTAATAGTGCGATCCATTAAGGTACTGTACCTGAGAGGAGATGTTATACACGCCAGCGCATTATGCACTCTCAGCCAGGACCAAGGAGAGCAGAGCCGTATCTAAAGATAGATCCAGCAAGTGAGAACGAATTGCATGCTTAGCACATAGGGGTTTATGACTCTGTGAAGAAGATGATAGGAATATTTGAATCAGTTGCAGACACTTTTGTTGAATATAAGCCACTGTCTGGATTATCATGGAATTAAAACCAATCACTCACGTGGATGAGACTATTAACTCTAGCCTGAGGTAGAACTGGAGAGGCATAACACAGAAATATACTGGTATACCATATGTGGCATTCACAGTCCATCTGAGAGGTATCACTTAATATATCCTCCTTCTGTGCTCCATAAGATGCCATTCACGAGGCCCATACTTGTTGAGCTTGATTGGCAAGACGTGAATCTAGCCATGCAGTAGTTGTTGCTGCGGTGAAGTGCGATAGTATGGCTAGTGAACAAGGGTATGTGGAGCTGAGAAGCAAATTATTCGCTCAGACATCCAGAAGGACCAGATTTAATGTGAAGGACTCTATATGTGTTTGAAGGAGGTAGCAAATTCACTGTTCTCGTTGCCCTGTGATTTCATATTCGTCCTTCTCTTTTGTAACTCAATCCAATCTTCTCTTCATTTCTGCTTCGGAAAGGACCAAAATCAAGCTCCATCCCTATTGTATGCCTGGCTCAATATGAGGTCGTCGTCGTGCAGACAGGATCATGCGCTGCGTGTCATCATAATTGGCTGCTCTGTGGCTGGTCTCACTCTAGCCCACGCTCTGGCCAAGCGGCGAATCGACTATACCATCCTTGAGGCTCACAGTCGCCTACCACAGCCGTTCACAGGAAATGCTTTCACCTTGCTTCCCAATGGATCACGGATACTAGCGCAACTCGGGGTGTGGGAAGAAATCGTGGCAGCATCAGATACGATCCACAGCCATTCGACTTTCCTTGAGGATGGAAGGTTGTTAGAGAGAATAGATGTAGAAAGACTGCTTTCCATGAGGTATGCCTTCCTTATGCAACTTGTGATTGGGTATGTCTAAAGCCTGACTAGGCATGGTTATGACCTAGCGGTTATCCCACGATGGAGATTTTTGCGGATTCTCTATAATAGCCTCGAAGATAAACATCGCGTGTTTTTCGGTAAGTGCATTATGGCTTTGAATCAGAGCTCTTCACAGGCCAAAGTGGAATGCGCCGACGGCTCCATATTTACCGGAGACCTGGTCGTTGGCGCCGATGGAATCCACAGTGTCTCACGTGGCGAGATCCTGAGGTGTAATGGGTCCTTGCAGGCATCACCAGATCCAAGAAAGATACTTGAAGGCTAGTAGCAGTATCATACCTATCCCACCTCAATATTTGCTGAGCAGAGTTTCAGGCTTGACCTCAGAATATTCCGGCATATATGGCATCTCGCGTCCTGTTCCGGGACTGTCTCCAGGCCACGCGCATCGCACGTACGGAAACGGATTCTCTTTCATAGTCAACATTGGAAAAGAGAACATCTTCTGGTTACTATCTTTCCATGCCGGGAAGGTGCACTGTTACCCTGATATACCGCGCCATTCGCAAGACCGGGCATCAATCGACCAGCAGGTCTCCCCGTTTTTAGTAGCGCATGTCTCTTCAAATGTTCGTTTTGAAGAACTGTACTGTAATGCAATCACATATTGTCATGTCGCCCTTGAGGAATTCCTCTGTGAGAAATGGGCTGCAGGTAAGCTTGTGTCTATCGGGGACTCTGTTCACAAGGTCTGGGTCAATTTCTTTCGCTATACCTCCCAGCTACTCGAGTATGGTATTTACAATGAAACCTGGCAGATGACACCAAACCTAGCCCAAGGCGCCAATTGCGCAATTGAAAGCTCTGCCTCGCTAGCCAATTGTATCGTCCGTACTGTTGACCAATACGAATCCTGTGCACGCCCAGATAACCCTGAAAAGGATATGGGCCTAGAGGCATGGGAAGAGTCCCGAAAGCAGAGGATGAGGCGCTTTTACACGTATTCATGGATTCTGGCTCGCTGTGAAGCTTTTTCTGGGCCTTTGTTCAAGGCCCTTGGCCTCTATATCGGGTCCTTCCACGGAGAGCAGGTAATCAGTTACATATCCGACATTAGTCCCGAGTCAGAGTACCTGGAATACTTACCGCGGTCAGATTATCACTTGAAATCGCGATCTGAGTGGCGCCACAGTGGGCTGAATCGATTGAACCATCTCTCTGTGAAGTTGGCATTCTTGTTATTGGATGCTTTGATAACAATGTGGAGCTTTTGTTTCGCTTAGAGCATATACCTGCATTGCGATCCCTCGCGACTGTGGCATATAATACAAGGACATTTACTGAGCAGGGCCTTAAGTACCCTTACTGAAGCGGTTTCATGTAGATCAGACAAATTGAGGCTATTGGAGGAAATCTGGTCTGTGTAAGAGTACTGTACATACATACATCCAGGATCGTCATTCAGCTGAAGGTATCTCTTGGCACATAGCGTCATACTCGGTATAATACAGTTTCTCTCCGCAATTGGATTGGGGTTGAAGATTAATGATTGGGGCTTGAGTCACGAACTACTCCACTCGACCCCGTCTTGGCTTTGCCGAAAAAAAGTAAGAAGGGATCTGCAAGTGATCCGATGAGGTACCGTACTGTACTCCGTATGGATGTATGTACGTGACCTACACATGATTCAATCATGGCTGAACCTGAGGATCCTTTCACGACCTGAGGCACACTACTCTCTCTCCCTACCCTTCCTTTTCTCTAATTTCCTCCTGGCTGCAACTTTCCTCTCATACTCAAGATCTCGACCACAGCAGATCGGAATATGGTCCACCAATTGTCAAGCCGACCCTCCTCCTGGTTCCTCTTCAGTCATGCGACCATCAGCTTCTCCCTTCCAGAACAATCAGACTAGCAATCCCCGCGCCCATTCCCCCGGTTCCATGAATCTTCGCCAGCGAGGCCCGGCCCGCTCTGCCACCTTCGCAGAGGGTTGTTCATCAAATCTAAAAAATGAACGACGCAACTCGACCTTCTCAGATTCGGTCTCCGAAGCACGGAATTCCATCCGATCCTCCACGGACGACCTATTCTTCCCGCGCGCAGCCAAGGGTTCCTTCGATGCTGCGGATGCGTCCAATGAGGAGTCGCACTGGCATTCTGCACCCTTGGCCCTCGCCCTCCTACCTGCCATCGCAGGAGTCTTTTTCCAGAACGGAAGCGCCGTCGTAACAGATGTTACTCTGCTGGTGTTAGCAGCCATCTTTTTGAACTGGTCCGTGAGACTGCCATGGTAAGACAGACCCATACGATTGATTACACCTAATTTTCCCCCGGTTAACCAGTATGTCAGGGATTGGTATCGCTCCGCCCAAGCGATCCGACAAGACAAATTCTACGATGCGAACGAAATCCCCGTAGACATAGAGATCGACCACACCCAGGATGCAAAAGAAGACTCAGCCCCAGCAAAACAACGCGCAACCGAAACAGCCAGCGCCGCCAGTAGGGAATTGCAAATCCACGAAATCGTCGCTCTGGCTTCGTGCTTCATCTTCCCGCTCATCGGAACATGGTTGTTACACGGAATTCGATCCAAACTGTCTCGACCCTCAGAGGGCTTAGTCTCGAACTACAACCTAACCATATTCCTCCTAGCATCGGAGATCAGACCCTTTGCCCATCTATTACGAATGGTCCAAGCGCGCACGCTCCATCTCCAGCGCGTCGTCGCATCATCCACCGAACCCCCCAAAGACAGAATAGACGCCAGTAAGATAATCGACCTCTCCAAACGACTGGAAGAGCTCGAAGCCCACATAGCAGAAACAGCTGCGGCGCGCCTCGCCCCTAGCCAGGAACAGTTGCAGCCCCAAGCGCAAGACTCCCTCGTCTCACATACCACAACAGAAGTGCGGAAATCGGTCCAGCCGGACATCGATGCCCTGAACCGCGCCGTGAGACGCTACGAGAAACGTACCGCGATGACTTCCTTCCAGACGGACTCCAGAATCGAAGCGCTAGAGGGTCAGGTCCGGGATGCTATTTCTCTAGCTGCTGCTGCGCAGCGTCCCAGCGTACGGAAACCGAAGAATTCTGTGCTCCTGCTGCTCGAGTGGCTTTATACGCTTGTTATGCTCCCTGCTCAGGTCTTCGCGTCCTTGGCTGTACTGCCATTTCATGTCGCGAGGCGGTGCCTGCGGTTTGTGCAGGATATTTTTCTTTCGAAAGCAAACCCACAACCAAAACTTGCGAAAGGCAAGCTACCGCAAGACCGTAAAGCGCGGTCCCCGAAACGCCCAAGACGAGTACCCCAGCAAGACTCGGCAGAGACACAAGGACTAAAGTCCATTCGCGAATATACATGATCGTTTATTCGTCGCGATGTGATTATAGTATACATTTTCTTACAGTGCTGATAGTAAATGTAGAATGACTGATATCCGAAGACGGTCTCTACTTCTTTATTCATTACTACCGCGAGAATATTTCCGACCAAGTGGATTCCAGTGTGTTGGAATGGGGAAGAATGGGATACTCTAATTAAGCATTGCTTTCTATTGTTCTCGGTGGCCTTCTTTGGCTTCAGGCAATAGTTAGAAGTGTATAGTTATATAGCATACTGTCGCCAACTATACAATACTTACTAAGACGTTTATAATACCAAACGCCGCAACACATGTTCCATACACGCATCGTCCAGATGACGTCTCTAGTAGTTACCGTCGAATAGTCTAAAGGTTATAAAAAGAAGTAGTATAATACAACACAATGCATACAGAACCCAGCTCGAATCTATAGGTATTACAGTATATCCTAGATTATCAAAGGAAAGGAAAATACACATCCAGGCGCATATATACGAGACAAGCACTGTATAAGAGCTCAAGACCAACCACCGGAGGGACCTTTATTGTCAACCCCAATGGTCTTCAAGAAAGGCTCAATTATACTTCGTTTCCGGTCCTTCTGTGCTCGCGCTTCTTTGTCCTTTGCTGGGACAGGGACGTTGGCGGAGATAAGGACACTGGAGAATATACCCGCTAGGGCGGCTTCGACGGCTTGCCGGCGAACAGCGAGAGGATTGACGGCAGGTTCTGGTGCGTTTGAGGTGAAGGTGAGGGTTCGCCGTCGGAGATTGCCTGCGGCTGCGACTGCGGCTGCGGCTGCTGTTGCGGTTGGTGTGGTGGGTTGTTTATTGGGGTTGGCTTGCTCGTCGGACTGCCTTTCGGAAGAGTGTCGTGGGGGCATGGATGTTACTGGGGCGACTTCATTGGCGATGCGAGCAAGCATGAAGGTGACGAAAGTGAAGGAGACGCTGTGGGCGGGGGAATATGCTAGGCTCTCTAGTACCCAGGCTTGGGATTCTTCCCAAGATAAAGGCGGCGCTTTTGTCTTTTCACGGGCGAGGATTTGCTGATCTAGATCAGACCAAACGGGAGCAGTGACTATCCCATCTTTCAAAGATCTAAGAAATACCAGTAAGGTCTCGCTTAAGATCTCCAGACGGTGAAGCGAGGATACTTCGGGTGGAATGACATGGTTGAAGGATTTGTTAGTGTCCAAAGCTTCCCGAATAGCTGCCAAGAGGTGAGAACGCTCTTCTTTGTCTGTCAGAGTCCATGACTCTGGTTCGAAAGGCCATGCAAACCCATGTGGCTCTCTAACCCACGGTGGAGAGTCTTCCGACTCGCCTCTGATCATGCTCCATTCGGCAATAGCACGTTCGGACAACTCCGATATCGATTCCGTCAGGCGGAAAAGCTCCCGCGGAGCTGACAGAGGGATTCCTACTTCGTCCTTCTGACGTCTCGTCATATCTGTAGCGGGCAATGTGCGCGCACCCGCTTCCGGCATGACGGTAAGTTCTTCCAAACTGCGACCAAAGCAGGTGGGCAACCACTCTCCATATGCAGGGATGAAATGATCTCGGCCGTTGGTCACCCGAAGGACCAAAACTTCCTCTAAGCTCAACTTTCCGTCATTGAGCAAACGTGCAAGCTGTATATCTTTGACACATGCAGTAACTTGAATACTGGTAAGTTCTCCAGGCAGTAATGTACACTCCTGCAAAGGTAAAGTAGATGGTTGATCTTCAGGGTTGTCGCGGTGCGGCGGTTCGATCTGATATTCAAGCCAAGACGGGTGATAATGACAGCCTTCTCCTTGTTCGGGCTTTTCGAATGAGAAAGTTGCAGGCACGCCGCTAGTGTTCGCAACTGTCAAAGATCGAGCGACGGATACATCAAATGGCACGTCACCAAAATCCAGTGCATTTGGATCGTTCGTCTTCTCCTTACTGGGCTCATGGCCGTGGCTGTCCACCACTACCGTCAAACCCGGTCGAGACTCATTTTCAGCCTTGTCCAGCTCTCGGACCACTTCCTGGTGAATCTTGGCCTTGAGTTGAGGGACAACTGATTCATAGGTTATAGTGAAGCCGGCTGCTAGAGGCTTGTGGTCAGATGAGAGGATTCCTTGATGCGAAATATAATAGTCAAGTCTAAGTGATTGGTCCGGATCACTCTGCGAGTTGAATGAAGCATCGTCACTAGCGTCATCTTTATCGGGGTCGTATTCGTCTGCACTGTCTGCGCCATCAACATCAGGATCATAGTCGAATAGAACGTTGTCATCTGCTGCAGCCTTATCTAGTCCCCTAGCTTTCATTTCTTCGTCCCGTTTCCTGGCTTCATCTGCTTCCTTGGCTAACTGTTCATGCCTTAACATATCCCTCCGTGTCCGATACAGAATTCTATCGCACCAACTAGGGCCCCGTTGCTTTTCACTAGAATCGAATTTGGCGACGCTTCCTACATCATACTTGTACGTTGGCAGAAAGGATATGCTACCTTCCCTCCATCCTTCGTGGAACGCCTTCTGCTTGCTTTGTTGCAGGCGAAGCTGATCATGCGGAAGTAAAGACGATATTGTAGTTTGCAAAGATGCAGGGTCTGTGTGGGGGTCCACGTCCTCATCGGAAACGGGCGGAGGAGCTCTACTTGTCTCATCCGTCCGTTTTGGTGACTCCTCTGAATCTTCTTCATCAGCCACATGTGTAGAGTTGTGCGTTTTATCGTACTCGTTCTCTGTATGTCGAGCAAGGACCTGACGCACGTCATCTCCAGGTATATCCTCTAGTCTATAATTAAGATCACCAAACCAGAAAGCGAAGTCTTCTTTGCCTATACTCTCGGTGGGCTCATCCCTAAGTGCACTTTCAGTATCGATCGGGTCAAACTTTGTGCGTTGGAGAATTTGGGAGGCGTCCCAGTTCCGTCGTTCCAGGCTGTTTTTATCCGACCCAGCTGCCAAATGAGAGTTGACGAAGACAAGACACGTAGTCTCGCCCAGCATCAGGCGCGTTACTGCAGCGCCTTTGTTTCCCATGTACCCGAACAGGCCTGTGCCTACATTGGCACAACTGACCGACGAGACAGTCTCGGCAACAGAAGGAGAGGCGTAAATCAACAGCAACAGCCCTACCAGTTGCGACTCTGCGACTAATTGGTAGCCTGACGGTAAAGCATTCTGCATCGCAGCTTTCCACCTATTCGCTGGCGCTGGATCAACGTAGGGCCTCAGGGCCTCCGCCGGGGAAGATATATCCACAATCTCTTGTAACCCAAGAACGTAGAGTCCTACCTGATCGAACTCAGATCCAGATTCATTCGGGTGATCATCACCCGTTTTAGCAGGGGCTTCTTCTAGGCCGGAGACTCGTAACCCGGCGAGCTGTTCGCATATCCCCTCCCGCTGAACAAACCACTTTCCGATATCTTCCTCCGTACCTTGAATGGCAGCCACATTCCACGTTCCAACTTTGACGCGAATAGACTGTTGAGTTATATACTCGGATTTCCTCGCTTTAACGGCCTGCGGGAGCGATGAGGGGTCGAGGGAGGCATCAGGAGACGATCCGTCAGAGTGCGAGTCACCTGCGCCGGCACCGACCGGCGACTGCGGCGCGCGCTGTTCGGTATCTGACACCATGCTGAAGAGAAATACTGGAATCAGTTATAATAGAAGGATTGGTTATCGCCTGCTGCAGGGCATTCTATAGAGGCCCGAAACCCCTCGGTAATCCGCAAATTAAGCGTTCACCTTGTGCTTTGGCAGCTTTTCAACAGCAGGCAGTGTGAGTAGGACAATGATCAATTGGAGCGAGGCGGGGCGATCAGAGGGTCATTACGACAGTACAGTAATTGCTGATAGAGCCAGTTAAATGCCAAGTGCCTGTGCGAATATCACGCGCCTCACTGGCGGGAAGTATAAGAGACAGTCAAGAGGGGTGGGTTTGCCCGCCAGTAGGATAGGTATGAGCCGATATGAATGACGACAACGATAAGAGGATCGCGCCGAAGCCAGATAACGCCGAGGCGTCTTCGAAGCGAAGGATTGGGCGGTAGACACAAAATTAGACAAATATCGAGCCTAATGATTGAATTGGACTGAAAGGATCAGGAGGAAGCAGAAGTGGTTGTGGATCATTTATCGTCAGCTGTGCTTTTGCTCTGACGAAAGCCCGTGGGGCTGCCGACCGCTTCCTAGAACGGAGCTACGATTTCATCCATTTAAATCACCCGAGCTTATTTGCGACTTTCGCTCATTCCTCCATACCAACACTTGTTATTATTGATTCCCTGTTAATTCATTCACTTGCTAACTACTGTCCCTTGGCTCTCTTAACCCCTGCCAGAAGCAGCCCATATTTATCTCCTCTTTCTCTTCCTTAAGCTTCACAATGTCAACCCGCAGACCCCGACGGCAAAACAACAACAATCACCGTCACAATCAGCCTCAACCCTCGGACTACGAATCAGACTACCAGAACTATTTCTCAGATACCCAACAACAAGAAATCAACATGCCACCTCCCCCAGTCCGCTCAAACGAAGAGCTGAACCTCTCCGTCCTCCACCGTCACAACCCCGCCATAACTTCAATTCTCTCCCTAGCGCCGTACGCCGTCATCTACATATTCAGCCCAACCACACGGCAGTGGGAAAAGAGCGGAGTGGAGGGCTCACTGTTCGTTTGTCAGTTATCGCAGGGGTCTCTAGGCGAAGAACGATACAACGTCTTCGTCCTGAATCGGCGGGGTCTGCATAATTTCGATGTTCCTCTGACAGAAGGGGATAATGTGGAAATTACGGAGGAATATGTGATTCTCAAGGTCGACAATGACTCCGGGTTGGGTGTGGATAATAATAACGGCATGAATGGGAAAAGCGCCGATCTTCGCATATACGGTCTTTGGATTTACTCCGAACCCCCTCCCAACTCTACGGCCGAAACGCGCAGTATCAATGCCCAGGTGATTCGGGAATGCGCCATACATGCAGGTCAAAGTTTGAAGCTGGCCCGCGAGCGACTGGAAGCTACTCGCCAGAATGGACTGCACGCTGCAGCCGCGGCTGCGGCTTCTACGGCTGACCCCGTGGACGAGGTGCAATCAAGTGTTGCCATGGGTCGTCAGGTTTCTTTGAGGGATCTTTTTGGGCAACAAAGGGCCCAGGATGATGGATGGAGCACAACGGCGCACCATGTCGGTCCCCAGGGATGGCCCCAGCCTGGGATGAGTGGTCCGATGGCGCAGCCGCAGCCACAACCGCAGCAAGATGTACTAGGCGATCTATTTAGGAGGGCCGGGTTAGCGTACCAGGGGGGTCCCTGATCGAGGAGCCCCCGCCATTGTCTAAGAGATGTCTGTTAGGGGCCTAATGTCATGACACTTGCGATACCCATGATATTTGCACAATGAGCGCAGTTTCCTTCCAATGAAACAACAGACAACCCTGCATTATAATATAAATTAGAGACAAGGTGATATAAAGAAGCATATCCCGTCTAAATACCCCTTGTCAAATCCAAAGAGCAAGTCTATAATTACCCCCGACATAGAATCACCAACAACAAACCATCCCTCCAAGCTCCATCAATCCTGGACTATATCCAACACCATATCGGCCACTTTCTTCGCCACAACGTCGCTATGTTCTACAAACCACCTACATCAGCAAACCCCACCTGCAAACACCTCAAAACAAGGAGACAGGGAACGGAACTCACTCAAAACAAAAGCATGCGGCAGCCCCTCCTCACAGACAACCATCTTCGGACCACGCTCCGTCTGCCCTCTCAACTCAACCACCTCATCTCTCGTCCGCTCCGCAACCCAATGATCATTCCGGCCAAAGTAGAAGAACAATCGAGTAACCGGATCCTTGACGTCCGACATGCCCCACACGTCGTCACTCCATTTATCCGATGTGATAGTCTGCATCTCATCGGCAGCCATGTGTCTAAAGCCCTGTTAGAATACTTTCAACCCCTCTTCAACACACTTCCCACTAGAAAATAGAGGAAACATACAAAGCCTGCTGCACACCATACCCGCTTTCCAAGAAAGCAGCCGTAGTCTCGACCATGTTATCCCGCGGCGACCCCATATAGAACCTAATCAGAGATCGTAAAAGACTACCCGGAAGCAGGGCCGTCAGGATGCGGACGAAGAAGCCCACTACAACAGCCAGCTGCGGGATAACAGATAGCATGCGCTGCGATAGATCCGATTAGCCTATGGGTTTCAAACAGCCCAGTAAAAGAAATAGACAATGTATACTCACCGTCAACTTCTGCCCGGAAGGCGACTTCGCAATATCAACAACAGTGGGAAATAGCATAACGCCGCCGATGATATCGAAATCAACAGAAGGCGATGTACCACTGGTCGAGCGCTCACGATGTCTCCGTAGGAGCTCCATGGCTATGTAGCTACCCACCGAATGGCCGATGAGAATCACTTTTGGTCTTGGTGATGGGACCCCGTTTGATGCTTTGCTGGAGTTGGTGAGAAACTCGTCTAGCTTGTCTTGGACAAAACAGATCTGTTCTTCCAGGTCATAGTATCTAGGTTTAGAGCCTGGTGCTTTGGTAAGCTCGAATCCTCCAAGACTGTGTCCGTAGATCTGGAAGGCATGGCTTTTTCTTGTCTGTTGTGTGGATTGTGTGTTTAGCTTGTCTGAGAG
This sequence comes from Aspergillus pseudonomiae, assembly GCF_009193645.1. Lineage (NCBI taxonomy): Eukaryota > Fungi > Ascomycota > Eurotiomycetes > Eurotiales > Aspergillaceae > Aspergillus > Aspergillus pseudonomiae. Next base: position 75,000 of record NW_022476005.1, read on the forward strand.
AACGGAGAGAAATGTGTGGTAGTACCCAATGAGACCTGGGTTGCCTGATATCATATAGATGGTGATGGGAGCTAGTGATGAGTCGGATGCGGACGATGTGTGGAAGAAGCTGTCCGCAGAAATATGGGGTTGTCGGGTGGAAGACATAGTGGTCAGGCACTTTCGGGTTAATGTCGAGGCTTTTAATATATTTTTATAGCCTATGCGTGTCGAATTGGCATATCTGAGGTGGTACATGAGTGGAATTCACTTATAAAAAGGGTATGGAGTTCGATAAATTGATTCGGAGAAATCGGAGTTCCCGTCATGCCTCGGCACCGATTTAGATTTCATCATCAAGCTACAAATTACCTATACCAACACTCTATTACAAAGTTTAAGACATTTGGATACGATATGTCGTTCTCAACAATAGTTCAGAGACGCGGTTCGTTATGAAGGTAGCGAGTTACTGTGCCGACAAGTATGTGCACTAATATCTCCTCAGAAGAATGCAAATATCAACTCTCTCGACAACCCGCTCCATCAAACATTCCCAATCATGATAAGGAATAGAAAGAAACGAAATCCTCCATACCAAGACCTCTGAAATGCAGGCATACGCACACAGTGATTCATCGCAATTCATCGCATCCAGCCAGACTCCATCCCTATCAACCAGAGCTCCTTAAACCCCATAGATAGACCGAAGAACAATACAGAAAGCTCCAGTTATGCCAAAGACCCAGGTGGAATAACACCGACCATCAGACGCAAGAGGCCGGCAGCATGCGCGCTACTTCCTCGCTTCTGATTGCATATCATTTTGTTTTTTTCGCCACGCATTGACAGTGCAAATGAACCATGAGGTGCGCAAAGGAAGGACACTCAAATAAAACAAGATTGGAGAAAGAAACAAACAGGACATGGTAGCTGTACACCAGGTCAAAATTTCGACGATGAGAAGGTAAGAACAAGACAGAAATCGCAGGCTTCAGAGCAAGTAGAAACCTAATACATGATATCTAAGAATGCCAAAAGAAAAGCACAAAGATGTATAGCAAAGGATGAGGGAATCATACAGAGATATGCAGTGAATCAGTAAAGGGAAAATGAAGAAATGAAAAAGACTAAACCATTACTTCATCTGGTATCTAGGAGATTCGCGGGAAATGCAGGTAGAACTCCAAGTACTCGGACAAACGAGGACGATGCTTGCGGGGAAACCCAGTCATGCGAATTCCATGAATGGCAGGAGAAATATCACGGGAGTATAGCTAACCACTTTCACCGTGGTTCTCGCCACGGTTCTCTTTCTCACTGCTTGGTGTACTTGCCGCAGAGTCAGTGGAATCCGTCTCTGATGACGGTTTAGAGCTAAGATTGATGGCTATCCTTTTGGGTGCTGTGCTGCCAGTCACGGTTCCCAAAATACTCTGAGTTGCCCCTTTTTCAGTAGCAGCTGAGAGCGACCCAATTGACACGCTCCTCTTCTTTCGCAGCATACCAGCACCCCCAGGACTGCCACTGGTTGAGCTCCTTCGTTTCGGTCCAGTACTGAGCTTAACCAGCTCATCATCGTCCTCCTCTTCACGCCGGCGCTTCTCTGACAGACGCTCCGGAGGCGTCTGCACGGTCGATGAAACCGGAGTCGACGGTGCGTCCACAATGGAGTCGGTAGCGGCGTCAAGGGTTGGGGTGCCTTCTTGCCGTACCAACTGTTGCTGCTTCTGCTCCTCACTATCCTCCGGCTTCGTGTCCATAGCATCGTCATCCTCATCGTCATCTGGATAGTCGACTAGAGGCTTGACCACTGGCGAGGCGGAACCGTTCTGCATCTGAGGAGCCATTGTTGCATTGGCCGCATTGTCATTTTGCCACTAGCAAAAAAGATCAGCACACTGATTGGTAATCATTAATAATGAGTATAAATTGTCTTACCTCTTCCTCATCATCAGATGTGTTGAAATACTCTTCCTCTGCCGCATCCATCTCCCTAACACCCTGCCAACGTTGTCCGTTGGGCGGCACTCGACGAGCTGTTATACCTTCATCTTGAGAGTAGAGAGTTGACTCAGCTTCTGTACCATAGCCCTGCATTTGCTCATAGCGTAGGATCAAGTCCTGGAATGTGTTGACATAGGTAATATTCTTGAGCTTTTCACCGTATTTCTCAACGACATGCAGAACTATCGGTTTGATATTTTCACGTTTGATGAATTCGAAAAGTTCGAGGCAAGCTGAATTAAGGAGGTTATCGCGTGGCATTGTTTCATAGACAATGTCAAGAATCAAACCAAACGTGTTGTTATGTGTCATCAGGGCTTGGTAAAATGTGTCTTGGAGGCTAATTAATGTACGGAAAAATTTCAATGCGACTTTGGCGAAGGTAAGCAGTTAGATAGAAACTTCTGTACACGATTTCGAATAGGTCAACTTACTCAGCTTGAGGTGCTTCTGGGGCACAGTAAGTAACTGAGCAACTCTGGGAGCGAGTGCTTCATTATGGATGACAGCACGACTTCTGTACAGATGTTGACGGACAAAGAAAGTAAGGATATCAACAAGATGGGCATACAAGGCCACCTCTTGAAACCTGAGGTCGCGAACTAAAGAAGTGAAAGAGAATTAGCCGCGTGAACAGACTGAGGCTAATGTAGACCAACAATACTTACGGCTGGCGCGGTTCTCAAGGCGTTTTAATGGCATGAATAGCCTCTTTGCAGACTCATCAAAGTGGTTTTGAACAAAAGCATCAGAGAGAATATTAGGACGTGGCTTCGAGTACTGTTCGGGTCCAGCCCGACCCATCGTGTCTTGCAAAAGAATCTGGGGATCCAATAGAACCTTGACTGCATCTGCGAGTTGATTTTTAACACCGAGATCCGACTCTAAGTGAAGTAAATCAATCAACGTATCAGTCAGCGGCGTCTTCTTCTCATTGACGGCCTTGAGCATATAACCCCGCATCATGAGAGGATCATGGTCAAGCAGTGCAACTAGAATATCAATTCCAGTCGTGCGCATAGCGGGGTTAGGGTGCTTAATAGCGAAGGCGATCACAGCGAAAAGGCCATGGCTAATGAAGTTTGCGAAGAGATTGGCGCGCGCCGGGGCTTGCAGGTTTTTGGCAATAGATGCACATTGGTGGAGGAACTGCACTGCATCCTCCTTGCGCTTTGCATCGGTATTTCTCGGATCAAACACCGTGAATAATTCCTTCAGGAAGGGGCCGTTTGACTGGATATGATTTACGATCTCGACCTGGTTAAAAAAGATCAACGAGTTGAGGACTGAAAAAGTTGGGTCGTCTAAGATCCGGGCCAAGACCACATCCTTTAGATACTGCAAGCGCCAGGTGTACCGGATTTTGCGACGGATGAGGGCGTCTTTAATCGGGACCACCTCTTTGTAGCGTGACTGGTCTGCGAGGTATTGCCGATGGTTGGCTTTGTGTGTCGGAAACTCGGGGTCGTCTGGGATTTCATCAGCAATCGCACAATAACACAACAAACCCCATGTCACGTACATTCCAACGCCCCCACAACTCCTAGAATAATGGGGTCCGTAACGACGGTCTCGATAATGGTGTTGTCATTGAGAAGGATGAGGGATTTCATGATATTGCAGAGACGGTGTAGGTCCGGCAGGCTCTCGAGATCTTCTGCCACTGTGACCAATGGTATGAGCTTTGTTATATACTCTTCCCGAATAACAAACTTCGACAATGCGTCTCGGCCGGCTTGTGTCATGCTGGCTGCTCTCATGACATGGTCAATTTCGGGGAGGTTTCCGAGCTCCGGAGCGGGTAGCATTATAGATTGATATGTTTCGAGATCGTCGGAAAAGGCATCGTCTAGGGAAGAGCCCCTGGTCAGTAACGAAAGTCCACCAATCTGCCAATGACAGACGCAATAGGAATGCCGGGTGTTTACCTGCTGCTGCCAGGTTCGTAAGGTGTTGTTGAACGCCATTGACAAAATTCCTTTCGCGACCGTTGTCAGCCAAGAGAAAAAGGACACTGAGTCACAATGTCCAAGCGATATCCTACCAAATCACGGCGCAACCCTCAGGCTCCTGGAAGCTCAATGCCATATCCGTCCCATTGGGTTCCGTCCATACTATCAGGGTCTCTGGTAGCGTCGCACAAACGTTAGTATCTTCCCCGTTTGAGTTTGCGATGCGGAGGGCGATGGGAGAGTGGAACCTTGCTGTTTCTGGTACCCGTCGTCTTTGGAGATTTTTGTCTCCAAAAGTACCCGTTCGGGTTCATCTTCAGATTCGACAAATATTCGCGGTTCATCCTGCAGGAAGATAGAGTGGGGATGTCAGCGACCGGGATGAATGTTTGAGAAAGCGCGACCCGTAGCGTTTGCGCCCGACGACCGATGTCGCGCTGGACGGACGATCCCCCATGCGATGAAACTTACGTCCAGGATCTGACCAGTACAGAAACCAGTACCTCTATCAAACCAGTCGTTATCCCTCAGTTCGTAGACCTTGACTCGTTTGCGATCGCTGGGCGGTTGCACCTCCAACGCCATGATCTGGCAACAGGGGGGAGGTGGCGTCTCGTCACTCCGGGACAACTCAGGAACGAGTGCACCGGCGCGCAGAGAGGCCCGAAGTTGCGGGAAGGATAAGAGTGAACCGCTGCCTTGTCCGGATTGGACGAGGGGTTGCGGACGGGATTAAATGGAAGAAGTATGATGGGGGGGGAAAGAATTGTGATGGGGATGATGAGAAAGAAGGACGGATCGGAAAGACGAATAGGTCACAGGTGATAACGGGGATGGCACACTTTGCTGCTTCTGCTGCGAATGATGAAAGATGATCTGAGTTTGGGTCGGGACCACCTGACGGCCTCGGTAGCGGTCGGCCGCTATTTTTCTCTTCCCTTTTTTTTTTTTTTTTTTTTTTTTTTAGAGACCCTTTGGATCTCGCTCTTCGCTTTTGATAATATATAAATTACCGATGTAAGAATACTTTTATTTTCTATCTTTTTTTTTTTTTTTTTTTTTTTTTTTAAATATTAACTATTGGGGTTGGCGGCGCGCAAAACTGGAAAATCAAAACCAGCACAAGCACACGCGACCGAAAAAGGGACGAACACCAAAAGAGCTGAAACTGCCGTATTGATTTAAGGTACCCAACCCTTGCCTGATCGGGTGTGGGGTTCAGCGTCGAGATTGTTGAAAATCTCCGGATCTACTTTCTACAAATAATCAGGAAAAGAAAAGAAAAACCAGTAAATAAGAAGATAAGAAAGAGCCAAGTATATCTGGGGGGCCCCGGTTTAAGGTGAAAGGAGGATAGTTTGAAGCACTGATCGAACAAGGTGGTTTCGAGACAGGAGAGAAGCCGGCAGACTACGGGGATCTGCAAGGCAATGAGTGGATGAAATGACGTGCACCCGCGGTATTCACACCAGCACCAGAATAGCAACCATCTCGGAAAATGGTATAAATTCAAAACATTAGAAATAAAGTAAGGACAAACATGAAGCATGCTCCCCTGAGGGAAATTAAAGAAGACGATCTCCATGATTCATGTATGTGTACGGAGTATATATCGATAGTACAGTACATTTAACCTATGATTTGCAACTATAATGGTTCCTCAGTTAATTATAGCTATGCAATATATATAATATTAGATCCAACAGGACTGAGTATCATATATTGTGCATAATTAGGATGTGCCTATGTGTATGTGTGTATTGTCAGACATTGCTCAGGGGTGGGTAAAATAGAGTAAAGACGGCCTAGGCCATGTTGATTAAAGGCTATTCCCGTTCTGCCTTATATAGAACCTTACTTGTCAGCTAAGAATAGCAGGGTAGGCCTCTTTTTGGAAACTTCCCCAACCCAAATCCTTTCCCCGCCTTACCCATGGAACCTCAATGGGACAACTCAGATTCACCATGGCCATTAGTGGGGTTTCAAGTTATCCAGTACGAAAGAACTGAATTGTTTGAACAAGATGTTTTGAAACATAGCATCTCACGTTGCATATACTAGTTGTATCCGTGAATGCTTACCATTGATGGTGGCTTACGTCTAAGCATGCACAGGGCATCTACTACTACCACTACCTCTGTCCATCATCACCCTACTTCCCTACCACTCTCAAACATCTTTACTTTTCGCTGGCCAAAAGACCAGAGTTACATTAAGTCTTTTGAGCACGAGTCTCCTCCCATCTGAACAACCACTAAGGGATGGGGAAAGAAAGATAGCGGGGTGAGTTTTGTCGTTCCTGAAGGAGTTGCCAGACTGATACTCAAGACGATACCCAATAATATATACCCCCTTTCCATCACTTCAAAAATTCTTCTGACTTCAAGGTTCAAGCTATGACTTTTTCCAGAAAAAAGCGGGACTGTAGCCGATGAGGTCATTGCCACCTTATTTTAAAGTCTATTACTCATGGCCTGAGGTATCAACATTCAGGTCATGTGAGCATGCCGAAATGATATCATAGCATGTTGCCTTCTATCCTGGACAGGATTCCTTGACATTTTGCGACAAATGAACGGTGAAGCATATGGTTGGCTTTCCTTGTGGGCAAGCGATCCATGATGATGCTTAGCGCAAGTTGAGCAAATTGTGTACAGAATTTGACCGACTAATCCACGCAAGCACAGCGTTCGCACTTTCTCCCTTGCTTGTAATGGGTAGCTCCTCACCTATAGAGAGCTCTGCAGCATGCTCATCACCAGTGATCGCGACCAGGATTAGTAGTAGTGGCATACTGGTAACTACCTTGTTAATGGAATATTGGGGTCTGAGCGTTTTTCCATCGGGATATAAGGTGTGTGCTCTGTTCTTCCGCCCGCCAAACTGCCGGGCTTCCCATTCGCTGATTGGTCGCCAAGGATGAACTGGCGTCGGACAGATCCGCCCCATCCACTCGCATTGAAATTAGCTAATTACACAGTGGGGTAGCCGTGGCAATGATTGGCCAGGACTTCCACGAGGCCTCCCGAGCGGACATCGTCCAATTGACGGGGCCACTGGCGAAAATTCCCCAATCAGGATAGGCTCAGTTCTTCCGCCGCCTGGACCTTTGCCCACGAGTTTTTTTTTCTCTTCCCTCCTCTCTGTTCTACACAACTTTGTCTTCACCTCTTCCGAGTTGATACATTCAGAGACCATAGGCGAGCGACTTCCGGGAGTTTTGCGCTCGTTCAGGTCTTCAAAAGCTCCCATTCACGCTTATCTACCCATACCCCACTATCTCGACCCTGCGAGAACCACTCTCGACAACGTTTAATTTCACCTTCTCAGAACTACTCGGACAGTCAGTACGCTGGTCTCATTATGTCGGATGCCAAAGATCAAATTACCGTTCAAGCGTCGGCCGCAACTCCGCACGATAACTCCTCGATTGCCCAATTTCCGAAGGATGGTACTTCGGCGGGTGTAGATGCAAATGTCCGTGAAGCGGACTCTGCCTCCGAGGAGGCTCCTGCGGACCAGATCGACAAGAAAAAGAAAGGCTTCCTTGCGTATTTTACGACAAAGGAGTTCTATATCATTCTGATACTTGGGTAAGTTGCGACATTTTCTGGTTCCTTGGTCTTGACGGCCAGTAGCTTACGTCCTACAGACAGATCTTGGCAATCACGAATACAGCTACTAGTACTTTCAGTACACTCCTTTCAGATAGAGGCACCTCGATTCCGGCTTTCCAGACTTTCTTCAACTATGTACTGCTGAACATCATGTTTACCCCGTACACGATGTACCGTTACGGCATTAAGGGCTGGGCCCAAATGGTGTGGAAAACCGGCTGGAAATGTACGTGAAGCTCCACATTGCTGTATATGGGACCAGCTATATCTAACTATCTGACCTTGTGCGATCCAGATATCATCTTAGCATTTTGCGACGTCGAAGGCAATTATTTCATCGTGCTGGCATACCGATACACAACTATGCTTAGTGCCCAGTTAATTAACTTCTGGGCCATTGCAGTCGTCGTCATCATCTCGTTCCTATTCTTACGCGTCCGCTATCACATCACGCAAGTTCTGGGTATTTTGGTCTGTATCGGTGGCATGGGCGTCTTGATCGCATCCGACCATATCACCGGCACCAACGGCGGCGATGTTAGCAGCGGCGACCAACTGAAAGGGGACCTTTTCGCCCTCCTGGGCGCAACTTTCTACGGTCTCGCCAACACCGGAGAAGAGTACTTTGTCAGCACAGCACCCGTCTACGAAGTGTTGGGCCAGATGGCGTTCTGGGGCATGATCATCAACGGTGCCCAGGCCGGCATTTTCGACCGTGCTTCGTTCAGGACCGCCACCTGGAACAGCGAAGTCGGTGGTTATCTCGCCGGATACACCCTTTGCCTGACCTTCTTCTACTGCATGGCTCCGCTCCTCTTCCGGTTGTCGTCCGCTGCTTTCTTCAACATTTCCATGCTGACCATGAACTTCTGGGGCGTCATCATCGGCATCAAGGTCTTCCATTATACCATCCACTTCATGTATCCGATCGCCTTCGTGCTTATCATCGTCGGTCAGCTGATCTATTTCCTCGGCCGTCGGGTCCTGGGCGAAGCGCGCAAACCTTGGCTGGGTAAGAATCAGGAACGTGGTGTATCGGGTCTGTTCACTGCGAAGAGAATGATCGATACTGAGGCTGTCGCGCCTAATCATAATCCTAATTTTACGACTCATGATTCTGCCACGGCCAATAATGATCCTCGCACGTCACATACTAGTCCAGTTTAGGGTGGCGTTTGGGGGTTTGTTATCGTTTCTTGTTTTGCGAATACTTCTTTTTATTTTTCTTCATACTCGGGCTCTAATTCTGCTCTATATCTCTCTCCATCGTTCTATGATCTTCCTATAACTGCTATTGCGCTGAGGTGTGGTATGCTATTGTGCAAAAGTTACTGTTTTTCCATGTCATCTTCGTTTTTCCAACTTACTGCGGTCTCTATATCCTCTGGCATATATACTAGAGATAGAAAATCCAACATTATATCAGACTTTGGTACAATTCAGAAGCAAAATCCCTTGTGTCTACTGTGACTTAATACCGCAACATCAGATTAAATGGGTGGAAGACGTGACTTCGTATCATGAGATATGTCAAAAAAGAAACCAGACCTGCATAGACAGAGATGGGCCGAATGGATTGGAGAATAAATATATGAAAGCAGAACACACGACAAAACCAATAGGAAACCAAAGTCAATATGAATATCCAAGATGACATACCAGAACCTTAAGTGCAGATCAGACTCCGATAACTCTTTATGTTTCCCTGCTCCCCCTATGTTCCGATGCCCATGCCCCAAGATAGAAGAAACAAGGTGACAGAAGAAAGAAATAGAAACTCAACCTTTTGGTGCCCGTACCTATCGCAAAATTAAAGAATCGCATGCTTTGGCCAAACTCACAACCCGAACGATGACATGTAACACCGGAAACCTTCCCGAATGAGCTGGAAACAAGAGCCCGAGACATACACTCACAAGCATGTAAATACAAACCCCAACCGAAGAAAAAAAGAAAAGGCCCAAATGCCAATGAAATAGCCAAAGTGAAACACAGAACAAATGCAAGGACAAAGCCACAGAGACCAAGTTACCAGACATAGAAATAAACGATAAACGAACTCAAAGATGCCAAAAGCACACCAAGGGGGGGAATACCGACTCCAGTAACCAACAGGCCAACCAAGTTCCATAGTCAGTAAACCAACCTGTACCAATTAAACTGTCCACATATGACGGAGCGCTAAACAGAACGTATTCTTGCACCACTTCTCCCATATATGTACCATGCTCTTTCCCAAGATTTGAATCATAAATAGAACCCTCTCTTATAACGCCACGACATAGAAGCTAACGCATATTGAATGATGAAGTAAGCGTCAATCGGAGCCGAATCGTTTGTTTCGTAAATCAACCCCAGACGGAAGCTTGGACGCCCAGTCCGTTCTTCGATCCCCAAACGCCGCCGCCATTACCCCAGCCGAGTGCCACACCACCGCTAGACTCTTTCACACCGGGAGTTCCGGCAGAAGCGGAGGTGGAAGGGTTCGAGGCCGACGAGGCCGAACGATCATTGGTTGCGCCTGCGTCACCTGGTGTGAAGCCGAAACCAAGAGGAGATGGCAGGGGTGTCGTAGAGCGTTTGTTCAGAGCCGGGTTGGCAGCCTGGACTTGACCCGCTGGCTGGACCGGGCGAGAACCGATAGGGCCCACGGAGCCAATGGGACCGCTGGCTGGCTTCGAATGCGCCTGCCTCGCGGAGGGCGAGTCGGATCTTCCGGGGGACGAGGTCGAGGTCATCGGTTGCTCGGCGTTGTCATACTTGCCGAAGACAGGGTTAATGCCCGAGCTAGGCGACGACGTACTGGTCGCGCGAGAAGGGGATTGAAGAGACGCGCCAGCTTGAGCAACGTTATCAGTACTACCTTGGACCGGGGTCTGGGCCATCCCGAAAGGATCAACACCACGCGGGGACGGGCCACGGACACCAGTGGCAGATGTTGGGGTACCGCCACCGTGGCTCTCAGATCGTGGGTTGTCATCCGCAAAGCTGCCAGGAGGGAAGAAGGCGGGGCTTTCGTTGCCGTACAAAGCCCTATGTTGGCGAGCTAGGAGTTCTCGACGGCTTTCTTCGCTCATGGCGGCCGGACTGAGCGAACGATCGGACTTGTTTCCAGACATTTCGGCAAGCAGGCCTTTGAGAAAAGAAAAGAATATTAAAACTCATGTTCAAGAAAGGAACCACGTCCCAATGTATTATACAATGCAACCGATACATGTGGGCAAAGGAAGAAGTCATGGGGAATATTGGAGAAAGAAGCCAAAAAAAAGAAAAAAAAAAAAAAGCTCCAAAGGCAAATGCTACCACGTACTTCGGTTGTACTGTTGCTCCTGGTGATAGTTGCGGAGCTCCCTTTCACGCTGTGCCGCCATCCGACGCTTTGCTTGCATCATGTGCTCTACTTCATTTGGGCGTCCCTGAAAACGTTGGGAGGCATAGAACCCCTGAAGGTTGGGGTTCGGGTGCATCCTGGCTCCGTCGAAGTCGCTAATCGAGTGGTGACGCTGGGACATGGTATTGGACACACGGGGATCTGCAACCATGTTTAGATATCGATAGGTGACAACAAAGCAGTCTAAGGTTTCATACCGTAGTCGGGAAATGGGCGGCCCATCATCATGGGCATCGAGTCCCTCCGAGGAGCAGACCACAGTTTTCCGCTCTTGACAAGGTTGTCAATAGCACGATCCACCTCTAAGGAAAGGAGTCAGCAATTGTTCGACTCTGTTTCTTCGGCGACACGGAGAGTGTCGATAACAATCCACGGTAACCAGCATGACGTGATATATGACCAGATCAGGAAGCCCAACCAAAAACCACCAATAGCCGGTATTTCGCAGATTGTCCTTCTCAAGCCCATGTCGGAGCAATGATAGAATAGGGAAGTCACGGTCATACCGTCAAACTGAGAGGAAAAGGCAGGAACTTCGTCGCGTTGAGAGACGGAGCTCGATCCTGAAAGTCGGAGCATTAGCTTCACTGTATGAGGGCAAGAGCACCATCGCCCAGGTTTATGATCAAACCATACCCGAACGAGATGGGGGAACAGGTTGCTCCCAAGATACCTGGCGCGCAGCGGGCGCCTGCCAACCTTGAGGTTCGTAGTAAGACATATTCACCGACAAGAATCGCGACGATCAACGGAATGGAAGCTGCGAAGGTTGATGGTCCGCTCGGAGATGATCAGGGGAGACTGTTGAAAAGTGAGGGTAAGCGTAAGCTCCCGGGCTAGATTAAGACAACATGGAATTGAATGACAAGATATTGCGGATTGCAGCGGAGGTTCCAAATAGATGAACCAGGTGTGCGAGCGATAGAGAGAGAAGGCGCACGGTGACCAACGATGACATTAATCGGACTGATTTTAGCATGCGGAATGTTTCTTCAAGCACTCCGTATCAGAAACTTTTTTTTTTCTATGATTTCTTGGCTTCTCTCTCTCGACCGACAGCGAACACGAACGGAATCATTTGGAACACCCCGACTGCAATAAAATTAGGGGAAAGAGTTGCGTCTTTTTTCAAATGAAAGAGCAAGGGGTCTTTTTTTTTCTTCTTTCGTCTTTATTTTCTTTTTTTCTTGAATAAAAGCAAGAACTTCTGTGAAGGCGGGTTGACATGCGCAGCCCAAAATGCTCATGCGTTGTTCGGTAAGGGAGTGGACTTACAAAAAAAGGAGTGATTATCCTCCCAACAAAAGATCCGGACGGCTCTACCACGAGTGAACGAGGCAGAATGGTAGCAATAGACAGCGACTTCTCACCCTAGAGGCACGACAGACGAAGAGTCTGGCGTGGGGAAATCAAAGGGGCTGAGAAGGTGTGAAAAGGGAAGAGGAAACCGGGGAGGGGAGGGTAAGAGGGAGGGAAGGCGAGAGAGGGTGAAGGATGAAGTGGTCGGGTAACAGAGCAGGTGCGACAAGCCAAAGTGAGAAACTTGGACTTGAACTGGACTGGACTGGACTGGACTGGGGCCGTGAGGGGACAAGAAAGAGGGGGAGAAAAGGAAAGAAACGAAAAAGCGCGATTGTTTCCTTCTGTCTGTCTCTTTTTTTTTTTCCTTGACCGGGGATAAGAAAAGATAGAGATTGTTTTTCGAATTACTGTACAGTATTACGGAGTTGGGCAACGCTCCAGACTCGAAAAGGAAAAATAGGTATCGCCCTTTGAAAAGAGAAAAATTAAATAAAAAACTGAAAATTGAAAATTGAACAGCAGATAGGAAGAAAAATTACCGCCCACCTTGGGAGAAAAGCACACAAACACACTTTCTCGTCCACACCACAACACACAATCAATCCACCAGTCCCGAGAAATACAAAATTATTATTAACAATAAAAAGAGCAGGGTGGGCATCGGATGGATTTGGCTTGTTCTGGTTGGTGATGGAGACCCGGCTTGTTGAATCGCTTCTTCCCGGTCCCCATTTTTTTTGCTGGTAATTAATACTGTGAACTCTTACCACCTCTCCTTAACCCGTCTAGTCACCTGCTATTCTCCTCCCTCTACTCCAGGGAAGGAAAAGTAGTTTAGGGGTTGGTTGAAAGTCACCATATACTCCTCCATTGTAGGTAGAACTACCATGAAGTACTGGAATAACCTCTTCTGTTCCTGATATCTCATGATCGGATTTATAAGGCAAATGCTCGGTGTTCCCCGGGACCGTTCCACTTGTATCAAGAATCGGTATCCATCCGTACAGTTCCTGTACCGAGTGAAGATATCTACCTTCAGAAGAACAAAATAATTAATTACCCTAGACAGTTAAGTCTTCAGGATTAAGGGGGATTATGATTCCATGAGTCTGCTGATATGCCTAATTGGAAATAGATGAAATCATATTCCGGCTCAGCAGTCCTATGAAAAGGCATCATCCCAGAGAAGCCGCTGCACAATGGCGTATGGGTTGTCTGAGGGTTAGCCGGTAACCGGAGATTATTCTTGGGTGTAATAATCTGTCTTGTTTCTTAGCGCGGCCCGTCAACCTTTTTGATAGAGACCGTCCCACCACCTCTTGAGGTAGTACTTCTCCGAAGTAGTAGAGTACTACCAAAGTACTCCTATCTGGGTATTATCTCTTGTGAATATGATTAGATCCGAAAGACATTGTGAGTAGCACTATTCTCACCTTGTCTCAGTGATGATGCGACACATCGACACTAGAGAAGATTATCTGGTACTTTCAATCACTCTGACAAAGCTATTCTACCTCGTGGGGGTGGGAATTGAGGCATTTCTATGCAGAGTTGGGAGGACTTGGGGTCGATACTAGTATTAACTTTGGACTCCTTCAAAAATGAAGGTGTGATCGGGACCAGAATCTGTACCGTACCGTAAAGGGGTGCCATCCAAGGTCATACAAGTACTACTAGGTTGTAGTGGGTATAGTCCATTCATATTTCTATTGATAACGAACATAATTAGTGATGAAAACCCAAATTGACTTCCACATTCCTCGTGGGGATTAAATTAGAACTCCAGGGTACGCTACTTTGAGTTTAGCGCCAGTCTCTTTGCGGGTCGCATCTCAGTTGGTTCCAAAGACTTCAATTGTCTGCGACTCCTTTAAAGCTTGAGCAATGTTTTGTCTGAAATCCATCTGCATTCATTGTGTAAGGATGTGCACTGTTTCCTATGTTCCATGATGATCTGCAATGGCCTCTTCCCGATGTATGATGGCAGCCCGGCTATGTTTGCTTGCCTATTCCAATTCTTTAGATTATGAGAAGGTATATTTTTGCCCACGGATGGGCGAAAACGCCGCTTTGACAACTCCCGCATGTGAGAGGGCCACTATACGGGTCTTGCACCCGCCAAGCTCCTCTTCATTTAGCAACTGGGTAGGGTTTTACATTAATCTCAAACAACCCCATTGTGCATACTAAATGTCTGTAACTGAAGGCAATGTCTAGTCACTTACCTGGCAATGTAAACAAGTGCGATGTATATTTCATTTTAACATATTACTATCTATACACAGCTCAATCGGCCATCGTCCAAATCTGCTCCGAGGCTTCTGAAGATAGGAAGTTGTTTTATATCGTGAGCTATCATAGCGTAGACTTTAATAAGGCAACTAGTTCACCAGAGCTCACCGACCTTGCAGGTTTCGCATATATTAAACTCAAACGTAGGGCTACTCTACGTTTCAGATGTATAGCAACTGAAAGAAAGAAGGCTACTAGCAAGACGCGCAATCAGCTCCGCCCCACGAATAGTCAAACTGATCTTGAGGTAGCTCTGTGCTGAGATGCGCTCATTTCTAATCAGCAAAGTCCCCGGTAGTTCAATGAGACTAACCGCTGCATACATCTGACCTACCTTTGAGTTCTTTTGAATACTCCTTCGTTGGTTGCCCTGGGGGCTAGTCAGATCGTCAACACACATGGAGTAAGGAGGCTGTCCCTTGTACAAGACTTCGGCACCCGCTCTGATACTATATCTTCCAGACTTCCTCACACATTCCAAGGTTGGCTTCCCTATTGAGATTTATCGACCAGAGAAAACTTCTCTAGCGCTAACAGGCATGGAGTACTACGCCTAACTTCCTGACAGCATTTTTGAACTCTTCGCCCCGTGCACGGTTCCGAGCGGGTCGGCACGCAGATGAAACGGTCATCTTAAAAATGACACTGGGAACAGGTGCCAGCTTGCCTAATGAGCCATGAGATTGAGATCAAAATTTTTTGACTGTGCCAAGACAGACGTAGTCTCTGAAAAGCTAGAACATGGCTGATCCCTACGTCTCGGTCCCACCTGAATGTGAGACCCTGGCAACATAACAAGCCGTTGCGTGATGATCATCATGGATATGTCCCTGCGTATACACTATTCTGGATCGGAGCTAACGAAGGAACCCATACCCAGTGCAATGCAAACAGTATTAAACGGTGTAAGAGCTGACTAGCCAATTATCTGTCTTGCCATCAAATTTTATAAATATACTCCACGGCCACTCAGACGCCAATGCAAATTGTCTATTTCCTACTTCTCCAAGTGGCCATCTTGCTGTATTTGAAATATTAGAGATAAACTATCCAAAGCGGCAGTGTTCTGCCCGACGGCCTACTACTGGAATAGTAATAGGGGGTTCATCAGCTCGAGGATCGCGTGCTTGCGATACTGTTGAAATAGCAGTCCCTATAGATCTGATTTTACTTATCTGCTATAGTGTGTCTTGACAGTAGCAAATGTACTTACAGATCTGTTTGAAGGGTATCGTCGAGGCTGGGACTTTGGAAGGGAACACTTGACGATGGACGTTACAATCGCATCATGGGCTCAACCCACTCAATATAGTTGAGATTGTCAATAATGTTCTACGTGTTAGCTGGAGTAGTTGCTATATCTTATGACTTGTATTCTGATGTGTATGTATTCATTTCACTAGCCTTTCTAAAGATATTAACTTCGGGTAGATCATATCTGTCTCTCCCCTCATTCAAATGGTATCAAGCAAGAAACCTTGACGATGAGTGAATGTTACATTTACGTGAAGCTTAGAGAAGTCTAATCTTTGGAATCGTTGGAAGGGGGAGTTGGTATGTTGAAGAGCGAGCTAGCTATTTCAATATGCCCTCATTCCTGCACGATGCTCAGTTAGAGAATAGCCCAGCAATTTTTAGTGTAAGTCTATATCGGCCTATAATAGCTCAATTTCTTTATTGGCTCATGGCATGAAAAAGAGCCAGAACTACATGGGTACACAATGCCTCCTGCAGTTTCAAGGGATATTGAAGCTATATCTACTCTTTCAAAATAGGTATAGACTCCGCAGTATTCAATTTCCTCGCACAGAGCATATCATCACGATTCATCCTCTCCCATGACATCTGGGACATCTACGCCACGTTCTAATGATAACGATGGGAATAGGACATTTATGGGGGCCCTAGTTGGTGGCGTAGGAGTGGAGTTAGTTATCATCCTGGCTATCCTCTTCCTTGTCAGGAGGCGCTGCCGAAGGGCAAGTAGCAGCGAACACACTTCGGGAGTTAAGACTGTCCTACGAGTAGGAAGCCACTCACGAGAAGTAGAAGATATCACACCATTAAGAGGACTTGTTGAGCCTGTGGCGCGGAGCTCGCCGTCATACGTCCACAGCTAGTATTATCCGCACAATCGTTGATATGCCACTTTTCGCGAGATTCAAACCTATCAAAAACGCAGGTAAACTCAAGGATAGATGATATATTATGGAGCATAAATACGTTTTCCTTGATATGTCTGCGAAAGGTACGACGCATGTATGTAACCTAGCTAAGCTCGATCCTTCGTGGACATTGTAAATTGTTTGCCTTCTAGTGCCTGGGGCTCATAAATCACCAAACCCCTTTTAACTCACAGGATCACCAGGAGAAATTCAATACTCTGCTCCCCGTGCCTCTCAAGTACCTCTCGGAAGTCACAATACTTGAGCCCCACTGTAAGTCTGTATACGGAGGGAGCATTGCTCTCAAACGCTATTATAAGCTCTGACGATAGCATACATTTAAGAAGCAAAGTATCATCAATACTGACTTCTGGCTAGCACCGACATCTAGTTTTGCTATTTTGACCAGAATATACAGAATAGTACATATAGAAATATCATTTGGGACGCACATGACGGACACGTCTTGTGCAAATATACAGGTCAAACTAGTAACCACAAAGATGGCACGATTGATCACTTTCAAAGACGAATCATGATAGAAGTGATATGCACTGCGCAATGGAAGCTATGTCCACCGTTAATGTTTACGCTCAATTTCCTTACCCCAGGTCAACAGTGGTTTGTTCTTCAACCTTGCTTTCGTGTTATGGCCCTTGATATGCTGCCGTAATCGACATGATCGAATGTAAACAGGTGGATGTTATGGATTGGTAGTAAAAGGCAAATCATCTCTACGAGGTTGGTATGACTCCGCGCAACTGTTTACAATTGGCGACTCTTCAGCATTGGTGCATGGCTGCTATAGCTACGGACACTACTTCATCATATTCTTCTTTTGAAAAGACTTAATCCGAATACGACGGGAATAGGAGCGTGGTTTGAACGCGGTAACCTTCATGATGGCAAAGGCATCATCATCTGGATATCAGCACCCACCCATCGTAGCCAAAATGCATGCGAGGAATAGCAAGCCGCCTTCGACATCGGGGACCAATATGGAAACGTAGCCTCGATCTCGACGAAAATGATTCAAGCAGTCACTTCTACCGTACTTTGTACTGCAACCTGGCTTCTCTAAGCAAACTGTGTATAAAGGATAGCATAATGATTGGCTCGTCCCATGAATACCACATGCTGATCAGTATGGATTCGAGGGATTTCCCGGAAGTAGCACAGTATCCGATGTAGAAAGCCGAGGGCCCACGTGATGTATTGACAACAACGCCTTCGGACTGTGTTTTACTGGTGCATCACTTATTTGATGTATGTACATCTTCTGGACATCCGTGGTGTGCACCAAGCAGTCTTACACTGCGACTCGCGGACATAAGCTACTTGTCACCCTGGTTCTGAAACCCAACGCACCTCGCTGATATTCTGAACTTCCCAGGAAAGACATCCTAAAACGCTATCTCTTAATGGTAGGGCGCGATACCAAATCATGTAGGAAGAATAATAGATGAGCTCACCATTCACGCGCGGCCTTATTTAACATGTCAGTCCCAGATGCTTTTCTATGGACGATGACTCCAAGGTCTTAAGCACCTATGGTCTGCATAATCGTATTTAGCCAGGAGCCCGATATTAAGAGGTGGGAGGAGATGTGTCCTCAGGCCCCCTACACTTAGCCTGAAAATGCGATCTACGTTCACCAATCATAATCTCATCGTGAGTTTCCTACAGTGTCACAGGTACCTGGAGGTAAGGTGGACTTTCTGCTTATACGGTCACTAGTGCGAAAGCCAATCCTTGAGTCTCGAGGGGTCTGCCCTCTTTATAGAAGAATGCCGGACCGATCGGAAGAATTAAGGGTTCTATGTTAGGTCCCAACGCTATTGTTGTGATGATCCGGCTATTATTGGATGATATGCAATATGCAGTAGTACTACGGATGCTGACGTACCCAAGGTACTAGCGACCACCTGCATCAAGCTGCCTGCCACCTTACATGCATATTGAGCGAGGCCTGTAAGTCAACGTGGCTGTTACACTTGGCTTGAGGATATCTTGGAGTTGGTCAGATCGCCATTCATTTGTTTCACGATGACCCGACATATACAGGCGTCGCTATCCAAGTCAGAAAGTCAATTTAGTATTTTTTGACAGCTGACAAGCAGCCCTCGCCAACGGGGTCTATCTTTGGCCGGTCAAAGTACGCCCATCACGTCCACGCACGGAGCTTGGAGTAAACGTCTTATCACCCCGGTGGCTTGGTTCCCGCTTTGTCTTTCTTTGAGGACACGCTCCTATGACCGCCCGGACCGGGTTAGACTTTGGCAATCACCCATGGGTCAACCAGCGCACAGTGCCTGATGATGATCTAGATTTGGCAAGCAAGAGAAGGAGCAAGCTGAATGGTGCTGATTTCTCGCCTTATTCAGCTCGGAATTTGTTGTTCGAAAGACCGGCAGCGTCGTTGGTCCAAACTTAGAATCGAGGGGGGTCTTTCCTTGCCTGGTCAGGGTAGGCCGAGAGAGGTGTACTTATACGCCGATCTTATGCAGCACTGGGAACTAAAAATACAGTATGGATTCCTGATGTCTAAGACACACACATTCTTCATCTGCTGGCGTGCGGAGCGGAATAATAATCCGTTTTGAGGACGACTCGGCGGGGCATGCGCCTGACCAAGTTGGGTAAATTTGAGCATTGCTGGTTGTGATAATTCCCGCGGCAGCAGAATAACGACTAGACTAAACAATCATAAGCGAGACTAGACTCGACAATATAGTCAAGAAACAGTTCACCCGTTGTCAGGAAGAGAGTTTTGATTGTCCGCCAAAAGTGGGCCGACTCCTTAATGTTTCAATTGGAGGCCCGGCACACGTGCCGGGACTCTCGCATTAAATTCGGTCCATTCGCCGATAGAAACTGAGAGCCCTTGACCCGACACGACCCAGAGAACGGATGAAAGAGAAAATGGACAAACGCGGGACTCGGGGGTGAGAGACTCAGAGAAACAATGAAACGACATACATTGAGGGTTCTCTCTGGTGGCTTTAGTAAGTCTTCTGGACACAAAGGAAAGCCAGATGAGACTGGGGAGGTCCCATTGGATTAAATCAAACTGGAATTGTACTATTGAGCACCCAGTCTGGATCGCCCTTTTGGGACTATATAGATTAACATATTAATTGTGGCTGAAGGAGATTGGATCATTTGATGAGGTGGTTACATCGTCACGACTAGATTGTTGTTAAATTAAAATTCCCATTGAGATAGCACAGGACCCCCTTCCAATGTGTCGGACGCCTGTTAGAGTATGGATTTCATTCCTGGTGTGGACATCCGACGGCTGCCCCAGGCATTCAGTTCGGTGGGCTCCAATGATGTGGTATGTGGTAATAGTAATTCCAGCAATAATACTTAAGACGTTGACTGGTTAAAAAAAAAGGAGGAAAAAAAAAAATTATTATGGCGGTACGTAGCAGCAACCGGAGGAATGAAATGTAATTCTTAAGCCCTAATCAAGCCAATATCTTTCTATTGATATACTGTCATTCCCGAATAATTGTGCTGATATCAAACCAGGATTGTAGCTGGTGTTATCCATATTAAGGTTGGAGGATGAGGCATGCACTTAAATTACCACCGGAACAGTTCAAGTTTCTATAAATTCTTTCTCGTAGACAGAGTGATGCCTGTCTCTTGTTTCCTGTTCCCTGATAGGTGGTTGGTCTGATATTTGTCTTATATGTAATTTTTTGCTTCAATTCTGAAAAGAACTATATTTTTAGTGGCTTCTATCATTATTCTGAAGCGTGGTCGGGATTAACCCCGTGGATTTGGCGGTGCCCACCCAGGTCACTAAAGCTGCACCAGTGAAAGTGACTAAGGATGACCGCTGAATGCTGATTGACTGCCCCCTGGCTCAGGCTCACCATCTCAGTAGGAGGAAAAAGTGACTTGACAGTGAAAGTGATTGATCCCCCTCCGCGTGCTGCCCTCCCGCCGAACTTTCGACTCCCAGTTCCAAGTTCGTTCCCCCCAAACCTTTCCATTCCTCCCCCGTATATCATTTCCTTTCGGTCTCAATCTTAGGCTGGTCCTTACATGGGAAAATAAGGAGAAAGAAAAAAAAAAGGAAGTTTGGATTCTTTTCTTTTTTTTTTTCTTTTGTTTCCCCCCTCTGATTCTTTTTCATTTCTGAAAACCTGTCTTCCCCCGGTCTTATTACCCCCCGGAAGTTGTGTGGTTTTTGAAGTGAGCCCTTCCCGGTTAGAGTGTATCGCTCTCTCCCCTTAAAACACTGTTCGATCTATTGGTTTGGCGATCGACAACGTAAAGTATCCCATCAGCACCCTGACATTCCGTCGCCACTGAGACGGACATTCTATTCACCCTCGCTGTGGACTCCTTCAAATTTCACTCTTCGTTTACTTGCCATTACTTTTCTTCCTTTTTGTTAGACGTCTCTCGACCAGTGAAAAAAAAGACAAGGGCTTTACTCGGGCCGCAGCAGCACAGGTCAATTCTGCTACGCCATCGCCGGCCGGTATCTGCAGTGACTCCCCTGCGTGCACCACTCTCTCGCAGAGTTTCGCTTTTCTCAGTCTGTTATTCGTCCGAAGGTATCATCCGCTGGCTGAAATAATCGCGAATTTGTACGTTCGGTACCGAAAGGCCAATTCCGCACGGAGAAAAAGCTGGACACCGGAGTAGACTTCCTAGGTGAACTTGCACACCAACGGCGTTTGTTCGGTTTCAGGCCACGGCGGAATTATTCTTTCTTAACCCCTCGTGGAGGCCAACGTTGTCAGTCAACGTTGGAATCGCTATATGATCTCAGACGTCCATGGGAATGCTAAATTGGCTTCCGGTCCAGGTGGGAAGTCACCGATAGCGTCGGAAAAGGCCTCGACTATGCCGTGGAACTTGTCCACCGACACGTCGTCAGAGGCACCGACTAGGCCCCCATTGAACTCCCAGCAGTCGAATTCCCTCCCTTCAACGCCGTATCAACATGCGCGGAACCTCTCCTTCCACTCCCGATCCCCCTCCCCTCCGCACGGAAGCACTTCCCCTCGGTCGACCCATTCCGAGTCCACGCACCTACCGCCATCCTTACGAAAACCGTTCTCCGGATGTAAATATGAAACCGCCATGGCCTTCTTCCGGAGAAGGATACCGTATAGCCTGGGTGCCGATCTGTTGCCGGAGGAGAGGGAAGGTCTCAAGGAACGGTTGGAGCCGGAGGAGGAGAAGAAACTCACCGACGATATGTTGGAGGTATATGATCGATTACTGCCGTCTGCGGAGAGTGATGATCGACGACGCCAACTTGTTCGCAAGTTGGAAAGGCTATTCAACGAACAATGGCCTGGTCGGGATATCAAGGTCCATGTTTTTGGGTCGTCAGGGAATAAACTCTGTTCAAGCGACTCGGATGGTATGTAAAGGTTGCGTCATTGCAGTCCGTGGGCTAATTTGGCGCAGTGGATATCTGTATAACAACGACATATAAGGAGCTCGAGCATGTCTGTTTGCTAGCGGAGGTTCTTGCACGACGTAAGGGGATTTCCTTGATTCCTCCAGGTCGCGATCCCCAGCTAACGTTTTTGACAGATGGCATGGAACGGGTCGTTTGTGTTTCTCATGCAAAAGTTCCCATCGTGAAGATCTGGGACCCGGAGTTACAGTTAGCCTGCGACATGAACGTGAACAACACATTGGCGTTGGACAATACGCGTATGGTTAGGACCTACGTCGAGATTGACGAGCGTGTGAGGCCGTTGGCTATGATCATCAAACATTGGACGAAACGGAGGATACTCTGCGATGCCGGTATGTTTCAACCGTGGGGGAGTCAAACAGCATCTTATTTCTTCTAATGTCCTCGGTGTTGACGATTTGTCTCAGGATTGGGTGGCACGTTAAGCTCCTATACATGGATATGCTTGATCATTAATTTCCTCCAAACGCGGGACCCTCCAATTCTCCCCAGTCTTCAGGCTCGGCCCCATGAGAAGAAGATTTCGCCGGAAGGATTGGTTTGCTCATTTGACGATGACCTTGGCAGTCTGGCTGGGTATGGACGGAAAAACAAGCAAAGCTTAGGCGACCTGCTTTTCCAGTTCTTCAAGTATTATGGCCATAAGCTCAACTACGAAAAGTACGTTGTATCCGTTCGAGAGGGTAAGCTGATTTCGAAGGAAGCCAAGGGGTGGCACTTACTCCAGAATAATCGCCTCTGCGTGGAAGAGCCTTTCAATACGTCGAGAAATTTGGGAAATACTGCGGATGATACATCCTTCAGAGGCGTCCATCTCGAACTACGAAGAGCATTCAAGGCTTTGTCGCAAGGAGAACTTGAGCTCTGTTGTGAGCAATACGAGTATCCACCCGAGGAAGAGCGGTCGTGGGAGCGGCCGCCTCCTCAACCACGGCCTGTTCTCACCGCACCTCCGTCTTCCCGGGGCGGTCGTGGCGGTGGCCGTGGTGGGCGACATTCGAACCAATACCCTCGTGGTGGACATAATGGCAGCCGTCGGTCTTCAAATACGCCGCATAAGTCCAATAGCTTCCGCCAAGCCAGCAACGGTATGAGTGCATCGGAACTATCTCTGCAAGCGCAGCAAGCTCAATATCTTCTTCATGATCATCTCTACCAGCAGATTCAGATCCTCCAAGCCCAGGAACAGGAACTCCGATTACAGCTTCAAAATCAAGCACTTCTCACCGGGAGACCACCACCTGTGCTTATCCGCCAGCCATTCATGCAGTTTCCGATGCCTCAGCAACAGGAGTCAACCGGCGACGACAACTCTCGCTCAAGGTCCGGAACAGCAAACCACGGAACGCAGCTCCGCCAGCATGTCTACTATGGCACCCCGTACCTTCCGGTTGCGATGACGGGCGTGCAAGGCAATAGTACAACTAACCCACCATCGCCATCTGCGCCAACTGCTATGCCAGAGCTTCGGCGCAATCCACGTCGATCGTCAGTTGCGAACGGCTCCCCAGGCGGATCGCTCAGAGCGCAGTCGCAGCCCGCGCGGTCGGTTCACTCCCTTCCGAGCTTTGCCCCAATATACTCCATGACGCAAGATCCCCCACAAGGTTCAAAGCAGCGCAATACGCCTGCATCACCTGATGGTGCGCAGAGCGAAGAAGACAGCAACTTCATGCCTAGTAGTATGCCCAATGTGTCTCGCTCTCCATACTTGGATGAAAGTCGGCCCGCCGAGTATATGGCCTACTACCTTGCCACCTCACCACAATTGCAGACATATCATCAGAACGCCATGTTGTCTCCACTGCAAACACCGGTAGGCTTAGCATTACCGAACGGCACTATCATGCCCTTCGTTACCAACTCTCACGAATATCTGTCTACACTCGGCCCCCATGAAGCATTTGGTTCTTCTCCGGACAACGGCTCTACGCAGGCTTTTAAGGTTGGGTCAACGCAGCAGCGGGCAACGGCACGGCCCATGGCATCGGGCGGTCCCCTAATTGTCGATGGGTCGGTTCCTCTGACTGAACCGCGCATTGCCCCTATCTCTGCCGAGAACTATGATCCCTGTGGTGCCATGAGCCATTGTACATCGACTTCGGATGATCACAATACTGATACCCCCGCCAGTGCCTCCGACGCATTCTCTCAAGATTACCAAGATACGAGCTCGGTGGAAACCGACCAAACTCCGTACTTCGGCCGACAGGGAATCGATACTCGGAAACCAACCGACGCTTTGACCAACGGACACGGTGGGAAGCCCAGTCTGCTGTCAAGCCGTCTACAAAGCCTACATCTCTCGAACAGCGAGAAAATGACAGAGCCGTTGGCGAAGCCTGGTCCAGAAAAGCACAAGGCGGCTTTTTCTCACCAGGAAACCTCGGACAAGGACTCTTCTCGTCTCAGGCATACGGCCGCGGAGAAGGGGGTGTCTGGACCGGAGCTACACGGGCCGTCGAATGGTAAACGCAGACCAAATGGCGTTGATGTTTCAGAGAAGCTCAATGGAAACTCTCATAAGTCGAAACCTAAAAACCGCTCCGATACTTCCCACCACGCTAGTGGGTCAGGCGACAAAGAACGGAATGGTGGCCATCCTACACGACGCACGAATGGCACTGGCTCGACTACGCACGACTCTCATGGCAACCACGCAAGTAGTGGCTGGCAGACAACCAAAAAGAAGCAGAAGAAGAATGCCAGGTCGAATGCAGAAAACCGCCACGGGTTCCATGGCGGTGCCGAGCCCCTCCCTGCGGATGAATCTCTGAGAAAAGGCGGATGAAGGCCCTGAGGAGATCGGCTACACTCTTCATTGGATTTGCGCCGAGCAGCATGAATTACGAATGTTTAGAATGTGTCACATGCCATTGCAATGAGCGAACCCAAGATTACTTGTTGGAGTTCACAGCATCTCGACCTGCTGGATCAATCTTTCACGAGGCGATTATATCAGCAGTTCGTGCTATTGCATAGCACTTGTACAGTTTGTCGCAGCAAACTATCGAGACGTTCGGCTTCCCGTCGAACGTTACCCCAAAATTATCGTCAAAAGGAGTTCAAGTCACTTGAACTAGATCCTATGACGCTGTATAAAATGAGGCAATACCTCTTTGAAAATGACATAATTTCGGTTGAATTGTTTCTTTTTTGCTTTTGAATGGCAGGTATATGACTTTTTCTTATTCTTTGTGTCTATGTCTATGTTTTGCCCCTTTTCTTTTCATGTTCAACATTGGCGTTTCGCAAGGTCAAATAACGGAACTTGGCAGTCGAAGGGTCTGGCTGGGTTACAATTGGTTCGCGGGTTATTTGCGTGAGTTGCATAATTGCATATGATATCTGTTCGCTGATTTTATATCCTTGTTCGATACATGGCTCTTGACCTTGGCTGTGCCCTTTGGAGCTTGACTCGTCTCCTTGGGGAGCCATCGAGCTTCGAGTTGATTCTGGGTTATGTCTGGCCGCGCTTCACTCAGGTTATTTTCTTTTCAGACCTTTGTTGGCACACACTTATGCTGCGACGAACTCCCTGATAGGGAACAGGTCGCCACCGAGGCGTTTACCGCCAGCAGGATATACGCGGATTGTTCAACTCGAACTCAGGAATGCGGTAGACAAAAAGGGGAGAACAGCAAGAGCGAGCAAAAACTAAACGAGTTTACTATACATACAAACATCCACCTTTGATTTCGATGTTACGGATTGATTGATTGATTGACCGGTTTCGTTCCTACCCATTGCTGGCTGTGTTTATTTTCTTTTGCTTGTTTCATTTGTTTGTTCCAGATTATATCCAAACGGCATGATCATCATCATTATCATTGTCAATATACCATCATAGCAGGGAGCCAGGCGAGTGGGTCATTGTTTCTGTGTTATATTTTGCGTTTTCTCCTTTTATGAGAGATAATTTGTCCCTGTTTTTGTTACATATCATGTCGATCGAGTCCAGTCTGGATTGGGCGCCGGTTCAAAGTAGAGGTTGGAATTTACATAAAGAGAAAAATGATAAAAATGAGAAAATGCCCGTGAACTACGGTACACCATTATCAAGGGAAAAAAAAGTCTAGACTTGATGTAATTAACTAGATTCATCCACCGCGCAAACTATTAATGCCAGATCAGATTAATAGTGATATTGCTTTTGCTTCTACTATTGAGACTTTTATAGGCGACTATTCCAATAACCCTCTCGAACCAAAAGTTTGATGCTTGTTGAATATGTCCCAAAGGAGATAGATAACAAACCTGTGACAAGTCATAAGAATATAAACATGGAGAACACTTGATACCTGCATTTTAGGCATGCAAGGTCTGCAAACTTTACTATTTTCTCTCTCTGGAATGTTTCTGACTCGTTCATAAGCTATATTCGGTATATTTTATTATTCCTTGTTTGAGCATAAGAGCACAAGTAGCATATACATACATGCATGCTTTATATGACTAGAAATCAATTATTTCCAATAGAAGAGATACTTACCCAGGAAGGCACATAACCAATCCCTGGCAGTCAACAACAAATCTTGGCCCCAAAGTCCAACCAACCACCGAATCATACTTGACCTACAACACACACGGACACAGATGTACATACCCCGCAATACGAATGAATATGCGACATTCCAGAACATCGATCGGAGGTCCAGACCTATTATGTCAGCTTCGTACATAGTTAATGATGTAGATCTTGGAAATGTCTTCAACATCGGGAAATGGCGGAATCCGTCTATAAGTGAGCGAAGTTCTACGCTGTAAGAGAAGTCAGATGGGTATTCCTGTTCCTGTCCTTGGGGTGGGTTCGAGGGGATCGAGACTCTTCTGTGAGTTTGTTTCCTGGACTTGTGGTTGAGACGATCACATGCGTGCCGCTGGAAGGAGGATCCTGGTAAGTATCTAGGGGTAGAGTTCATGTTGCTAGGTTTAGACCCTGATGTAACCGTTGATATTGTCTGGGTTGTGATTATCGTTGTCATGTGTTGGGCTTCCTTGTTGGGGTTCTATTTATAGTGACTGGTGGTCGGATTTCATGTGATCAGTATATATTAATTGCGTATTCGGTTTATATATGTACATGCTCTTGTATATCTCCGATCTATCATCGCTGGGGGAAGATAACGAACTCAATAAAAGCAGATAAATCATAAGCGGCCTGGTCAAGAAGGGAAGTGGAAGTATTATTACAGCATCAAAAAGCAAGCGTAGTAAAACTCGTATCATACACCAAGCCGTGATAATTTGGACGAGAAGAGATCGTTTCGCTCCGAAAACAAAAGAGAAGGGGGAAAAAGGCATACAAAGGTCTAATTATACTAACAGAATGCTTCAATGAGCATGTAGGGGAATATAACAACACAGGCCGTCCAGAATACCATCACGCATCTGATTAGTGTCCAGGGAAGTTGGTACAGAGGAGCCTCACGAAGAAGCACCCAGAGGGAGAGGAATGCGACAGTGAAGAAATGGTAGAATAGTACAAAGGGCTTTTTGATAAGGCCGCCCAAGAGACCCATTGGCTCGGAGTACATGCCCATATCGAAGTAGTGGAAACAACCTCGCTGGAGGACGCGAAGGTTTTCATCTAAGCAGGATGTTAGTAGCTGACTGGGTAAAGGTGCGGTATACGAGTAGGGCAACAAACCATTGGCAGAGAACAGGGCGTACAACGCCATGGCCAGGATGTTAATGACAGAGGATCCGTTCTTCCGCTTCCAGTGGAAGGACTTTAGCTGCTTCAACACCCTGTCGGTGTCTGCAAAATCGGGAACCTTTTCGGGACTCAGCAGATCCCGGAACACAAGGACATCGTTGAAAGCCACAGTCATGCCGCCACCAGTCAACGGATGCCGCATGTTCAGCGCATCGCCCAGTATCACCAGCCCCGGGGTCTTATTCTGTGCGGCGGGAAGGAATGAGTTCGGCATAGACCTCAACGGGCCCTTCTCTAGTGCGGCGCGGAAGGCTGGTTGGACAGACTCGGGAAGAGATGGTAGGGTCACGTTCCACAGGTGATTCTTGACACCACCATTCTTGACCGACGCGGATGGAAGGTTCTCTGGGATGTCGACCAAGATACGGGTCTCGTGGGTGCCAATCTGGTATAGGAGGATGGGGGGATTTGCACTTAAGAGGACGTGTCCGTGGTTAGGTGCAGGGAGTTTCGTGTCAATTAGTTCGAGAGCCCAGAATCGGGACTTTACCGTCGGAGTATTAGAGTGGTATTGTTTCCGGAACTTGGAAGCGTAGCCGTCCGCGACGACGGTGAGGTGTCCAAAATAACAATCCTTTTTCTCCTTGGTTTTGCACTCCACACCAAGGACCTGCTTGGTATGCGAGCAAGTGATCAGGTCCGTCGCCTTGGTCTCCACGACGGTAACATTGGGGCAGGCCAGAGCTGCTTCCCGTAGCTTCATGATAAACCTTCCGTGGTGAAAGGAGCGGCCGCGCGGAGGCGGCGACGACGGGGTCTCCTTGGGGTAAGGCATAGTCACGGCTCGGTCAAAGTAAGACACATAGAAACCGTAAGAGGGGATTGAATCGATCCCCTCCAGACACTCTGCCAGGCCTAACCGCTCCAGGGCCTGGACACCGCCGGGCTGCAAGAGCTCGCCGACTATGCGATCTGGCTCCTTCATAGAGGCTTCCAACAGTAGGACGCTCCGGCCCTGTTTTCCCAATGTAACTGCAAGCGCACATCCTAGCACTCCTGCGCCCACGATCACAACATCGGCGTCGTGGTGGACTCGTCTGCGTTCTTCGGCCGCATCGGCGGGCTGGGTCGCATTAACATGGCCGTTAGGGACGGCGGTGGCCATTGTGCGGGGGAGAGGTCGAGGGAGGTCAGCGAATTGGGCAGAATCGACGGGGACCGCAGAGCATATTCCTTCCCCGGAGTTGGAAAGAAGGTTTGAGGGACAATTGGCCGGGAGAGACAGAGAGGGAATGCGAGTGGAGGAAGTGTAAATAAGTAAGGGGGGGGGAGGAAAAGACGTTGAAAAGGTTAAGGCAACGAAGGGCCCGTGATATCGGCGCAGTGGCGTGACATGTGAAAGATTTTCCGCCCTTCAATTCCGCTGCCCCTAAAGTACGAGGCACCGTACGATCTTCGTGAAGATAGCGCTCATCCTGGTTCTTATTACTACATGATAATATTCATTTCACCTCCTTGATTGGCTCCTGACATGTGATACGCAGGGCTAGAAGTCGGCCTGGGAAATAGTTCCATATCGCTAGTGTACATCTCGGTGAAGCATCTCTATATATACAATTCTACTATACAAAATAGAAGAAAATAGAAGGAAAAACACCAACGAAAGAAAATCAGGAATAGATCCAAAATCAAAAGGGGAATATATGCTACATCACAACAAATTCTCGACTCATATTTGCCCTAAGGCCACTCGCTCATTCCATTGAACCGCGATGGACTTCGGGTTGATCTCAATTCGACCCAGAAGTATCTCCAATTCGTATTCTTCGTCCCACCTCTCGATCGTCTCCGGGATGTCAGATACCTTATACATCCGCCTCTCATCAAGAGGCCGTTTCAGCATCCGCCGGAAAGACCGCTTCGCGTTAGGGTTGCCTTTGAGCTCCCATAATGCAGGATCACCGCCACTCTTCTTCTCGAGCATGTCGGCAATGTGTCCGAGATACTCCAGTTGCTCGGCCCGTTTGGACGCTTCCCTCGTGGAGAGGCCGTCAGGCTTGAACTTGCGATTTAATACTCCCATGACGCGACTGACTTCAACAACAAGATCATGATTCAGTGCACTGCCCCGAGCAAGGCCAGTAAGGATGCACCACCGAATCCCGGGAATGTTATCCATAGCTGCGAACGCACGCAAAAACATCTTCATGCAGACCCCATCGAAGGGTAACGTGCGGGTATAGCGGGACATGTAAATGGCCGCTAAGAGATCTATGGCTATCTCCGGCTTGTTATGCACAATTAACCGTCTACTGGTGGCCACCGTGATATGGTGCTTGACATTCATTCGCTTGTTCGACCAGCAGAGCTGGTAAAATCGAAGGACCGCCATTTTGATCAGGTCCCCTTCCGACGCAGAGTCCACTACCATGATCTGGCGGAAGAACTGAGGGAAGAATCGAATGAGATGTCGGATGCCCCGCCACTCAGTTTCGACAAGCACACGAGCTTCGCCAAGACCATGCTCAAGGAGAGTCGCAATGGCAGCCAACTCGACGTGAAGCTGTTTGAACTGGAATCGTGCATTCTTTGCATTTTGGAAGCACTTTAGAGCTTCTGTCATCTTCCCAACGTGCATGTAATGCGTCATCTGTTTATGAAGCTTCTGGTACTGATCGACGGGCTTTGACGGTGTCACATCCTGCAGTGCTCTTTGATACCACGGCAGCGAACTCTGTGTGAAAGGCATCGTATTGACCTCAGGAATAGGGAATGAGCGCTGATCGTAACCGAGAATCTGCTGCGAGGTAGCAGCTTGTCCATATTTTACCCGAGCAGCCTGCAGCATTTGCCAGAAGCCCACGGGCGCTCCCTCAAGTGCTAAACGACGAAAGCGTAACATCTCTAGGAACTCTTGCTCATTGATGTGGACTTTCCAACCACGTTCGCGTGCCATTCTTGTGAACTCAGTTATCATGTGCTTGTCACCCTTTTCCACAAATGCTTCCAGAATATGCTTGTACAGTATCCGATCGGGGACGATATTGAGCTTATCAATGTAGCGGTGGATGAAGTCTTGGATTTCGCGCCCTGAATGAGACACCCAGTATTCAAGGAATATGCGATCAAAAATAGGGGTAAAATCACGTCTTCGAGACGTCAAATTAAGCTCGTGCATCTCCTGAAGGTCTGCTTCCACACCCTCCCAGTCACACGCAAGAGCCTTGCCATATACGAGAAGGCCTTTTGTGCGGCAGCGAAGGGGAAGTTCGTATGTAGTTGTCATGTCTTCCACCAAAGCTTCAGCGTCTGCTAACCGGCCAAATTCAACGTATGCCTTAACCACTGGGTTGAAAAGTTTGTCGCTGGGATCCTTTCCCAAACGGGGAAGCGTCGTTAAGATCTTCTTCAATTGTCCGTTCAAAAGCTCAATGCTCCTTGTCTTTTTCCACAGGCCTGACAAATATGCACCACATAAGCCGCAATCCCGATCAAATTGCAGATGCCTGAAAAGGAACCACTTCGCTGTTGTGAGCCTATGAGATTCAAGCAAGCATCGTAGCACCACATCTACCATATCCGGCGAGAGCTGAAATTTGTGCATGTACCGAGTATAGATAGTTGCGACTGATTCTATACATCCCTTCCGTGCTAATGCAAACATGAGAACCTTCCAAAGCCTGGGTGAGACCTTGTCCACCTCTTCCAATCGCTCGAAGATGTTTCTTGCGATGAATACATTTTCCTGTTTACAGTTGACAAAAAATGCCTGAACCGCGAGCTCTCTCCTATCGGATGATAAACCATTCAGTGAAGCAGGGTGTGCGTCCAAGAATAATTGTGCCGCATCAATAGGCCGCCCTCGATCGAGAAGATCTTGCATTTGCTTCGGGATAGAGTTTTGTCCTCCTTGGATTGTAGCCATGCCATCCATCGACTCAGATGCATTTGCAATGGTGTCGATCTTGCCAATGACAGAGCTGGACCTATTGAGGTTCTCCGTAGGTCGCGTGTATTCAGGTGGAAGAAAGTCGCAACTCCCGGGTTTCACTGTATACTGTTTTGTGTTCATTAACCCAGCGAAATTTAATTGAGCAGCATCCAAAAAAGCGTCAACCTGGGCTGGGTTCTCGAAGGATCCAACTCCTGTGTTCGAGCCGAGCTCATCATGTTGACTCCCTTCATTGCCCTCCACATGCAAGTTCTGCGCTTGTCGTGATTTCCGATCCTCCTCTTTAAATGCATGCATACTAGTGAATTCACCAGCCTCTGCGACTTCCATCATACGAGCAAGTCGTCTCGCCGCGGAAGTTGCATCGTAATTGGGTGCGGAGGTTTGAAGGGCGCGTTTGTTCTCAACGATACGTTCTGCGACGCGGACTCGGCGATGGACATCGTACGTGATAGCCGCAACGGTACAGAAGCTGCCCACAGTTGAGCCGGCAAGGGCCAGCCTGCGAAGGACACGCAGGGCATTGCGAGAAGGTACGGCCGAAGTGCCGTGGGTAGGTTTGGTGATCATGGCAATAGGACCTGTGCACCGCCGGCAGCAGGCAAATTGGGATATCACTGATAGAGCATCAGGGGAATTGAGAGATTGATGCTCAATTCTCAGTAGTGTAAGCCAAAACACCACGCTGGGGAACTATCGCAATTGACGGTCGGAGTTTTGAGATAGATGATTTTCGGCGGAAAGTTTGCAAGAAACATTGGTTTCTCCCGGCCGCCGTACTGCTTGTGGTCCCATTCGTTCCTTTCCGGGTGAACCCATTTCCTGTGCACGTGACCATGCATTGTTCCTGCTTAGTCATTGGCATGTGGATGGGTTCGAGAAACAAAGGCAATTTCATGCCACTGAGAGAGACTTCACCGCCAGGCATGGATCCATTGCTGGTACGTAGTAAACTACACACTCTCTACCTCGACCAGATGTGGCTATTTTAGCTACGTTCTGTTCCCGTAACAAGATCCGCTGATATGACCTGCATCCGCGTTGCAACCCTGGACTACCAAGGCTGGGGATGCAAATTCAGTGTTGAAACTATATCCCAAATTATATGTTATAGATCTAACATGAGTTTCGCGTAAATAGGAGTAGCTAATCCTTAGGATACATCACAAGTAGATACCAGGGTATTAAGAATCTTCTATATATTAAGGTAAGAGTTCATCCTCAACCGCTTCTCTGTAGTCATTGGGACCGATGTTATGATTTCTTGGATCGTCGAAATCAAGTCGGACTGCTGTACGTTAGCATGAGATCACAAAAAATTCCCCAAGACGTTACTAACCATGCGCTTTGATATACAAGGTGCAACAAAATGCAATCCCAAAGACAAGTGACAGGCATACAAATACTGCCTGTGAGAATTTACCCACCGTCACACTGTATATGAAGCTGCAGATGGAAGGCGCTATTACTCGAGCAATAGCATGTAGAAGGCCTTTAGCACCGAGTATCTGTCCTATGCGATCGCGGGGCACGTGTTTAGTAAGAGACGACTGCAACACCGGCGCGGCCATGCCCCCTAATGATGTGACGACTCCCGACAAGATCAAAAGCGAGCCGTGATTTGCCAGTGCATATCCTGCGAACCCAATCGTATCCAGCAGAATCGAGACGCGAATAAGGACGACATCAACGACACCGGAACCAGAAATAACCAGGTCCTCCCTTGGTTCCTCACGGAAGATCCGCGTAATCATGGGGAGCACAATGAAGAAGTTGAGGACGCGAACGGAACTGATGATGGACACGAATAAGCTTGATTCAACATTTCCCCAGCCGAACATATATCCCGCATAGATAATGATAATCTGTGACGTGCCTAGGGCCATGCCGAGGTGAAGCGTATCGATCACAGAGAGCAGGATGATGTTTCTTCGCAATGCTGGACTGGCGCCCCCGCGATTAGGGAATAGAGTGCTAGGTCGCCCAGCTGGTGGAAATAAGACGGCTAGAGGCGCGATGATTTTCTTCGGGTTCCAAAATCTCATTGACAACCAGCGTACATCTTCTTGATTGGCGAGCTTCACCTGATGTTTTTCTTGAGCTCTCTGTTTTTGCTCCTTAGACAGCGACTCCGGGATGACGAGCAAGACCACAAAGAAGAAAAGCACATGAAGAGCCAGCGCGGAACAGAACACACTCATTATATCGTGTGTCTTCTTCATGAGTATGGCCACAAGGAACGGCCCAGCTGCAACTCCAGTGAAGATGGCGCCATGCAAGTACCCAAAAGCTACACTGCGTTTCCCCGAAATGGTACAATCAGAGGCGTACGAAGTGCTCAGAGCTAGCATAGCAGTGAATGAGCCTCCTAAGCCGTCAAATGTAGCGCCCAGAAGTAGTAGATGTATCGATACTCGCTCTGCATTTGCTGCCACAATGACGGTAATTATCTCTGCTAGTACCGTTCCCATTGCACTCACAGCAATCATAGACGTTCTTCCATAGCGGTCCGATAAATGGCCCAATTGAGGGCTGATCAGTGCCGACAGCAGACCTACTACCAGATTGTAATACAATTGAAAGCGGGCAACGAGGGACTGAACTTCCGGTATTTGGCACTGGGAGTTGTCCTGTCCAAGAAGGACAGGCAAGTACGTGAATCCAGGATCGCTAGAGGCTCTTTTGGCCAGATAGTCTCTACAGGTGAGAGAGACCATCAGGTTAATCTTGGGAACCGCAGCACCGCCAAAGCCTAGCATATACAAGAGAAGGAATGGGAATAACCAAAAGACCTGGTCGGATCAGAACGCAACACTTTCTGCTGAACTGCACTGGAAAAAATACGCACACTTGCTTTTGTGCGAGACCGCCAGAGGCCAGCGTTCAACGCCGTCGAATCCTGGCTAGATGAATCTAAGCCTTCATCCTCACCTTCTTCGCTCGTCCGTTGAAGGAGGGGCGTCTGCTCATGGACGTGCAATTGCGCCGAGTCTTTTGGGCCATCTTCACCAGTGTTTCGCGGGTTATTCTGCCCAGGGACGACTGGCCTGCTTCGCAATTGCCCGCCAACATCCGTATGGATGGAAGAGTTTGTTTGATTGGCCATTTCCGGCAAAAGGATATCGACACCTATAGACGTCGATGGCTAAGTAGGTGCGGCCCGCGTTCTGAGGTGTAGTTTTCAAAGATGTGGTATGTGATAACGAAGCAAGGGGGGAAATAAATTGCTCTGACACGATTTATCGTGACGGGACTTTACTTTTAAAACACCTTGACAGAAGCAACGTCTCACTCATGATTCCGATATGCCAATGGTATTGTTCCTTGGTCTCGGGATTCCCTGGATTGATTGAAGAGTCAATGAGGGGAGCGTTTGTCAGCTTAGCTTAGCAGAACAAGTGGAGAGAGCAAAGGCAACAGATAAGCCAGCCATGACGTTTGACCAGGCTAACGGGTGCCGAGGTGTTTAGCGTCCGGCATTTTGTTCCTGGGGCCAATCGAAGCAACAGCGTCAAAGCCATTGACCCCTTGATAATCATTGATCCAAGATTTCGGTGCCCCCATTTATAGTCATCTCTCAAAATCAAGAAATACCAACAACTAGTTACACTATCGTTGATTGTTTTATTGCCCATGTGCTTGAGAATTGCAAATTATCCTTTTCCAAAAAATCTTAAAGTACATAATATAAACAAGATTATGTGGCTTTATAAAAAAATAATGAAAAAAGGAAAAGGAAAAGAAAAAGAAAAAGAAAAAGAAAGCAAAGGGTTTACACTACAAGAGACGCGGCTTCTTCGCCGGCGAAGAACTTCTTCTGCTCCAGGCATCTGTCACTTTTACATCCCTGACAGCGCAGGGTCATCTGACGAGAACACTTTTCTCCCTTTCTCAAGTGCTCCTGCGCGATATTCGCAAGGGCTTCGATGAAGATGGGGCTTCCGTTTAAGCTTTCCGCTCGCTTCACTCCAGGGGAGTTGGCTTCTTCCATCACTTCAAGGTCCAACTCATACAAAGTTTCAATGTGGTCGCTGGTGAAGGCGATCGGTACGAGGACTATATCAGTCTGCCCGCGCTTCACATACTCCATGACAGTGTCGCTGGTCTGAGCCCCAAGCCAAGCCGATGGGCCCACTTGGGATTGCCAGCACAGCCGGTAAGGGTTGCTAAAACCAAGTCTTTGCATTACCGCATGGACAGTTGCTGCAACTTCGGCTGGGTACGGGTCACCTAATCTGGAGTTAGATTTCACGTCTAGCAATTGGCGCGATGGCTCGAATCTCACCTCTGTTCACCACGCTCATCGGCAAACTGTGGGCGGAGAACAACAGGACCACACTGTCCCTCTTGTCCTCCGGATATGTCTTGAGCTGATCCTCGATATTCTTTGCGAAAGCTTCTACTAACCCGGGATGGGTCGGCCACCGATCAATGACACTCCACTGGATGGAGCCGGAGGAGTCCACGCTCCCATTGGCGCGCGGACCCTCCAGACGATTTCTCCATTTCCATAGTTCGTTCAGAGAACTGCCTGTGGTCGAACAGGAATATTGTGGGTACTGTGTAAATGCGACAGCACGGCCTCCTTTTCCTCTTCCGAATCCATCATCGAGTAACTGTGTATACATCTCTTCCGTCAAAGGCGCAGCATATCGAAATGCAACGTAGGGTTTATGAGGCGCACTTTCAGGGTTGAGTTTGTCGAGTAATTTACACATTTCCTGGCATTGGTATTCGGACCATTTTCGAATAGGTGAGCCGCCTCCAATATCCGCGTATTGCTTTTGGATCTTTGGCGTCCTCCTCTTTGCAATAAGTGGTCCAAGATACGTTTGAAGTCGTCCCAAGGGAATCAGATCACCGTCGGCCTTTACCAGAGAGAGAGCGAAGAGTTAAAAGGGGCCCATGAGAATGTCTATCAGTCTGAAAACGTACAAATAACCTGCTCAAAAAGTCTTCCACCTCATTCGTCGTAGAGGGGCCACCCATGTTCAAGAACACCATTGCGGTAGGACCCTTGGAACCAGCTGCATCTTGGGTGACCGGAGGTACTGCTGTTGCGAAGCCATTTCGCTGTTCTGTGTTGTATCCAAGCGAGCTGCGAGCTACCGGTCGCAGTAGTTGCCGAGGAAGCGTGAAGGTCCGACGGAGGGCCATTGCAATTGATAGGTGGCAAGACGACCTTTTTTTTTCAAGGAGTAATGGCCAAAGCGTGCGAATGAAGGCGATAAAAAGGTAATGAGCTCGGGGCAAAAAGGATATTAATGGGCCATGTGGCAACGGTCAATAGTAATCAGGAAAGATGCTGACTTGAAGCAGAGAGTCCAGAACCGGTAAAATGACGGAGCCGGAGCATCCATGATGGGTTGGAGCTGAAGCCCATACCCAATCAGAATTGACTTGGGGTAATCATGTCTTGGCATATGTCACCTGATGTTCGTGTCTTCCCCGCGTCGTCCGGTTGAAGTTGTCGCGTCACGGGTGACGAAAGAGCGGGAGCGCAGGCAGCAGAGTGACAGGCAGACATCCAAGGAAGTCCCAATGTTGCTGTTTAAGCGTTCTTTCGCGTCGATTACTTAACGATCGTCCTTGACTGCTTTGTCTTTGACGCATTTCATGACTTACGACTCTCAACGTATTCACAATGGCTGACGAGGACCAATATCGCGGAGACGACCAGATCGACGAGGAAGAGGAGGAGGCTGACGAGAGTGTATGTACTTCCAAACACGCCTGGAGGCTTCGAAGACTAACAAATCATGAATTAAAACAGGGATATAAAACAGTGAAAGATGCCGTTCTCTTTGCTATCGAAGTCAGCGATTCTATGCTCACGCCTCGTCCATCTTCCGATCCAAAGAAATCCGCGGAAGAGTCGCCCGCAACGGCCGCACTAAAATGTGCATACCATCTCATGCAACAGCGCATTATCTCTAATCCACGTGACATGATCGGTGTGCTACTATATGGGACGCAGGCGTCCAAATTCTACGAGGAGGATGAGAATAGTCGAGGAGACCTTTCATACCCACACTGTTACCTTTTCACAGACCTGGATATCCCCTCTGCGCAAGAAGTCAAGGACCTTCGAGCACTGGCACAGAATGACGACGAAGCAGAGGATGTACTCAAAGCGTCAGATGAGCGGGTCTCAATGGCAAATGTGCTCTTTTGCGCTAACCAAATATTTACGTCGAAAGCGCCCAACTTCTTGTCTCGGCGACTGTTCATAGTCACTGACAATGATGACCCTCATGGCGATAACAAAAGCTTGCGATCTGCTGCAACTGTTCGCGCAAAGGACTTATACGACCTGGGTGTGACTATTGAGCTATTTCCTATTTCTCGGCCAGATCATGAGTTCGATACCGCCAGATTCTATGACGTAAGATTCTCTTCACTTAAAAACGAAGTATCTCTGCTTACACCGTTTAGGACATCATCTACAAGGCCTCTCCTTCGGATCCAGATGCCCCAGCGTACTTGCAAACCGATGCCAAGGCTTCTCCAGCTGCCGGAGATGGGATATCACTCCTTAACACCCTCCTGTCCAGTATCAATTCAAGATCTGTCCCCCGACGTGCGCAGTTCTCCAACATACCATTGGAGCTGGGGCCAAACTTCAAAATATCTGTTTCGGGATATCTTCTGTTTAAGCGTCAAGCCCCCGCCAGAAACTCCTTCATCTGGCTCGGCGGTGAACAACCCCAAATCGTGAAAGGAGTGACCACTCAAATCGCTGACGACACGGCTCGCACGATTGAGAAGTGGGAAATCAAGAAAGCTTACAAGTTCGGCGGTGATCAGGTTACTTTCACGCCTGAAGAGATGAAGTCACTGCGCAACTTCGGTGATCCTGTCATCCGTATAATTGGGTTCAAGCCCCTTTCTGCACTTCCATTCTGGGCCAATATCAAACACCCCTCCTTCATCTACCCTTCGGAGGATGATTTTGTGGGCTCCACGCGAGTCTTTTCTGCTTTGCACCAGACACTCCTCCGGGATAAAAAGGCCGCACTTGTCTGGTTCATTGCGCGTAAAAACGCAAGCCCAGTTCTAGGGGCTATGATCGCTGGAGAAGAAAAAGTAGACGAGAGTGGCGTCCAGAAGTTCCCCCCGGGAATGTGGATAATACCTCTACCGTTCGCCGATGATGTCCGTCAGAATCCCGAAACCGCACTTCATGTTGCACCTGAGCCACTGATCGACCAAATGCGGTATATTGTTCAGCAACTGCAGCTTCCAAAGGCGTCTTACGACCCCTTCAAGTATCCCAATCCATGTAAGCTTTTGCCAACTTGCTGTATGAAAAGGCTGGACTAATGCATTGCTCTGTTAGCCCTCCAGTGGCATTATCGCATTCTGCAAGCCCTGGCATTGGATGAAGACCTCCCGGAAAAGCCAGAAGACAAAACAGTGCCCAGATACCGGCAGATCGATAAAGTATATCACACATCCCTTTTCTCTCCGGGGATCTTGCTGACCTTCTCTTAGCGGACTGGCGACTATGTATTGTCTTGGGCCGACGAATTGGAAAAGCAATATGCGAAAATATCGGCACATGGCCCGAAGAGCGCACTCGTCAAACGAAGCGCCAAAGACCGAACCTCTGAAGTCGAGGATGCAGCCCAAAAGCCATACAAAAAAGTGAAGGTGGAGACGGACGAGCAAGGCGTTCAAGATGTAGTGCGAGCCCATTACCAAAAGGGATCTCTATCGAAGGTGACTATTACCTACTCCTTAGGCCTGTAATTAGGACGAGTAACTAACGCAAGGGGCTTTTGTGCAGCTTACAGTACCTGTCCTCAAAGACTTCCTCAATGCCCATGGACGCTCCGCTGCTGGGAAGAAAGCTGATCTCGTTGAACGTGTGGAGGAATACCTGGAGCAGAAGTGAGGCAACGCTAGGCATTGGTTAATCGAGACACTTTAGTCGATAGGGTCTCTCTATACTTCTAATATGAAATACATAATACTAGAACACTATCAAGAATGTCTACTACCTACGTAATCATACTTGAAAATGTCACCTCAGGGGAGAGCGTCTGTGTACATGTTGGAAACCTCCAAACACTATCTGGAGGCCAAGGCAGGGGCAAAGTATGATAGCCGAGGAAAGACCTGCCATATTAAAACATAGACTATCTGAATCTATAAGGGTAAACAAGAGGACGCCGAATATCGTGCCTGGTATGGGGAAGACGCTACAGGGAGTTCTGGTTCCCTCCTATCTATAATCTTACCCAAATACGAAAACATATTTAAGGCCCGACACCCTATCAATTTATTGTATGAATAATGTTACAGTCGCGCATTAATGTGAATTATCATAGAAAATGGAAAGGAAATATATTTCAATACATCGACATACTATCTAAACCGTATCGAGAAAAATAACAAAAGATGGTACAGACGGGTATATCCAAACGGACGAAAGCCCTCTAACAACGCCTTTCTAACCAGAAACGCATGCTTAAAGCGATAAACAGAAGTCTATGGCACAAATATCTACGAGAAACCCCATATAATACGAACGGATGTGGCTGCTGTACAGTATATATATCTTGAGACCGGGAATATACTAGCATTTGCCGTATACTTGGCAATAGCAGAGTTCCTCGTCTGGGCAGCTGGAAGAGATATCATGTTAGTTATGTTGTCGTTAGTTAATTTGGTGCAATGGCCACTTACTATACGGACTCCTTGCCGAATATGACATGCCAGAGGAACTCCATGACTCGCCCGCTACTGGCGTCGTCTTTCTCTGTGTCGATAACCCATTGTCGGAACTTGATGTAGTCTTCTCGGGGTCGTTTCAGGACCTGCCCGCGTGACACGGCGAATTGCGCGCAGCATGCTGCGCCGACAAGTTGAGGCGCTTGGAGGAACTTTTGGGTTTGTCGAATCTCCGACGACTGGTCTTCGGCGATGGCGGGCGATGTGGTTGAGTTCAGGGGCGGGGTGCTGGTCCCCTCAAATACTTCCTCCCAGACTTGTTGTGTTACATGGCGATTGATGCGGTGTTCCTCCTTGCACCCGGGGTTCCAATTGCAACGGAGGTTGACGTAACCATTCTGCTGGACGAAATCAAGCTGTAGAGCGCGCATCGCCGCTACGTTATCATGCAAAGGCGCATCGACATGCCAGGCCATGAAGAACCCGGCGCGGTGGGCGTGGAGGAAAGCGATTGTGGAAGGAAGGTTGTCATAATTGTCAATCAAATACGTGAGGTAGGCCATAGATTCGTGGCCTTTATTGAGAGTGGTACTGAGTTTGTGTTTATCTGCTTTGGTTTTATTCGACGGGTTGACAATGTAAATCGCACGTTGCCAGCTTCAAGCGGCCCCTATTAGCAAACGAGCCCATTGGTCATTGTTGGGAGGGGGTCCGTACTCAGGAAGTTCTTGCTCGACCCATTCGGTGGGCTCTTCTTCCAGCCTGGCCATCACGATCACTTTGTCGCCCAGTTTTGCGTGGTAGTGGGATGGATCCTCATGGTGGGGGTTTTTGGAGTTCAGCCAATCTATCAAGTATGCGCCGGCGCGATACTGGCTGCAGATTTCCTCGAGACGGAGCTTTAATAGGTATAGTGGGACGATGAGCAGTAGACATGCGCCTAATGCTAATCTAAAGCCGCATCTCATTGTGAAGTTTTGAGGGTGTAGATGAGGGATAGCTCATGCGTGACGTTCGCCACACGGTGATTACTCGGGTATCAGAGACACCCAGTAGCGCACCAAGGGAGGTGCTTCAGTGTTTAAGGCGAATTCGTTCTAGCGCAGTTCACAAGGATGCTAAATGTTCACTGGCGACTAGTATACATGTAAGTACTGAAGTAGTTGAATATTGGTGACAGCCAGTTGAGTTCGAAAAGTGAGCGTGTCAAAAGGAATTGACATTGAAGGAAGAGAGGTTAGTATATTAAAGTTCATAAAGTTCAGTAAAGGGAAGGAAAAAGACAAAAGAAAAAAGTAGTAGAATAATATCAAATGAAAAAGGAGAGACGAGAGACAAGGCAAACCCGCAGATAGGAATGTTAATTAGCGCTCTGGAAAGAAGAAAAGAAAGGGAGTAGCCAGCTACTACTGCTAGTAGTCCTGACACACCATCTAGACTATGTACACATCACCGCCTTCCCAAATAAAAGGATGGTTTTCAAAAAGTTGCCCGTCTGGGTCTCCCAAAAGACAGGAAAAGGTCCGAGAGGGGATATACCGCATGATGGCAAATGACCCTAAGAAGTGAGAGGTCAGAGCGCTCCAAATGCTCGAGAAGGGAGGGAAAAAAAAAAGAAGGATTGTCGACAGTGGTGATCCCCACTGTTAGGCCACGCGTTAGTGCCTATTAAGCTCTAGGGCACCACCATGGGAGGGCTAATCATAGGCTCCAGGGGGCTGTGCTTGTGGACATAGCGGGGAAGCTTGGCTCTGGCCCGTCAGGCTTAGTTGCACCCCGTCATATCCTTCCCCCTCACTGGCCACTTAGAGTGTCTGCACACTTTAAGTTACCA
Source organism: Aspergillus pseudonomiae (assembly GCF_009193645.1). Lineage (NCBI taxonomy): Eukaryota > Fungi > Ascomycota > Eurotiomycetes > Eurotiales > Aspergillaceae > Aspergillus > Aspergillus pseudonomiae. Next base: position 117,281 of record NW_022476005.1, read on the forward strand.
CGGCAGGCGGGTTTCTTTGATCCTTCTGCCACTTAAGTTAGTGAAACAACACCCTGACCCTTGAACCTGGACTCGAAGTTTACCAGTGGGACAAAGACTGAACCCCCTGGCGAGAACTGGGATACAAACACCGCCACAACTGACCGTGGGGCAAAGCTACGGTTGGTTCTGAAACGAAGGACGAACGTTGGAACCTCCAATGGAAGCATTTCGTAGCTTAAATCCAATGGGAGGCCCTGATTGGTTGACAGAACCATGGACCGCACGTGGCGTCCCGAAGTTAACTTTGGCTATGAAAGGACGTTCCAAGTCCAAGACTCAGGAGGACCATCATATCAGTCTGCCACATCAAATACGGGCTTCTCAGAGAGTGGGGAAATCAAACCGAAGTTGGAAATACGTAGCAGAAATCGGATGTGTTCCAGGTCCGTCAGCCAATGGCTCCCATTTCACACCCACAGCACTTTGGTCGATGTCTTTTCCTAACCATGGCAATAGACCATTTCTGCATCGCCAATGAAAGGTCACTAAGACATTTGAAGTACGTGGCATCCCTATATGTACCGGTGTCAGCTCAAGACAGGCAGCCATTGACATGTGGTATCGGTCATGATAAACCCTAGGCACCATCATCTGCTGCTACCCTATATCCTGTTGCCTAGAGTATGGCCCTAGGTTCGGGCTCTCAGACATTTTATTTAACTTTGGTACTAAAAGACCTACGCATACAAGAAAGAGAGAGAGGAGAGAGGGAGGGGAACCAAGAGAAGATTGAGAAAACAGAATAAATTAGTCTTCAGGTTACAGTAGAGAACTGTTTTTGTCTAACTTGGAAGTCTAGTTGGCCCATACGGCGCTTCCATGAAGGTACTAACCACTTCCTGAGCACACACTCATACTAGTTAGTGCTTATTCTGGGTGCTCTTTCACTTCTAAAACTATGCATCATCCCCACTACTATCGCTCGTCCTAATAGCATCAGTTAAATATCATACATGATCTATTATGTATCCAGAGTCCATGTTATAATACTCGACACCATTGAATGGCTTTTATTACTTCTTCTATATCTCTCAAGGAGAAAGTGCCGCGCTATTGATACGACGTGATACTTTTCTCTGACGGTTTGCTCTTTACCGATGATTTAATGTCTGACAAACGAGAATAACCCTCAGCCAACAAAATACAAACGAACCCTGCAGGGTGAGCTTATCTCAATTTACTTTAGTGATCATTAATAGGTTGGTTGGCCAGACACGGGAAACCGCTCATCTCTGACCCGCGCAGAAGGCCAACAAGACGATCTGGGCCGCTCATCACCTGTCCATATCTCCTTCCTCTAATGATGGAGTTGTGGGCATAGACGCTTATTGGAAGTGGAGGGGGGCACCCGATATAGATTTGTGACAGGCTCATGGAAAAATGACATTATTGCAGGAATTGCGCTGGCATTTCTCAGATGCCCGATCATATTTGTTCCCGAAGCAATCCAGATTTGTGATGTGATGACCTACGTGGAGGGTCACATTTAGTGTCCTGTTCCAAATTTATACTGTTCACCAACATGGATGGCAAAACGAGGGCTCTAAAATGAGTTATTACTGTGACGTCTGAAACCATATACAGCTGTTCGGTCTTCATACCTCCCTTTTTACTCTGGGTCTCGTCCTTTTAACTCAAGTATCATTTTGTCCACCAGAGCAACAGTCACTCATGGATCTAACTAGATAGCACGTATTCCCTTTCCCGTTCAACACACCATTGATGAGGATTGTGGCTACCACAAAAGAAGAAATGGCGATCAGATACAGCCGGACAGTATCCTCAATGATCTCTGCAAAGGCTTGCTTGTGCGGGCCCGAATCGACCTGATTGTCCACGGCCACTAAATGAATGGCCGGGATCCCATCTCGTCGTTTTCTGTTTTCGCTTCCACGGTCTCACTGAGAAACGACGCCTTCGAGAAGCTATCACCAAGATTTTGTTCCAAGATGAGACAAACTGACCCGAAAACGTTCGGTAGGATGTTACCTACCCTCTGGCCAAACGGCGACTGCACGCCAGATGACATAGCGCCTGCGGACGTGGAGATAACTGGAGGGCTGGATGCCGGCAGCAATTGAGGTTCTCTCCAATGGGAGGGTAGATGACACTGAAGTGGAACGAACATCGCAGCTACAAGAAGACTGATCGAGCATCACTCATTGGTTCCATGCCTTTGGACATGAACGCTCGGGAATTGGAGGGAGTATAAAGCGGTGCGATTGTCCACCAACGAGAGTGTTACTTCTAGGACGCTGTACCCATCGATTAGTCACAGCGATGGGGCATGCAATGTAAGTGTTGAAATTTGGGAAGAGTGAATTTGTCTGGCCGTGAGCAGGGAAGTCGAAGAGCTTGGCCTGAGGTATCAGATGAATGCTTTTCGGAAAGAGCTATATACGAGGCCGTTGAGCAGGGTATGTGTTCAGTGTAGCTATGCCACATGTGCTAAGTAGCTGGCTATGGGGAAATCTTGACTGAGTGACTCTTGGGATGGCTCGACTGCGCGACACTACTTAGACTGGGTACTAATCTATCTCTTAAGGTACAATGGGGCAATAGGACTATCCTAGAAATGAGAGACAGCTGGAAAATATATAATATTAGGTCTTCAATCTACTAGGAAATGGAGTAACTCAAGACTTAGTATTGTTTCGTCTGACTTGTGCAGATATCGGTCCTTAGTGCATGGTTAGTTAGAGGACGAACCCCCGCGATGTTGAGTACTCGACGTAGTTGGTGGTGTTCCAACGTAGAGCCTTGTTCATAAGCTGACTCTTGTTCAATGTTGATAACCTAGAGCAGCCGTGAGAGTATATATACATAGATTGCAGACCTGCTGCAATAGACATGACTTCATTGCCTCCATAAATTAAGATCACATACTTATTCCGTCCATTGATTTCTTGCCCTAAACGTTTTCGGCCTCTTCCTCTTCTTCACTGCTGACTTCTTCGCCATCGGCTATGGCTTGCTCCCGGCGCTTCTTTGCACGCTCTCTCTTCTTGTCCAATAGTTGATTCAGCTTCTTCGCGGTGTTAAACACCCCACCGGTGCCAGCTCCACATGCGGCACATGAAGGATTTTTCCGATATCGCTGTAAAGCGCAAGACTCGCAGAAATAATGTCCGCACTTGGTGACAATCGGGTTCTGATATGACTTCTTGCAGATGATACAGGCGAATGGGATGCTTTCGAGAAGCTCCTCATCGTCATCGTCATCGTCCTTTAATTTGTCACTCCCACGTTGGGAGACGACTTTCCCATCCTGTTTCTTTCCTTGGGTGTTTTTATCCCATTCTTTATCCAATTCCCAGCCCTGCAAGACGTTTTCTCTAATATGAGCGTAGATACACGAGTCCCCGAAACCGCACCAGCTAAATGATCGTTAGATATAAAATTTCAAATGAACCTGATTGATAAGAGTTCAACTTACCCCGTCTGTTTGTAGTCTTTGCAGACATTTGGCGTATAATCCATAAATGTTACAGTACGAATATTGGTAGGGGCTTTGATCGGTCCGAACTGCTTTGTTGGGGCATCGGGATTCTTTTGGATGAAAGATTGGTAATTGGCCGCGCCCTTGTACGTGCCATCCGATGCAGAGGGGGCGTTCGACGTTGGCTGGGCCCGTGTATTCCCCAAGAGATTCTTTGCATCTAACTCGTCATCGTACCAATTGGAATGCTTGGTGGCATCGTTGCTGGATGCCAATGGAATCGGTGTGGCTGTAACGGGTTGTTCTCCGTCCCTCCGGGGTGCATTGGTCGTAGACGAGGCTGTCACTGCTGCGCTCTTGCGTCGCCGTTTAATTCTGTGGCCCTCTTCATCATCAGATGACGTGAAATCGGAGTCCGAAGCAGGTGGTGGTGCCTCGGGCTTCTTGCGAAAATTGGCCTTGGCTTTAGCTGATCTTTTTTTGAAGGAGAACTGAGGGACCTCGTCGGCGACCTGGGTTTCGTCCGTCATGGTTGCAGTTCGCTGGTATAAAGTATGGTGATAGCGAGTTGGTGGCAATATGCACAATTGCCCCTTAACTGCAAACGTCGGATATGTCAAGGCGAGTTGTAACTGAGAAAGTCGGACAATTGGGTTGTAATATAAAGTGACCTTGCTTCGCGGTGGTGGCGTTCCTGCTTCCCGATTTGGTGTATCCCACGTGATTGGTGACAAATGAAGCTTTCTCTATGTCACGTGCGACCATATGCTCTCTGACGAAGGCTGACCCAACAGAGGCGGAAATGCAAACCCGACAAACAGCGACGTGCCCAAACGAGCAAGTGTCTTACCGATTAGTACATTACTACAGGCGCGATGCTTCAATTGGGTTAAGCTGTAATTTTTTCCCAAATCTGGTCTGGCAACCCAAAAGGTCGGGATGAACCGTTGGACAAGTCTGCGATCTAGTAGTAAAGTAGTAAAGATGCTGAGGTTGCGAGACAATTAAACTTCCCAGGATAGCCGGAAGATCGACCGTGAGACAGAGAGGTTAACCAAGATCGCTGTGAGATGTCATTCAGCATTCCCACCCCGGGATAATGGATTGTCCTTTCCCCTTAATAAACGCCTTGTACTCCGTATTAACTAGCCCTGCAACAACTCAGAGTTGTTACGTATCAGATCGAGGACAACCTAGTTTACTGCTCGGTAGCTAAATACGTCGTAGCTGTTCCTGGGCAGATCGAGTGGGAGTGCCTCGCCTCCCCCCTCTATTATTATTCATTTAATTAATTGACTCACCTATGATTCTCGTATCCAGAGGCACTGTACCCAATTACTTTATTCTCTCTCTCTCTCTCAGTACCTGCAGCGAGAGGAACCTGGTACATGAAAGTAATTAGTACCTGACTTGCTTCTAGTACGAGTAGAATCGGTACCTGATCCAAATAGTCGGTCTTGTCTGTCTTTCCCGCACGGCCCCAGTTTCGCACCTCCCCCTGCCCACACTTTCCTCTCCTTCTCTCGTTCTTCCTTTCCCTCTCTTTTGTCTTCCCCCGCTCAACGAGTCGGTTCTCGTCTCGTTGTTCAATCGGCTGTATTTGGAACATCTCTCTCTTTTCCTTACCTCGATTTCTCTTTTTTCTATTTTCTCTTATTTATTTTTTCTTTCTTTATCTTTTTCTTAACTACCTTCCTTCATTACATTCCCTTTGTCACTCCCTTTTTTTTTCTTTTTCCTTTTTCCATACTTCACTTATCATATAATAATATTATATGCGCCGCACAGCGTCGCGCGACTTGTCGCACCTTAATCCCGAATTGATCAGCTCTTGTTGACTTTCCTTTTTCGGCTGTTTTGGTACAAGTCATCAATCACTGACTCCTCCCGTGCGCCCGTCCGTTGTGGTTGGTTCACCCGGCACTCACAAGGTTACGTCTACGACTACGGCGCGTTGGTATTGACTAGACGCTACCGGAGACCCCCCCATCATCGGAACTCTCCCAAAACAAACAGAAAGCCTCTGCGACTTCGACGCAACATCCCTTTCTTCGATCGGTTCATCACCCACTTTACTATCCATCAACGTGACCCGGTCGTCTCACAGCAACCGCCCCCGACCGACGCTGCGCACTGTCTTCTACCCACCTTCACCTTCGATACATAGTAACGGTGGACAATTCCGTCGCTGGTCGGCTTGCTAAATCATCCGAGCGCAAGGAGGTATATCAGATCAACCGTTCCGGTGCAGGTCAGATGATGACCTTGGCTTGATAAAGGACACGACGAACGAGGCGACGAGTTTCTGGGCTTTCGACGACAACCGTGTCCTCATCGCTGAAACAGGCACCACTTACGAATTATTCTTTGGCGCTTGATTGTTTCCCGGTCCGTCATAACTAACGGTGTTACGGACGGAGGGCAGAGTGGGGATTGACTCATCTTCATCATGGATGATCCTTTTGTTTCCCCCACCGAGGTGGTGGTTCCCCGCGAATCGCATAGGTATTCATCTTTCGATACGCAATTGTTCAGCCTGGATGCATCTTCGCCAGCACAAGTGAAACGGGCCCTTGAGGCCCATTTGGCGGAGACAGAGCGCAGACTGGAGGAGGCATCCAAGTTAGGTACAGCGCTCATTGAACAGCAGAAGGAGCTCGAGGACAAGTTGAAAGAAGTCGAGCAACACCAAGAAGCGAGCCAGATCGGACCGGACCTGCAGCGGAAACTCGTGGACCTGGAGAGAGAATACAGGGAAATTGGACGAGAGACAGCGCGGGCATTCCTTGCGCCAAAACGTCTCGCGGGTGGTGATGATGGTCATCTGGGGACCCCCTCACTTGACCAGAAGGTATACAATTTGCCAGTCCGGCACACTATATGGAGCGCTAATATGAGGTTCAGTCACCACTTAACCCCGCCTTGTTTGCTGGCCAAGCCACCAACTCTCCCAGCAAGGTGAGCGTGCCATCGCGAAAACAGCGCAACCAACCATCGAGCCGTGTCCATGATATCGAGTTTGCGACCGAGATCTCCACCTCCCTTCTAGCCCAGGTTCGTCAGTTGCAGGCACTGCTTGCGGAGCGCGAGGAGGCCCTGAGAACTGTGAACTTGGAGAAGTCAAGGCTTGAAATCGAGGCAGAGGGGTATACGCAGCGGATCCGGGCATTAGACGAGAGCGAAGAACGTTACAAGGACGAAAACTGGGCGTTGGAGACTCAGACCCGTGAGCTCATGTCTGCGGTGAAAGATGCTGCCGATCGCGAAAGTAGACTCAACAGCAGCCTGGGTGCCGTTACAACGGAAAAGAGCACCCTGGAGCGAGAGTTGGAGGATCTGAAACAAACCAATACGAAATTGATTGAGGACCAGACGGCGGCACAAAAAGCAAACGACGCTGAGATCCATCTCCTGCGCAGGAACTTGACTTCAGGCGATGCGGAAAGGCTTGCATTGCAGAAGAAGGTTGAAGAGTTGAACTCCCAGAACGAAGAGCTTGCTAGAGCAGTCGCTATGCGGCTTCGACAACAAGAAGCGGAGACCGTGCGGGAAGTTCACCGGGATGATGACTCTGATGAGGATGGTAGAGGGACACCGGAAAATTCACCGCCGCCATCGCCCAATAAGTTCACTCCACGACACAACCAACTGGAGACAGAAACATTACGGAGTTCCTTGGGCCATGCTCACCGTATGATCCAGAATCTGAAGAGCACCATTCACCGCGAGAAAACCGAAAAGATTGAGCTCAAGCGCATGTTGCAAGAAGCGCGCGACGAGATTGAACAGAAACGTCGCGAAGCTGTTGCCCCTGCTGGGCCATCCAACAAGCGTCAGAAGACCAAGCCCGATAACACCCGCAAGGCTGCAAGACCAAACCTTCTCGGTGCTGGAAGGAGAGGAATGACAGAGATCGAGGAGGTTCATGAAACAGATTGGGAAGACCATGCCACTGACACAAGTCCATCGCACAAGGCAGCTCTGAGATCTTATCGTAGCCGCCCCGAACTGCAGTCTCTAGACGAGCCCAGTGATGCCTATCATACTGCTACTGAAGCAGACGATGCTTTTGAGACCGCCAACGAGCGGGAGGCGGCCACAGAAAGCGAAGCCTTCCAGACGGGCGTCGAGAGCATGGCTGATGACAGTACGGATACTGATGAGCTAACTGAAACAGAGGACCGTATTCAGTTAACACCTCGTGCTCGTGTCTCATCCCTAACCATGGCAAAAGCTCGTGACCGGAAATCCTACCAGAGCACTGCCTCCACTTCAGGGGAAGAAGATGAGGACTCCGATGGCATGTTCCCTTCGCCAAGTCGAACTTCGACTCCTCGGCACCGTCTCAGGAACAAGAGGAGTGTGATGAGGAGGATTCGACCTTCTGGAGAGGCTCCAATGGCCTCCGGTAGTCGACCATCTAGTTCACGCGAGTCCCCGGCAACCAGCTTCACACAGACACCAGGGGATTCCGAAGGCCAGAGCCTGTTTGCAGAACTCGCAGAACTTGACGGTGAGGAGGATGAGGAGGAGTTCGGCCCACCGATTGAACACGATGCCGATTGCACCCCACGTATCCTTTCGATGCCTGATTCGAGAAGATCATCCCAGGCCACATTGAACACCAGACCCAAGCCTGCCATGGTTGACTCCGGTGTCATGACTGATCCTTGGGAACCAAGCATCCCAGCAGTCGTGAACGACGAGAATGTCTCGAATGTGCTTGCAACACCTAAGAAGTCGACGCCGGATGCCGATATTGCTGCTGGCATGAGGGAGCAACCAGAGTTGGTGCATGCTGGAACACAATGGGCCTCCCCTGAGACGTCTTCTGAAGTGAATGGCGATCATCTGTCGAGTGTGCCAGCCACTTCGAAGTTGATTTCGGATGCAGACGCGGAGCGGGAGCTCAATGTTCCCGCAGCTATACTGCCACAACTCGAAGTTTCTCCTATCTCTACTCAGGACACCGTTCCTGTAGCGCCTAAGCTCCCTGAGTTGAGTATGTCATACGTTGTGGGAGGCTCAACCGAGCCGATCGCTGCACCCATTTCCGAACCCGCAGAGATGACTCTATCAGCCATCTCCTTGCAGTATACAGAACCCGTTTCTGCCAAGCTACCTGAGCCAGAGCCGAAGTACGTACCGGAAGTGGTTGTCTCCTCAATCTTCTCTGAGGAAACTCAGTCTGTTCCGGCAACGCTTCCTGAGCCCGTGCCTGAGCCTTCAGTCTCCGTGGCAGAGCAGGCAACGAGCACAGACATTCCACAGCTGGCATACTCCGCAATATTCTCTGAGCATACCGAGCCTGTTCTGGCGACACTTCCCGAACCCGTTCCAATACCTGTGCTTGAGCCTGAAGCTCCGGTTTCTGTCACTGAGCGTGCCATGAGCACTGAGGTTCCGGACCTGGCAGTCTCGACAATCTTCTCTGAGCAGACTTTGCCTGTATTGGCGACTCTTCCAGAGCCGGTGCCCGAGCCTTCGGTTTCAGTCGCGGAGCGTGCTATGAACACTGAAATCCCTGACCTAGCGGTTTCAACAATCTTCTCACAGCACACAGAACCTATTACGGCGATGCTACCAGAACCAGTTCCAGAGCCGGAGGTGCCAGATTTGACAGTAACCTTTATACCACCCGAATCTACCGAGCCTACTGCACCCAAGGAGCGCGACGTTCCCGTCCCTGCGTCTCCGCAATTGTCAGTTTCCACGATCCGCTCCGTCGAAACACTCCCTGTCAAGGTCGCTCCAACTGCGGCTATCATTCCCGCAGTCCTGCCATCAGACGAGAACGCACCGCCCTTGCAAACGAGAGGTGTTATGGTCGACAAGTCCACTTCAGAGCATTTGCCAATTGTGGTTGTCGAAGATGCAGCGAATGATAGCCCTGATTATGGCACAGCTCGCCAGAAGATGGATGCCCCCTCGCCTCTGAGCGCTATCTCCGGCAATGCTGTCCCACGCCATGCAAGACGGCGATCATCAAACCAGGCAGATCAAGGCGCTCAGACGATACTGTCTTCTAAGCAAATCGACCAGATTCTCATGGACCGTGTTACGGCCCGGCCTTTATCTCCCCCCGACAGTGACAAAGCTAAGGAGCAAGGCAATTCACCCGCTGCCACGCCAAGGGCGCGATCCCATCCCCAGCATCAGTCATCCGCCGCATCTCTCAACTGGCGTCCAGGCAGCGCAGCCAGCCAGGCTTCTACTGCCCACAGCCATCCCCCGTTGCCTACTGAAAATAAAGAGGCTGTTATGGCTGCCGAGAAGAAATCGCTTGATCAACAACCGGCCACACCGGGTCTCATGGCGCCCCCTCTTGCTCCAGCTTCCGCTTTCCGTGCTCCACGCCCGCGCACTCCAAATGATCCAGCCGCTCAGGTTGGCTCCATCAGGTCTTCTACCTCGCGGGCCAGGGCGAGGTGCGAAAGCCAGATGTCTCGGAGGTCTTCGGTCTCATCGTTTGCATCCGAGATCGATGAGCGGTTTAATGCACACGCCACTCCGGCTGGTGGGCCTTATGGCTATGGCTCCGGCACAGATCCACGCATGATTCAAGCCATCACCCAGACTATGATTGGAGAATTCCTTTGGAAGTATACACGTAAAACAGTCTCCGGAGAGATTTCCAACACTAGGCACCGTCGCTACTTCTGGGTTCATCCGTATACCCGCACCTTATATTGGAGTGAGCAGGACCCTCAAAGCGCTGGCAAGTCGGAGCGTAAAACCAAGAGCGTTCCTATTGAAGCCGTGAGAGTTGTCGCCGATGACAACCCATACCCTCCCGGTCTTCATTGCAGGAGCTTGGAAGTTGTCAGCCCTGGTCGCCGGATCAGATTCACCGCGACTACTAGCCAGAGGCACGAGACCTGGTTCAATGCACTCTCGTATCTCTTGCTGCGGTCGGAAAATGGCGAGGAGACCAATGATCTGGAAGATATTGATGAATTCAACCCGGGGTTCCGGTCAGGATCTCACTCGCGCCAGAGACCACGGTTGTCAATCTCTTCATCTCAGAGTCGCACGACCCGAAATTGGCCGAAACAGCGAGCGGGTTCTGCCCTCTCTCTGCGCCGCACAGGGACCCCCGGTCGCGCTTCTCCGGCTCTGAGCACACCGTCTCACTATTCCGATCAAAGGAACAATTCCACGTCTCGACTCAGTACCATTCTCAATACTACGCTCAAGGGCTCTTTCGGCCGAAAGGGCCTCCCTGGCTATGCGACATCTAGTATCCATGATGGTAGTGTCTACGGCCGTGACAGTGAGGAGGACCTGCGGCAGATGATGGAGAGGCAAGAACAAGAGACAGATCGACTTGAGAACGTTCGTGCTTGCTGCGATGGTAAGAGCATGCCCAGTTGGACCGTTGCGACCTATCCGCTAACACTTGTAATATAGGCAAGCATGATGTCAGCTCACTCTCAAGGACAAGTCGGTACAGCCCGCGTGTTCACCGGCATCACTCTCATCACTCTCATCACTGAGCCTGTCGACCTGTATTGTGAAGATGCGCCCCTCTCTCCATGGACCTTCTTTATACATCGCTCGCATCTCCTTCATTTCTGTCCTCCTCGACCCTCATAGCATGCGAATCTCATGAGCGCACGTGTTAGCATTTTCTTCCTGGCTCCCTTTGCTTTTCGGTAGTTGCCACCCTTCGAGCACACTTTCTTGGAACCTCGTGTTACGTATAGTCATTATTAATCTTGGGGATGTGGTCCCTTTGGCATCTATCCCCTCTCAGGTGTCTGGACTGTTCTTGTCATTCATTCGTGATATTTGCAAAAATGAATTATTGATTTTGTCCTTTCCTTTGTTGATACTCATTGTCCAGCTGATATCTTTATGCCGTTCGTTCCACTTGGGCTTGGTCCTTGTTTATTGCTACCACTTCCATCCTGTGTGCATCTCGCATCAGTCCATTATCTTTTTGACTTTTCTTTTCTCACATCTTGATATCGAGTCTGCAATCTGTAATGGCAGCAAGATTGGCCATTGACGCCATGTGTCCGTGTTACTCTGTTTGTATATGTCAGGAACTGATCTAGACACCATTGAGGAATTCGAAACCATATAGTGGGGTCACATACTGTTTGATTCCCACTGTACCGTGCATGGATAAGATCTCCTGTAAGCTGTACGGAGTAGTTGAATCTGATCGATGCGGTAGTTAGCGGGGAGGATTAGTCATGCATCGCCAATTTAGAACCATCTTTCATCTTTCAACTTTCTATTTCATATCTCATCTCCAATCCCACTTCTCTTGCCATTGTTCAAACAGATCGTTCAACCGGAGCCGCCTGTTATAGATTGCCGGTTCCCTGTTCATTGAGAAACAATGGCTTCTATCAATGAGCCTACCACTAAGGTGTGGCTCACGTCACTCCTGGAACCAGGCCAACTGCTACTCTGGGCCATACCATGTAAGTCCAACGGATTGCGTGTTACGCGCGTAGAACGATTGTCTTGCACATATACAGCAGTTCCTCGCCACATAACCGATGGTGTAGACACACATATGCACACAATTTTCCTCCCTACCGGTTTCCTAGTAAGCTGAAGCTAATATGTCCCATAGTTCATATCAAAGTGAACCTGGAAGCGGTCTTTAAACGAGGCCAGATCCTCGCTCCACTACTCCAATCCGGGAGGCTCCGTGATGAAGCTTTCGGCCGATTCTGGGTCTCCTTTAGCAGTGAGTTGCCCGACCATCAATTCAATCAGATAACCCAAGCTAATACGCTACGCGGTGAACCTTGAAGACGCCGTCGAATCCCAACCCCCACCCCCACCAACCCAAACGGGTGTCCAACGTTCCTCGGATCTCATCCCGCCCGTCATGTCCCACGCCTCAGGCCTAGTCCTAGACGTCGGCCCGGGAACAGGAACCCAAATGCCCCTTCTACGTTCTCCAGCTATCAAAGCAATCTACGGCGCTGAGCCCTGCCACGGTCTTCACGCAGCACTGCGCTCTAGAGCCGACGCCGAAGGCATAGGTGAGAAGTACCACATTCTTCCCTGTAGTGTCGCCGCCTCGGAACTCGTCCCCGTTCTCCAGAAACAGGACCTCCTGCCTGCTGGTGCTGCCGCGCTTGACCAGGCGGCCGGTGGTGTCTTCGACACGATCCTTTGCGTCCGTGTGCTTTGCTCTGTGCCAGATCTGGAACTGTCTGCTCGGGAACTGTATGCTTTGCTTAAGCCTGGTGGGAAGATTCTCGTCGTGGAGCATGTGGTTAATCCATGGCGTACGGCGAAGGGGTCTGTTGTTGCGAGGGCTATGCAGGCCGTTTATGGGTTCTTGGGCTGGAGCTGGTATATTGGGGATTGTCGGATGAATCGGGATACGGAGAAGGCGTTGCGGGGCGCGGCGGAAGAGGATGGAGGATGGGAGTCTGTGGAGATTGAGAGGTGGTTTGGGAGGACTTGCATGCCGTATATTGCTGGGGTTTTTGTGAAGAGGGGGTAGGCTGAATTATGGTATATATGATGATAAAGGTTGTTTGGTATAGGAATTATGTTATTTCGATTTGAGAAGACTGTAACACTATCTTGTTCAATTATCTGGAGACATAGCCCCTTACGTTGTCGTCTTATGAGGTTATACAAAGAACCAAAGATATTCAATCGTTTGTTTTGGTGTCTAAGAACACTGTAAACGACTAATCGGCCCAATTCAAAAGGTATATCAGTGAAACAGTGTCCCCCTTTCGGTTCATCCACTTCATCTATAGATTCATTATTCAACGCCTCCACGATCAAGCTTGTGATAGACTTTGCCGGTTTGTTCATTGTCGTAAACTTACAAAGCTCGTTTGCCTCTGAACAAGATGAATAAAGAATAGTTAATGGGATGTAGACATTATATCTTGAATTCATAGCTTCATCAGCTAGCTGTATCTAATCTATATGATATGCAGAAGTTTGCAAGCCGCTTCACAAAGCCATGCAGCTTTATAGTAGAAAGCACGGCTAGTCAAGTGTGCACGGCAGAATGACTACCTTCATGAATTATGCCGACATTGAAATAAAGGACGACAATAAAGATCGCAAACAATCCCACAATAACTGCCATGGATCTAGCAACATGCTCAAAGAACAAAGGCCATAGTTGAATATTGACAAGAAGGGCAATGGAGCTAGACTGGAATTGGCTATATTAAAAGACTGACAACAGCCTCATATTCAGCTTAGCTCTTCTATCCAAAAGTATACCATTTCGCTCTATTACTACAGCTTTAGCCGCTTATCCTTAACCTTCCATATCCAACTGCCATCCATCGATTCCTCCACTTTTCTCCAACATGGAACCTCACGCCACAGAATGACGAGGATCATTTTGGTCCCATTTCGGTACCCTGGTCCGTAGAATGGACCCCCCTTCCACACGGATGCCCAGCCTCCTCCAACGTAACAGCCTTCGGTGAGGAAGCCTTCACAACAGGCGTGATGAACCTGCACGGCGGCGCCTGCGCCATGGTCATCACGGAGAAAAGCATCTACAACTCTCATTTCCGGGACGGCCCGTCCTTTTCCCAGAGCACTATTCTAATCCGCGAACCGGTAATCTTCTTCGAAAACGACGTCCTACACCCGCTAAGACACGGCCTCCATTTCCTCACTTCCGATGGAACCCTCCTCGAAGGACCCCCGGCATGCAACCCTATTATCAAAGACGAAGACGAGCCCCTTCGCCTTCATTTTTAGCCCGAGGGAACGGAACTCGCAGTCCATGCAGTATCCTGTGCAGATCGTTGACATCGCTCGCGCGCTCCGGGATGTCTTGCCCAGTGTCCGTGTGAGGGGTTTGGGGTATGTTAATGTTGGTCAGAGGACTCCTGTTCCTGGGGATTCGGATCATGTTGATCCCAGCTGTGGGAGATATTGGGCAGCTGGAGGGGACGGTGGTGGGCTGATTATCAGCCTAGGGTTAGGATGCAGGATGGGAGGGAGGGTTCGGCAGTGGATATTTTTGGATTGGGGATGAGGAGGAGAGGGCTTTTAGGAAGGAATGGGCGAGTGGGGAGTTAGTTGAGTTGGGGGTTTTGTGCTTGTTGTAAATGAAGATCTCGTGAGGTTGATGCTTGTTGATGTTTGTCTTAGGGTTGGGGGATCACATGATTTGGGGTTCTTGGGGGACCAGGTGTACTATCATTCTTGAGGAGAGTAATTGTATGCTTTGTTTGGGTTGTTGCTGTTACCATGAAGACTCATAGTTAATTAATTTCTTGCATTTGAATTTCTGGGTTTATGTTATCAGTAGCCATTTGCAAAAGCCACGGCTGATGTATAGGTAAAGTAAATCAAGCACAAAAGTACCGCGGTTAACGAGCATAAAGAAGTGCAAAAATAATCATCAGAGAGAAAACCAACTTGTAAGACAAAAAGCAGATAGAAGATCAATCTGCCAGAGGCAAGGATTCGTAATCCTCAAGCATAAACTCCCTCAAAGCACCCAACGCAGCCTTCAGGACCTCCGGATCCCCACCAAACCCAAGACGTACGTAGCCGCTGAAATTCTTCCCATCTCCGAAGCATTTTCTCCCCGGCACGAGGAGTACGCCCTTCTTTTCTAGGAGTCTTGTGCAGAATGCCACGTCGTCTACCGGATGGCCAGACCTGGCAAATCTGATGAACCCAATTGGGCCAGCAACAGGTTTCACCCATTGACAGCTCGACGAAAATTCATCGATGAACGATTGAACAATGTCACGGTTATTCTTTGCTAGCACTGTGTTACGTTTCACCAGATTGTGGACGCAGGAGGGGCTCAGTGCGAACGATGCGATCTGTTCATCTACTTGGCTGGCTGTTATGAGGGCGTAGGAGCGAGCATTGATACAGAGGTCGAGGATGGGTTTACTGTGGGACGCAATCCATCCTATTCGGATTCCAGCGAGGGCGTAGGCTTTTGATAAGGAGCTGGTAACGACTGTGTTTTCGTAACCAAAGGAAAGGGCTGAGGGCGGGTAGTCCGGGTCTCCTGGAGAGATGGAGTGGAAGCTGGGCCGATACACCTCGTCACTGAAGACTGTTATAGAGTGGTTTTTGGCGATTCGGATGATTTCTTCGAGGCTCGATTTGGGGATGATTGCGCCGGTGGGATTTTGTGGATTGCTAGGGTTGATCAGTTCATCTGACGTTATACATTGTGCATGGGAGAACATGAGGTCTTACTTCAGAACGATCATTTTTGTGTTTGGCTGGATGAGGCGTTCCAATTCCTCAATATCGAGCTTCCAATTGTCGTTTTCCTTTGCCTTCCATAGACTCACTTGCGCTCCAAGGGAAGCTGGGAGGGAGTATAGTTGCTGGTAGGTGGGATACTGGACGATAACATGATCGCCGGGGCCAATTAATGCAAAGAGCACAATGAAGTTCGCCAGTGATGCGCCAGGGGTCGTCAGGATCTTGTCAGATGATACCGGCACTAAAGAATCATCTGAGTATAGGTTGGCAATGTTTTCCCGTAGCTGCTCCAATCCAGTGAAGGAAGGGCCGTAGTTCATCGGTGTGGATTGAACTGAGGCGAGAATATCATAGTCTGCTGCTGTATTCTCGGACAGCGATTTGAGATCATTGATCGTGACAGGGAGAGAGTATGAATGTGCCAGGTTATACTTGGGACCGATGTCCCGAGTCAGAATCCACTACGATGGGTCGTGTTAGTTCACGGTCTTTCTCTTAGAGATACTTCATGATGTGGCAGGCCACTTACATGGTCGACTTCGAAAGGTTCTAGTTTCACCATAGTGACGAGTGGGTAGGTATTCTTTTTATTTGAGTATTGACTAGATACTTTAAAAGATAAAAAAAGGTTCGATCTTGTGTTTCGTCCGGTAGAGCATATCGCAGGTATTTATAGTCAGCAGCTCATGAGCAACACATGTCTGCTGAAGGGCGTGGGGTTGGCCCCACTTTTACGAGTCATCGTCTAATGATTTGGCTCGATAATGATTCATGTTCAACTTCCAGGCCAGTGTCAGTCTCCAGTTCTTTTGAAATCTCACTTTGAATATGTCAGTACGGAGTATTGCTGTGCGATACCAGGACTAGCTAATGTTATCCTGAGTGGCTACAGCCTGGTAGTGATGGTCGATGGAACACAGAAGAATACACCACCTGCATGATGAGAAATTCTACCGGGTATTGATCCAGTATATCAGGCACAAGTTTAAGCCAGTCGGGTTGAACGCTACAGGCGATTGTAATGTTGCAGAAATCCCAGAACTCCGGGTATCATCCAGCGCTTTTCCAGTCTACTACTAGACTAATCCTACATTCTGGGTATCTGTCAACGATCTCCATACCGTTCAACCATAGTATTCTTCGGCTGACGATCACCGTGAATAAAATTCTATTCTTATAATAGATAACACCTTCTTTTACTACTCTGAGAGGTTCGAGTAATTGTATATATGAACAGAAGTAATACTGTGACGTTTATCTTTGTATTTGCCTGGTTCAAGTCTAGTTGGGGTCGCTCGATTGGTTTAATAGTCACACGAGCAAAGTTAGTGTTCTTTTTTGGATAGAAAACATCTGACCAGGATTGATTAAGGCTGTTATCTTGTGATATTGGAACACATGGGGTGAGGACTAGATGACATGTCGAGAGTAAACTATGACTTGGAGCCAAACATAGTGAGCTTCGAACATTTTGTTTTCTAATTAGCTGCTGTTGTAATGATATCTTTGCTCATCCGGGTACGCATTTTCAACTTTATAAAATATATTATAAAATAAATATATTCTTTTAATATAGTTAACGTCTACGGCTGGAATATCTCTAGCGTAGACTAAATTATTAAAGCCCCGGGTAATAATAGCTAGAATAGATTGATTTCGGTATCTATCCCAATGGTGTGATAGAGATTTGGAATCCCAGGGATTAAAGATATTCCTAAAGTATACTATAATAATATCTCTGTTGCGAGTTCTAATAAAAATACCGGTATTAGGTATATTTTATAGTTTTGTTTCAAGGACTAGTAGACTAAAAAAAGTATATAAACAATTACTGTATACTATAATATTTTATAATTTAGAAATAACTCAATAAATTTAATTTTTAAAAATATAGAGAGCTTAGTCGAGTGGTATAATAATAATTTAGAAAATTATAAAAATAACATAGTATATATAGCGAGTAGTAATAGACACTTTAAGATAAAATTAACATATAACTATCTAAGTGGCAAGTATGGTATTCCTTTTTAACTTAGGACATCCATAAATAAGACCTATTTTTATCGGTTAGTATTTTACGTGTTGGATAGAAGGCTAAAGCTAAAGAATCTATAAGCAAAATTATATAGAAATATACTAAAAACCGGTTTTTATATAGACAGTTACAGTACAGTCTATTATATTTATTAGATTATAATATATCTAACTTTGCGTTGTTCCTGACATTATTTCTGATATTATCTAGTAATTCACGGCTACCGCCGGGCATTGAGTCAAACCTCATGAATCCTCCGTCCGATGGATACATTCTGTATATCGTGGGAGGAATTGTGATGGATTAGTGTATATCACCGCCGGTCTGAGTATAGATGCGAAACTTACTATTCGAAGGTGAATGGCTGAGGTATTGACAATCTTGAGATCATCGCTGATCAAGGGCATCTCCAGGGGAACGACTGATTGCTACAGTTTGTAGCCTCCAGACTAGCGTGGGGGCTTGGAGGAGTTCCTTGCTGCCTAAACTTTTGGCCCCATCATTGCCTGCAGCCCTGTTGGTCGTGTTTTCGCGTCGAAAACGTGTGATTCCCTGGGGAAAGGTCCGTCATTTACACTCCTTGGGGCGGGCCGAACCCTCCTGGAGAGACCGGACCGGAAGATCAGCCCCCCTTCTTCTGTACCCTAAATGTATGTGTATGTTGGGTTTCATTCCTACCTGGTTCACGTAGTTACCTGTGAATGGAACTTATCAAGAACAAAGGGATCCTGAAATTGTGTCGAGTCATGCGGCACACGGGGGGGCTACTAGTAGTACGCTGTAGTAAGTAATAAGCAGCCATGCCACCAGGCTTAGCACGCCCTATCCCTGTCAGTCAACCAGTCGGCTGTTAGTGATCAGCAAGGATCAAGATACAACGGCCCCCACGAGGTCTTTGCGCACAGGCTCCTGCGACAGGACGATTAAAGCAATTTAAAATGCGTGACATCTGTGCTCTTTCTCCTCCTCATTTCTCCCAAACGCTCAATATCGCAAAATCATACAACCTCCTGTCACTTCAATAACCCGACAACATGTCCCCCAAATCGGTTTTAATTACCGGATGTAGCGATGATGGAATCGGCTCTGGCCTGGCACTGACTTTCCAAAAGCAAGGCTATCAGGTCTTCGCGACTGCCCGAAATCTCGACAAGATGGCCAAGCTGAGTGGCCGATCGAATGTCACCTTGTTGCCGCTAGATGTGACCGAGCCACGCCAGATTGAATCGGCCGTAGCTGCGGTTGAGGCTCAGACAGGCGGAACCCTAGACGTTCTAGTCAATAACGCCGGTCGCAATCACTTCATGCCTTACCTGGACGAAGACGTGGAGCAAGTCAAGGCCCTCTATGATATCAATGTTTGGGGGCCACTGCGAGTGACCAAGGCCTTTGCCCCATTATTGATCAAAACGCAAGGCTCCATCGCTTTCATCACGTCGATCTCTGGCTATGTGAACGTTCCATTCATGGGTAGGTTTTTCTTTTCTTTTCTTCTTCTTTTTTTCTTTTTTTTTTTTTTTTTTTTTTTTTTTTTTTTTTTTTTTTTTTTTTCTTTATTCGTTTTTTTTGTTTTTCTTTGCCGGAAGCGATTTTGTCTTTTTTGACTTCGGCTCTTTTTTTTTATTATGCCTAAGCATGAATGAATCAAGATTCATTAACGTTGATTGTCGGATTTAGGAGCATATGCCGGTTCGAAACGAGCACTGGAGCTTATGGCTGATACACTTCGGCTGGAGTTGATCCCGTTTGATGTCAAGGTTCTGTGCATCCCGACTGGTGCGGTTCGCACCCAAGGGCAGACCTATTTTGGAGATTTCAAGTTGCCCGAGGATTCTCTGTACAAACCAATTGAAGAGACAATTGCTGCACGGGCACAGGGCCAGGACGGCGTCGAGCGAATGCCCTTGATGGACTACAGCAGCCAGGTCGCTGCCCAGATCGAAAATGGTGCGACTGGCCGCTTTTGGTGTGGCGCCAACGCCGACAGGACAAAGGCTACCATTAGCGGTGATTCCAATGATATGATGGTTAGTACTGTTTTTCTTTTTCGTTTCTTTCTTTCTGGTTGGAATTTGGGGTCTAACAAGGCACTAATGCATGCACTTATACAGGACGACATCTTTGTCAAAATCACTCGGCTGGATACGTTGTAAATACACTTGCTTCATTGGGGCTTGCTTCCCATAGGTGAACTTCCGTGGGGGTTGGGTTGGTGTCAATACGTAGCAATCAATTAACTATGTAACCATGGCTTACTGGTCATACCCGATATCCTGCTCTGCTTCTATCCACTTTGTACTTCTCTACCTAATAGTACACAGAAGCATACACCACCTGCATCATAAGAAATTCAACCGAATATTGATCCAGTATATCAGGTACAAGTTCAAGCCAGTCGGGTTTGAATCTACACGCGATTGTAGCGTTGCAGAAATCCCAGAACTCCGGGTACCATCCAGCGCTTCCCCAGTCCAGTAGAATGATCTTAAATTCCGGGCATCCGTCACGATCTCCGAGCCTTTCAACCATAATATTCTTCGGCTGAAGATCACCATGGGTAAAGACAGTGCGGTAGTGTTTCAGTGTCTGGTTAACCATATTCCGTAATAAGTTGATATACTGGTCTGATTCTGTCTGGCGAAGTCTCCTGAGAATAGCAAGATTCATATCTGCTTGGTTTTCGAAAGGCCCTGAGATTTGAGGATCCAACCCTTCAGTCCAGAACACCCCGTCAAGCTAAGGATGGTGATTTAACATCCCCAAGTAACCTGGTGGCGGTATACTCCGCAGTTCTGTTATCGCGTTTTTAATCGAGTTGCATATTGCAGCCTTTTCAGCCTGGTTAAGGGATGGCAATAGTTCTTGAAGAGTATCGCCATGGATGTATTGCATAATGATATATGTCTTCTTGGTGCTGCGGTCCCTGAAGGCTGTGTAGACTTTTGGGACTGGAACTTTGCTATTCGCTGCGAGAAACTTCATATTCTCAGCATCGAGTAGAGGTATACCGTGACCGAATTTGACTGCGAAATGCTTGTTTACCCGGACGACTTTGGTGTACTTCTCTGGAATGCTCATGACTTCCGTCGCGGCCTCGATCTCAGCGAGAGTTGGGAGGCAAGTAGCCTCGGAATCGGTTTCTTTCGACATCCTATAGACAGGGCTAGGGATCTACATATAGGTCTTGGAAGAAAACAAGGATATGTCACAGGTTGAAGTGGGTTGAAGTTGAATTGGAGGTGGGCGCTTTGTTAATGTTCCTATCTGTTCGTGGGGCACTTGAAATGGCTTGGTAAAGTGATTGTCTGTCTGGGCATAGCGCCATTAAATCCCTGGCTGCTTTTACCCGCTACTAACTATATAAAGTGCATTTCTCCTAGACCACATGCTTGCCTATAGCGGCTTTAGTTCTAATTACCAAGGATGTCCTTCTCAGTATCTGAAACCAAATGTTAATAGTGTGTATCGAATACCAACGGTTCCAAGTACCGCCTAATCCAGACAACCTTTCCCTCCGTGGGATCCATCACCGCCGCGAAATGGGTCATCTCATTAGTAGTCGGGTATGTTGCCGTCCATTTAATAACTTCCTGAAGCGTAGCTGTGACTTGGGAGTCCACCAACGTACCCGAGCTAGGAGTATGCAAAGAGGACCCATTCAGAATGATTTCATGTGCTGATCGGCCTCCCATTCTCTGAGACGCGCGAGTGCGTCTCATAGGATCTTGGCGGGCAGTTGAGTATGTACATTTTGGGATTGAGGCTGCCTTCCTCGCCTGCCTGACTTTCTTATCCCAGTGCGCTTGCATGAATTTCCTCCGTTCTTCGCTGTCTTCGATGAGGTCCACGACCGAGACAGCCACCCCTGTCCCTAGGGCTGCACCGACATGGTCGTCTTGGTGTCCGTTTTCTGTCGCTGAGGGAGTGACATGGTCACTATTTGTTGCGACGATGAAAGAGGATTGTCGTTCTACGTGAGCTGTCCGGTGGTCCTTTTCCAGGACCACTGCATCGACCCCATCGCAAAAGATCAGGTATGCAGCTGTAGACGGTGTCCGCATTACCGTCGGCCAGACATCGTCGAGAGCGGGCAGGGGAGACAACCCATCCGAAGGAATGATATATCTCCTTAGCAGAGAGGATACCGACCGTCGCATTCCGAGAAGCACAAGTAAATGACTTCCATAATAGCGATAATTACGCAGCCAACTGCTCGTATCATGGTTCGGTCTAAAATTCAGAGAAACACTAAGTCCTCTCCTGACACCGGTTAAGACGCCCACAAAGCCAATGTAGGTGATGTTCGTCGCCAGGACGGTCTCATAATCAGGTCCGCGGACATATTCAAAGCAGACGAGCAACTTTCGGAGCTCATCCATACCCCAGTCTAGGGTTCGGAAATGCAGAAGTCGAGGTTGCGATTTCCCCCCTGCGGGGTTGTCGAGTTTTGTTAGTGCTGCACCGCTTGTGCAGCCCATTAGTAGGTCCAGGAGCACGTTGAATGAGACTAGTAGGTACAGTTCTATTCCTGTGGCGCGGCTGATGCCTTTGATTTCTTCTGTTTCTTCATGGGTGTATAGGCGGCGCAGGAAAATGCGTGATAGTCTTTTGATCCATGGTAAGAGGGATTTGGGGAGGGCATCGGTGATGAGTTGGTCGAAGAGACCTGTTATGGAAACTAGGTGGTTGTGGTATTTTCTTGCGACGTGTATGTATCTTTGTGATGGAGGGAGAGAGAGGTCGATTTTGAAGACTGGGGGCACTTCACCTAGGCGCATTGCATGCGCCATAGTTAAAGATGGTTGTTGTGGAAATATGTCGTCTGGGAGGGCATGGTTGTTTTGTACTTGTTTGGGGATGAAGAGATGTAAGGATGATGAAGCATGTGCCCTGTGCCTGGACACATGACATGGCACAGATCATTGGTTTGGTATGATTATTGACCAGAAAATAAGCACTAGACCCACAAAAGATTCTGTTGACATCCGCTAATTCCCGACAGTTAATTCCGGACTTATATATTTCGGATGGTAATAATTTCTTACCAAATTTTAGATGTAGGCTTGTATTTATTTGTCTCTCCTAGCACCCTAATACACACATATTTTCAAAAATAAAATAAAAAAAAAAATGTAGAAAATACGAAAATTCAGTTCCCTCTTCTACTGGAGAAACAAGAAGCCACCTGTCCCTAATAACGTTGAGAAGCTTGAGCTCGTCCCATTGGCATTTTGTTATACAGTCCTTCATAGCATCTAGTTTAATTTGTAGCAACTGCCGATCAACTGGGGCAAGAGTATGCGCATAAATAACCTGTGGGCAAGATATGAGATGAATCTTTTTCGAGGAACGTTGGAGGCGAGCTGCAAAAACCAAAAAGCTGACCACCTATGATACTGTAGCCCTAGTAGCCATTGAAGAAAGAGATCCCATATCTCTTCTCGGCTTCGATAATGTCTCGTACTGGCTCATTTGTTGGACGATATACTTTCGTCATGTGAACGGGATCCCAGTATTTTGAAATGACTGTATGTAGCCTCGAGAGCTGATATGGAAAGCATGCTCTCCAGGATTTGGGAAGGCTTGGGATGTAGGACATACTAATCCGAGCAAGGATTTCGAGAAAAGAGGACATACTGAACGAATGTATTGGTCTGTGCAAAATTGCGGTCAGCGCCTGAGGCAAGACTGGCATTTTATAAACCTAACCATGCACATGACGTATTGAAGGTAAGCTTCGAATTACATTAGGAATGAGACCAAAGCGCAGAGCAGGGGAAATCCCCTGAACAAATAACACTCGCATCATATTGGAAAATATGGCAAGATGCCTCTGTTCGTACCGTACTGTTGATTACTTCAGTACTATGTTTCTGTAGCATAATGTGCACTTTCAATCCGCTACCTGACTAATCTGAACCTATAACTATGCGGCTAGGCATTAGCGCTTCCCGGGAAGCACTATCACATAAGTCCTCTAGGTTGGCAATACAATGAGACAGCAACACTTCCTAGAAAGCACAAACACATAAGCTGCAATGCAACTAGACAGTAGCGCAATAGGAACACAGTGCGCTCCCCTTCCCAACTCCCAACTCCCACAACCATAACTTCGCTTAGTCGCTGGGGCAACCCCAGCATGTGACTATTGACCACGCTTTGGGGTGTCATGTTAAACCCAGCCTTTGCAACACTTCAAATTTTGTACTGCATCTCGACTCGCTAGAGCCCGGTTACAATGAAACGTATGCTTAGGGCCCTTAGGACTCCCCTTTTCCGGCGACTTCCATCGCCAGCCCGACAGTTTCCACCTGGCCCCCTTCTCGACTCAATGGACAAAGTGGAGGAGGAAAAGCTAGCATGGCATTCCCACGATAACTTCTTTCCTGTCAAGATCGGCGATGTCTTTCAGTCGAAGTATCAAGTGGTTGGGAAAATAGGCTATGGCGGATATTCAACAGTGTGGCTTTGCAGAGATTTAGAGTAAGCCCCCTCCATACTTGAATGCAAATCGCTGGGGAAAATAGGAGCTAATAGGTACAGAGAGCACGTTTACGTCACATTGAACTATATAAACGTGACTCTGCTCATGCAGAACGAGAAATTCAGGTTTACGAACATCTCAAAAGTCTCAAATCCGGCCACACTGGTACTGTTCTCGTGCGAACTGTGTTGGATAAATTCCATCTCAGCTCAACCGATGGCTCCCACTTCTACCAATGTCTTGTTCACCCACCCTTAGGCATGAGTCTCTATGAGCTTCGGAATCGGTGTCCACGAAAGGTTTTTCCAGAAAACCTACTGAAACCCACCCTTATCCATATTCTCCTTGCGCTAGATTTCTTACATACCGAGGCGCGCGTGATCCATACCACTTAGCACTCTCAATATTTGGAATATTCTATGCTGATATATAATACAAGATATACAAGAAAAGAACATTATGCTCAATATTGAAGATGAATCGATTCTTGTTGACTTTGAGAAGGCCGAGATATCAAACCCAAGTCCACGTAAAGTGGTCGGTGATCGAGTAATATATCATTCTCGAAATTTAGGCATTCCAAAAAAACATGGACGCCCCGTACTTTCAGACTTCGGCGAGGCTCGCTTTGGGTCAGAGTCGGGCACATATTGCGATGATGTACAGCCATTTATGTATCGGGCCCCGGAGGTACTACTTCGCATGCCCTGGAATGAAAAGATCGACATTTGGAACCTTGCAGTCGTGGTATGTTTATCGATGTTACATCTATTATTATTATTTCCCCCCCTTCTAAACACTCTTTATGCAGGCCTGGGACCTATTCGAACAAGGCCATCTTTTCTACGCTCAGGATGAAAACAAAAGAGAATCGGATAGTCACCATCTTGCTGAAATGATTGCGTATCTGGGGCCACCGCCACGTGATATGCTTGAGAAAAGCGAATATGCAAATAAGTATTTTGATAATAGCGGTAAAGCTCACCAAGTTCTTGTCTCTTTTTTCTCAGCCTGTGTTTCTGACCCGTGGAAACTAGGAAAATGGAAGTGCCTTGCTGAAATCCCGCCTACGTCTTTAGCGGACATTGAAAGTAACTTAGAGGGCGAGCAGCAAGAGAATTTTCTCCGTTTCATACGTAAAATGCTTCAGTGGCGACCAGAAGATCGACCTACTGCGAAAGAGTTATTATCTGGCCCTTGGCTAAGGTCTACATAGTTTGAAATTGCCCTAGCGCGACAGCTCATGTAATAGAAATGTATATGCTGTGGCTGAAATTCGCCGGATCTTAGATGGATACATTATGCTGAGAAGTTCACTCCTGGTCCTTTGCGCTACCTACAACCTGATCCTCAGAAAACGGAGATAGAACACCTGGTTCAAAACGCTACACAGATGGTCCGCGCAAAGCTTGTGGCTTCTGGGGCCTAGTTCATCTTGCGCACTGAGCCGTCTTGGTAAGCATGGATCCGTTGTACAGTTTTAACTTCGCCATTCTTAAGCCGAACTGATATAACCTCTTTCTTATCAGTCGGATCATCGTGAGAAAAGTGCGGCTGAGAACCTCTACAAGTCGTAGATTAGGCTCTAGAATTTCTATCGTAAACCATATTTTGGGGCGGTTTACCTAATCCTGGCGAACTTGAAATCCGGATTCTATGATGTCTACCAGTAGAAATATTGGGATTTTGTATCAAGCCCTCACGTACCGCTTTTTTCTTGAATACACCTCAACAGTGTCTTTGTTTATAGAGGATACGGAGAGGACTGTGCAGAATACACACTTCGGTAACTTGAATTGTGCTCTATAGTAGATAAAAAACTTACAAAACCTAGAGGAGGATATAACCGAGAGTAGAGAATAAGCGGTGATTAATAAAGAGCATATCTATATTTGCTCGGACTTTAACAATAGTATAGTATTTTTATTAACTAAATAAAACAGTAACTGGGTTCCAGAGACTGGCATATTATATCTTTACTATTGAAATTGTTCTACTGGCTGAACAAGTATACTAAATATTGTATTTGATTGTTCTAGCTCAATACCTTACAACTAGCTTACTTTCTTTAACTTAACTATCTTATAAATTTGCATCTAAGCTTTGTAAAAGTAAGTTCCTCAATATATACAGCTATTTGTCATGGACTGTGTCACAGACCTTGATCTAGCACTAGTATTGATCAATTGTACACTGGCTACTTTCTTAAACTGAGAAGTTAAAGGGGCAGATACTATCAGCTTCGAACAGCGAAGGAGGGTTCTTATATACTTGGGAGGACGAGGCGGGCGGTGATTACAGTACGGGATATCGGGAAGCTAGACCGAAGGGGGGATTCACAGGTGCTCACGTTATATTTCAAATTTAGGGTATCAAAAATATAGTAACTCCTCGCGAAAGCCATAAAAGAATTTTCTCACGACACTGGTTTCATACGCGTAGTTATATGAGAAAATCTGTGATAATGGTATACAAAATCTGAAGGGTATCATAAACGTAAATCAAATAGGTTTCGGTCGCCCAGGCGGCCAAAAGTCGAAAAGGTCTAGTGCCTCGGAAGTCCAGGGTCCTTGCTCACGGGGTTCATCTTCCTCTATACAACGATTGAGTGGGCTTTTAAAAGGTAGTGATCGCGGTCGGGCACTATTTGCGGTGGTTAACGCAGTGGGGTCCGAGTATGACTTGCGAAGGCCAGTCGAACCGGACTTTGGTAGAGTCCTGTCCGGGCCACGTGTGGGTTCACTTGGCATCTCATCTAACGCAGCAAGCGTTGAAGCAGAGGGTATAAAATCAGGGTTCGTTGGCACAGGATCGGGTCTTGTCAGGTTGATCTCCCTGGAGCCGTCAGTCCATAGCGCTGGTAGAAAGATGAGGAACATACTAACTGCGGCTTCTCTCGCACGGGCACGTTTGTCTTCTCTGACAAGGGGGAGGGCAGGGATACTTTTGCGGCTGTTTGACCAGGTAATAAGGCGCTATACATCAATTTTCTCCTCGGGCGCTCCGTGGACAACCTAAGAGTGTTGACTGGAGCATCCACACGAATTGTCGAGGACTTCTTGGCAAGTGGAGGGGCATCGTTGACGGGGTTCTGGGTTTTCGGAATGGGCTGAGTTCTACTAGTCGGTGTTTTGTCCGACGATACTGTGGCTGGAGCTCTCACTGAGCTTGGCGTCTTCTTGGGTTGCGCTGCTGATTCAGTATCAGCAGCTGCAGCTGTTGGCTTGACTGCAGGAGGCTCCTCCGATAAATCAATAGTTACGGGTTGGGCCCGACTTGAACCATGCGCACGCGGTACGTTCTCCGGTGCAAGCCTTTGCCTCTTTACAGCTCTTTCAGGTGGTTGTGCATGATCTGTACTCTGCTCCGGCGGATGTCTTTCTTCATACGGGGAGACGAGACGTCCGATAGGTGTCTTCTTGATCCCCAGCAGGTCATTGAGGGAGCGAGACGACTGAGAGCCGATCGAGGATCGTAAAGGAGTGGACGTGCGCAAAGACGGGGTCGGCGGTTCTTCCGGCCGTGATGGGGATCCCTGGCTTTTCCTATTGCTGATGAGGCCCGAAATATCGGTCTCCGTCTTCTCCATTGGCTCGCAGACTTGAATCAACACTCCTCTATCCAGTTCCAGCTCGTCCCCATCCTGGATTGCGTCCCCCTGTCGCCAGTGTAGGTCGCCAATGAAATTTCCCGTAAAATCGTAGGCCATGATGCGTTTGTTAAATGTGTGATATCTGAGGTAGCCATCTTGCCAGCGTTTGGCTTTACGGCGCATATCGTGGGTGTAGAGACATCGAAACTTGATGACGGGCGCGGTGTTCTGGGTCGCGGGGACGCTCATGCCTGGGGTAGCACGCGGGGCAGATGATAAGGGCGTCGACATGGTCGAAGCGACGAGGGCCAATAGTTGGCGACCCTCTGGCTGAGCACCATCTGGTCGCTGGGCGGGGATGAGGCAGGGGTCGATGTGGTTGCAGGCACTTTCGTTCCGTTGACAGCAAGAGAGATTTATTTGCCTGGCCGTATGAGTACAGGTGAGAAAAGGCGGTCGTGGTTGGCCTCAGGCGGAAACACCTCGCTGGTGCCTGAGAATCGTGGGGGAGTTCTAGACTTTGGTATCAATCATACGCGTATGGTATTATTGCATGCCGACACTTTACCTTTACACCTACAAATACTCATCTGAACTACTCCGTACACTACTTTGCTTCCCCTAGAGACAGACATTCAAATGGTGATGAATGTATCTTTCTCTTTTTCCTGGAAAAAATGACACGGCTTCGTTCAATTCGAGATGTTTTATTTATAGCCGGCGGTCTTCTTGGCAGTCTCCAATTCCAGCCTTAATGGAGTTACAGACTTGACTCTGGTTCCACTGGTACTCCATCGTACAGGAGACCAGTCGAAGGAAAGACCATGGTACGATAGGTACGGACAGCTCAGGAACCCAACGTTATTCAATTCCAGCGATATAAATCGACTGATCGTACAATGTCCGCACAGACCCAGGGTCTAAGACGTTAAGCAATGAAAAGACAGGAATGATCTACAGACAGACTACTCCATTGATTAGCCTTACAGGGTTCATCTCTAGTATTCAAATGCCTGTCAGTCATTCTGTGAAATGAAACGACGATCAGATGGTGGCTGCGTCATCGCCTACCTGCACGCTTCTTTTTTTTCTTTGCTGACACCATTTAACTCTGCCTCTCTCTCTCTCTCTCTCTTTCCCCCCCCCTGTCCCTTCTTTTCTCTTTTTACTATCCCTCCACGTGTGTTCCAAAGACCCTGCGTTGTACATGCATTGATCGGGTCTTACCTCCTCTCACCCGCAATCTGACCAAGACTAACTCTGTCTCCTTTGTTCCCCATCCCCGCATTCAAGCAACCTGGCAAAAACACAATGCTATCCGTACAAAGACATTTTGGTAAATTGATGAAAAGATCCGCCGACGACACTCAGGTGGCCATTCTCTTGAAAGATTTCGATGAAGCAAATAAATTATTAGGCCGAGTAAGCTTGATCTGTTAACTACTCCACCAATTGCAACCCAATCGCATATTGTGCCCGCCGCTAACCGCTCGATCGACAGATTGTCGATTCTACTAAAGCCTGGCGAGATTCTTGGTCTTCTTTACTCAGTTACCAGGCGCGCATTCTCAGTGAATTAGAAGGATTATATGCGCCCATCATTGGCTCCTCCGACTCCTCCACAACCGAAAAGGCCGTCCAAACGCCCCCGGAAACATTGGCCCGCACCGCTAATCTAGCTCAAGAATATGAAGAGCTACGGGGCGAACTCCTGCAGGAGCTCGAGGCCATCAACGAACGTATGATTAAGCCCGCCACGCAGGCTATGGACTACATGAAGCCGTTGGAAAAGACAATCAAAAAGCGGGATGACCGAAAGGTAGGCACATGTCTCGTCCCCTCAAACGTAGCTTCCTTCAACTAATATCCTTACAGTTAGATTACGAGCGTTACCAAAGTCGCGTTGACAGCTACTCGAAAAAGACGAAGCGATCGGACCGAGACAACGCATCACTGACCAAGGCCGAAAGCGATCTCGCAAGAGCAACAGAGGTATATACATACGATGGCCAACATACTTTCAAAGTAAACACGCATCACATACTAATCCAAACCCCAGGAATACCAAGCTGCAGACGACCACCTCCGAAAATGCCTACCACCAATCATAACGGCCGCATTCTCACTGCTCCCCAGACTCCTAGCCGCGCAAATCGAGATCCAAAATACCATGCTAGCACACTACTACACAGTGGTCCAGAACTACTGCGAACAGGAGCACTTCCCCTCTCCCTCCCCACCAATGGAACAAATAATCCAAGACTGGGAACAGGCCCTCCACCCCACACAACAAGAGGTTGAATCCCTAGGCTGTATCGCCAACGGAAAGGCAGTGCGTCTATCCCCAGGATCACCCGACGACCAACGGAACGGACTCAGCAGCCGTCTCCCAAACGGCCTCAACTTCCGTCGGCCCTCAAGCAGCAACGCCTCCACTGTCGGCCCTACATCCACTTCTACTTCTGCACCAAGTCTCCAACCCCCAACCTCCTCAGGCCGCAGACTCTCTGCCCCATCTGTGCACGACACAAAGCCAACCCCAGTAATGGAAACCAAACCACGTCTTAACAGTCTCGCTTCATCCCCATCCTCAACTCTCACCGTCCCAACAACCCATCTCTCCCCGCAAACCCCCGCTTCAGCCTCAGCTTCATCCCCAGCCGAATCCTACGCCTCGGCCCGAACAGACTACTTCAGTCGAAACCAGCATCCCTCCGACAGCACAGCCACATCGCCGGGATATAGTGTGCTTGCGGCCGCAAAGAAGAAGCCCCCGCCGCCACCTCCGAAACGGATCGGTTCCAATCAGGGGTTGTTCGTGACGGCTCTGTATGATTTCGGTGGGCAGAGTGCCGGCGATCTTGCCTTTCGGGAGGGAGATCGGATTCGGGTTCTGAAGAAGACGGACAGTACGGATGATTGGTGGGAGGGAGAGCTTCGGGGGGTTAAGGGGAGTTTCCCGGCTAATTATGTGGAGTGAGAATCTTTTTCTTTAATTTAATATATCCGGAATTTACAACTAGAATCTGAGGACCTGTGAAATTGACGGCGAAAATGACAGCCTCCGGCGCCAGAAACGGCTGCCTTTCCACCTGTAACTTTGGGGATAATTTAGCCTCCTTTTAGCTTGTCTTAGGCTTAATTGCGGATGGTTGTATGCTCACTGTGCTGTCCATTTTGGTCGAAATTGCTCCCAAATTGGCCGTTCACATACTAAAAGAGAGTTGGGTGGCCAACTCACAGGGGATTTTCAAGCGTACTGAGCAAGACATTTAATTTAAGTTGAATCTTCCTAAGCGCTTGCGCCATCAATACCCCGCAACTCCCGTATATTAAGACATGCAGATGCCCTTGTATTTTGATCGTTAAGTGATATAATTCATCACCCTTCTATTTCACCAAAAAAGCCATCTTAAAATCGGCTAGTTATTATCGAGACAGGCCACCACCATCTGGGGAAATTACTCCGGTATCAGTTGGCAGAGAGCTCAGCTACCTACTCAGCGATTTCAGAATGAACGGCCAAGCTTTGGCATTCGCCGCCCCTTGGGCTGAACATATTGCACTTCGAAAGGCTCCTCGCTGCGTTCATTGTGGCGGACGTACACAGAAGGAACCCTGTCAGTCATCCAATAAGAACGGTAATGCGTATCGTCCATACTATAGCTGCTCTTCTTGTGAAAGGTTCGTCTGCTTTGGAGATATGCGGGGTGTGTTGGCAGAAAATCCCACATGCTACTGTGACCATGGAATGCAATTCAGCAGACGTGGCATAGCAGGCGGAAGAGCGAGATTTCCACGGTCAATATTCTATCAGTGCGCTACGGGGGGATGTTTATTCTTCGAATACATGACAGACAATCATGATCGGATCATGATTTACAGTGGTCCTGTCACTCCACGTCATTTAACTTTTATCGGGTTCTAAGGGCCTCGGTCTCGGCACAAGGTATGTGCTGTTGAGACTCTCTGGTCTCAGACAATCGAAAATGGCCTTTGGCACTCTCCTCCTTTTCACCAACCACGTTGATACACCATTCGATGAAGATGTCAAATCCTTGGTCGAGATCTCTTCCATAGTAATTCCAGTTATGTTTAATAAAACTTTTGCACCTTGAAGGATCAGACGTTTCATTAGAGATATAAACTAACTACTAACAGTGGATATACCCGCGATATTCTAATAACTACAGGAATAACATCTTCATGCTAGGTGCATCTCCCAGAACAGCTCAAGGGATGGAAATCCATATAGGTAAGCTACCATAGCCAACATCTTCCGTCCTCCAACGATGCCTATCTAGAGAAAGGCTCCATCCGGAGCACTATCGTCTGACATCTCCATGCCCATTTGTCGACGTCGACTGCTAAGAAACAGTTCCACCATGCGTTTGCTCGACATGGGCGAGCCGGTGTCTTGAGACAATGGATATCGCTCGTTGACGTTGCCATGTCGGGTATCGGCCCGTATGTTCTCATTGTTAAATCTGGTGCTATCACGATGACGGCTAACTCGAAAAGGCACGGGCCCTGTGTCTTGGGCTTGGGACCATTTGATGGAAGATTCACCATACTTGCCGTTCAGGGCCAATCGCCGTGACAGCTCTCTAGCTTCTCGCTTAGGCGTGGGGGATTCTGGTATCCAGGGCCTATTGATTGGCCTTGACTGCATGGGTAACGATGCATGCTGGTCAAGCCGTGCGCGGATCCGGCCAACAGTGAAAGACGATCCATCACTGCTAGGGGATACTGACGTATGAATCGAAAACGGAGGAGCAGTAGTCAGTCCTTGCTCTTTCGAGGCGGCCACCACCGTGCGTACACTTGGAGACCGACTGAACGGTCTAGAGAAATTACTTCCGGTCCGAATCTTGCAAGTTGTCGTTGGTTCTCTACTCGCGAAAAGTTGATCATGATCCGAATCATCCTGTCGACTCGCCGAGATGTCGTTGTCACCCCCTCGGGATAAACACTGCCGTTGCATGTTAGCCTCGTCGTCATATATTTGCGCGTCTTCTTTATAATGCTCCTTTGTCGGTGTGAGGTGTTCGATCCTCGCCATTTGAGACTGCATCCATTGCTGCCAATCGGCGCTTGGCCGTGGTTGAATTTGGGGTTCCGGGAGACCAGGGGTTCGCTTAGGGGATCTGTATGCTGACCGCTGGCTTTCGAAGATTGTAGCTACCCCTGGTTCATCTGCCGTCTCAGACAAGCGTGGCCCATTATCATGCTGTTTTGTGGGCGGGGAATTGCCACTGGTGGTGCGTGAGTAGATGCTAGGAGAATCAGATGTATCCAAAGTCGGAGACTCAGGAGCGTTTATGCTTCGAGTATCGCCATCTAGGGCACTTTGGCTCCCGAGCATTGTCAAGCGTTTCTGGGGAGTTACTGTGCCACCGGGGGCTGTTGCATATGACCTTGGGGTCGTAAACGATTCGTTGCTGGCAACCCGACGAATTGTCTGCCTGCTACTGCGAGGGTATAGGGAAGATGCACGTGTCGGAATAGCACGATGTTCCCGGACTTGACCGAGGAAGATTTCTTCTTTTGTATCCTGTGCATGGTTCTGCCCAATCCGCTTCATCAGTGCAGCATACAGACGTTGGCTATCAACGGAATGCCCCGGCATGGTTGGTTCCGGAGAGGATGAAAAGGCCTGTCTAGGAGAGTTGCTTGGGGTGAGTACCGAAAGATTTGGTCCCGAATCGCCTTGTTCATCAATGATAGACAGATGGCTTTGTTCGCCTGTTTTGCGCGTTACTATAGTATTTGCTACGGTTGAATCAGCCCAGCTTGTAACACGCGAGCGGCTGGTTGCGAGACTCTCCGAACTACGGGTACTTCGGACTGTCTGAGAACGATCGTAACCAGTGAGCCTATCGGCACAAATCGAATTCAGATCATTTCCAGCTGGATAATCGTCATCCTTGGATGTTGTCGAAAGCACCTGGTTCTGTGCCTGGCCAACGGGTGGCGCCTGTGCTTGGCTATTATCTGCAACGGGTTTTGAAAGTCCGAGGACCTTCTTGATACCCCGTTTAATAGATGAAGATAATGAACGCGTTTTCCCTTGGGGTATGGCATGTCTAGAGGAGTCCACCGAAGATTGGGTACTAGATGCATCCAGGCCGGAAGCGCTATCACCGCTATTACTTCGAAAGCTTTTTCTGAATGGTTTATGCTCTCGTTTGGGTCTGCGGATGGAGGATGTTCTGCACTGGTCGGTGCTATCCACCGAGCTTTGCAGGAACTGGCTACGGGCTAGCTGAATTGCTGCATCATGGCTCCTCATATGGTGGGTTGGATTGACAGATGGATGGCTACCCCGGAGGAAGGAAAGTGAACGTTTCAAGGCCCCGCCTGGGTTTGGCGCCTCAAGTACTTGTGCTTTGTCAAGAGTCACATAATCATACAAGCGAGAATGTGCTCCACAAGACATACGAGAATACCGTTGTCCGCCTGCAAACATTGACCGTGACTTGCGCAGGCGGCGGTATGAAGAAGGTAGAGAAGAATTGCGGCCATCTAGACCGCCGAATTCACGAATTGGCGGTAGCGCTGCGGGCGAAAGCTGGGAATTGTTATTTTCTTCTGAGTCATTCACGGCTGAAGGCCTGGACAGTGTCAGAGTAGCAGCCAAATAAGTATCAGAGATTTCACTGTCGCCACTTGGTCTGTGTCTTCTCTGTGGTACCGCCATGCTACCGGGGCCACCCAAGCGATCGTAAGAGCGTTGAGAGTCCGTAGAAGACCGCTCTGTAGATCGCCGCATGGCCAGAGATGCCGCAACGGTTGCGTGTTGTTTGGCGATTTCTGGATCAAATGGCTCATTAGACACTGACATTTGGTGGTTCCTTCTGATGGAACGAGTTGATCTAGATCTCCTCAGACGATCACTAGCATTGAGAGACATTGCGGGACACATGACAGCAAAAGCACGTAAGTACGGATACAGAGGGATTGAAGTGGTACTTTGAGAATAGATACTGTCCAGATGGATAAAGTGCGGTCTAGAAAAGTCTCTCGAGATGAACGAGAGATACCCTTGGTGAAGAACCCATGGTAGCAAGGATCTGAGGAAAGTGCGATGAGAGACTGCATGTCGTCTTGCAAGGTCACAGCCATCAACGCTGCTTCCTCATCTGAGGCTAGGGTGGAAGTTGTCTTAATAGATAAATTTAGTCAGGTTCTATCCAACTTGAAATTGCCTATTTTGTTATATAGGTTTATAAGCTAGTCGGGGGCTCTGGTCCGAGATGATGAACAATAGCTCGGCTAAGAGGGTGGCTGTGGCTGTGAGTCACGGCTCTACTCCGATCGTATAGGCCATGTCACACTGACGCATTCCAATACGAAGAGCTAGTAGCACAAATCCTACACAATGGAGGCCGTAGACACGCGTCTTTTGATATTAAATATAGCGCTCGACGTTCCAGTACCTATACACAACAGAACTTTTTTTCCCCCATTCGACGTCACAGAGCAGGGGGCCAGTCAGCGTTGAGGCCACACCATTATGGATCAGTCGGATGGTATGAATCCTAGAGCGCAAGCCATCCATCTGGATGGAAGGACCCTCGAAGGGGGGGGCCAACTTGTGCGAATTGCCGTCGCCCTCTCGGCGTTGACAGGCCGGCCCGTCAAAATTGACCATATTCGAGGCAATCGATCAGGGAAGCAAGGGCTCAAGGGCTCACATCTTGCCGCGATCACGTACCTCGCATGTGTGAGCAGAAGTTCTGTCGTGGGGGCAGAGCTAGGATCGACATCGTTGAGCTTCTATCCACAAGTAGTCCAGATGCCAAGAGATCGAGACCATGAGCGGGGAGGAGCGATCGAATCACATATCAACATTGCACTCAAAACAGCAGGTTCGGTGTTTCTAGTGTTCCAAGCACTATATCCTTATATGCTGCACGCGGGAGCCAATTCTTCCGTCCCCGAGCGCCAGATTACTTTATCCATTGTCGGTGGGACCAATGTGTCGTTCTCGCCGTCATACGATTACGTGGCGCAGGTTTTAGTGCCTAATTTCGCCAGAGTGGGATTGCCTCGCCTTTCAGTGCAGCTAATCAAACGGGGATGGGGGACGGGCCCGGTTAGCTTGGGAAAGGTGACTCTTGTTGCGGATCCGCTCACGTTGTGCGAAGATGGCAATAGAGCCGGGTCGAGCCCTCGGTTTCCGCCCATAGACCTTTCTCGATATCAGCGTGGGACAATCAGTCACGTTGAAATTACCATTTTGGCCCCCGACGACCCGTTCCCTAAGAGTACAGGCAGGGGCGCCCACGGCAATGGAAGAAATCAAAGACCTGGTGGAACGCAATTTCGGAGACATAGGTCAAGGGCTGAAGGAAACAACGATGATTCACCGAACGTCACTCGAACAATTCGCCAATTTGTCGAACTCGAAATCTTCCGGAGCCTCCGCAAAAAGTTGAGGAAGTTACCGTCGTGCATTTTCACCTCCAGAACATCGTCCTCCAGTGCCGCTGTCGGGCATCCTCCCACAGAGAGTGGCAGCAACGATATTCCTGTCAACATTCATACGACTGAGGTCACACATCATTACTCGCACGTATACATACTTATTGTAGCACACACATCGACGGGGTTCAGGGTGGGACACGATGCGCTCTTTGGTGTCAACGGTGGTCCCGGTGCGCGGCGAGCGCGACATAAGCAACGGAACGGTCCGGAGGAGGTGGAAATGGGGGTGAAAGATTTGGTGGAGCGATGCGTAGACGGATTCTTAGAGGAATTGTATGATCCTCGCCTGCGGCAAGGTTCTACCCCCGTGAATAGAGAGCAGCATCCCCCTTGTGTGGATAGGTATTTAAGAGACCAATTGGCGGTGTTTGAGGCACTGGGAAAATCGACATCACAACCGAACGATGACGGCAGCCGTGGGAATGAAGATGAACGATATTGGAGTCTTCACATGCAAACGGCGCGTTGGGTCTGCGAAGAGATGCTGAGTAACCAAGCACATGACATGAAGCATTTATATTAAGCCCTAAGGTCAAGAATATCGGAAGGAAATGACAACACGAAACATTCAGTCATAGAAAAAATAATAGTAAATGTATGATTGTCAGTAAATCGTACAGTCGAGAGGGTATGAGAATCGACCAATATTAAAAAAATGAGTACACATCACAAGACACACGAAAGTGAAATATCTGAACAGAAAAGTAAAGCAGATATTAAAGGAGAGAAAAACGATATCCATCTGCGCCACCACCCGCCAGCCAGCAGCAGATTCATGGCTGTGCGCTCTATTTCCACGGCGTATGAGTTTTATGGAAACTTCCAAATCGCCATTCCCAGCAGCTGATTAGGGAAATCACCCATGCCGTACCCAGTTTGTCTCGCATATACACAAAAGAAAATAAGAGAGATGAATAAAGATAATCGCAGTGCTGAACCGCCCGGTCCAGTAAAATCGAGAAAGCCGCCCTTGTATATGGTATAAGAATCCGATGATCGATCAACTCCCAACAATGCATCAAGTCAGAGCATAATTGAATAGGTTAAGGAAAGAGAGGTGCCGTGATTGAGACTGGCGTAAAAGGTCCCTGGGACTCAGTCCCAACCTGCAGGATCCTGGATATCCGGTCGGGTTCCTGGAGGTATTTCGTGCCATCTCGGTTGAGAAACGGTATCGCAGGTTTACAGCAGTTCCCGAGCGATCGCCCTGTAAGGGGAGTCATTCAAGATCTCCGAAGGCAACGCTCTCCGGTAATCTCGTGGCTGGGCAAAGGGGGACGTAGATGATGGTCGACGGAGTTTCAGTTGCTAGATGAAGCCAGGAGTTAGCGTCATTTCGGAGGTTTGCATGGGAATTAATCAATCTCAGATGCTGATCGGAGAGTCTAAAATAGGAGATCTGGAAGCGAATGACATACCACACAATCGGCGCATTTTCCTCCTTGGATATTAACGCGGCCACGGCAACCGCGAGGATAATTGGCGCACGAATACATGATGTAGTTGGCTGTAGAGCGAGTTGGATCACCGAAAAGAAGAAAATTGCTGATAGCTGGCTGATAACCACGATTTAGGTCGTCGAAGAAGAATAAATCCCCTATCCCGTCAAGGGAGGTTTTCTAGGGCTGGTCCTTTTTTTCTTTTTTCTTTTTTTTTTCTGGGGTTCACTCCCAAAAAAAAAAAAATGTCAAAAAAAAAAAAAAAAAAAAAAATTAGGCTACAGCCAGCGCGATAAAAAAAGACAATAAAATCGAACTAGTCCGAAATCCAAAGCCACACGGCTATTACGTCAAGATCTTGAAACCGTTGTCTTGCAGCAAGACAAGCAGGGAAAAAGGATCGCGAGCTAAAGCACCGCTAGGGTCCGTTTGGGTGCTTTAGCGTTGAAAGTTGGGCTGCGCCACCAAAAGCCGTCTCAAAGAGAGAATTCCGAGGAAAAGCAAAGACGGTCAAGGGAAGCAGCAGAATCCAATCAAGGAGCGGAGGATGAAGGAAGGAGGTTAGAATAGAATTCGGACGATCAACGGTCACGAAGAAGTAATGCAGCAAGTGACAAGGTCACCAAAGTAAGTCGAATCAATACCAGGGGTAGGTAAAGAAAGATTCGAGAAGTCCCGTGGGATTTATAGGCGATGGAGATCCGAGCGAAATGCCCTTCAGGTTGAAGATCAGGAGAAGACGGCTGTACAATAAATTATAAAATAAATCAATCAACCTATGAAAAATCACAACTTTCACAAGATAGCCCGGGATATTAAATTTCTTTTTAATTTTCTTTTTTCGCTTTTTACTTCGGTGTCATCGAGGTAGACGACGGGCGGGATTGGGGGACCAGATGGAGCCGTCGTATATTATTCTGATGCAGTCATCGAAGAAAAATAATCATTTATTGCCGTATTGCCTGGTTGTGGGTTAATTAGCATGATTTATTATTATTTTTACTGATATTATTATCTTGCGTAATAAGAACTCGAACCAGTGAAAACTCACGGGGGGGTTCTCATTGAATTGAAACCACAGGGCAGCCGATCAGGTCTGGATGGATCCTGGGCATCACCGACAGGAGCTGACTTCCTTGGCGGGTGAACTTATGTTTCCTGCGACGGTCATTGGCTTTAAAACGGTTACTGGTGTTCCAACGGTGGGCTCCGCGTTTCCCGGCTGGCTGCTTCGAGGCTGAACCACTGAAGGAGGGAGAAAAAATAGTCTTCTCCCATTCGATCCGCGAGCCGAGGGAGAAAAAAGAGTCCGCAAGTCTCCGGGTTTGGTTGATCATTCAGCAAGGGGACAAAGGAGTAAAAAAATTTAGTTGTATCATTTCCCTTGTTGAGAGTCACTCGATTCCCGAACAATCTCATCATGTAACATCTTGATCTCTCCAATGACTCGCATTGTTGACAAGCACGGGAAAAAAGATGACTTGATTACAGGGGTTCGTGGGCCCGTGTCAGAAGAGATCATTTTGATTTTCACCCTTTGCAGAAAAAAGCCACGACAGTAAGAATACGAATCTTGTCGGATTATTGGGTACCAGCTGTGGGCATAAACAGCAGGTCGCTCGAAACGCAACCGATTGATCCACTGACGCCAGTAGCCGAAGTCGCGGAAGTTTCGCATTAATGGAGCGGTGCCATCAAAATCTGGATCTTGGGCCGAACCGTCGCACCAAGAAAGTTTCCACTCTTTCTGGAACGTCGACGGCGAAAGCGCTAGTTTTCTTTTTTCTTTTTTTTCCCTTTCTTTTTCTTTTTTTCTTCAACAGTTTCCTTGTCCCTGCCACCCTTTATCTGGCGTCCCTTGAACGGGCATCTCTTGGCGGGAATTGCGGGAATTGTGCATATCAACCAATTGGAGTAACAATTCCATGAAAATGAACGAGAGGGACCCTAGAGCCTGCTCTTTGTTTTGTCTCAACGACAGTGAATCAAAGAGTCCTGTGGGAGGTTCAAAAAAAAAAAAAAAAAAAAAAAAAAAAAAAAAAAAAAAAAAAAAAAAAAAAAAAAAAAAAAAAAAAAAAAAAAAAAAGGAAAAAAAAAAAAAAAAAAAAAAAAAAAAAAAAAAGGGGGAGGGGGGGGAAGACACAATACTGGAGATACCTGAATTAGCTCTTTCTCTCCCCTGTGAGAGAACACCCACCATCGTTGTAGATCATCTTGTTTGAATCTACTATCTGCGTTCGATATTTCCTAAACACAATTTATCAATAACAATCATAATGGACAACCGCGCTTACAATCTAGTGAGCTGAATGGTCCCAACATCCGCATCATTGGGTACGCCAAGTGGAGAGTAACGAGAAGCCACCATGACGTCCAGCCACAGACGGCTTCGCCTTGTGGACAGCTAACATAGCCTTCTCCCTGGCTCAGAATTTAATTCTTGAACAAAGATCAGGCTTCACGTCAGACGGATGAGTGTTAAGTATCCCTCGGTAAGGACAAAAGAGAAATCCCGAGGGGCTCGCAGACGAATGCATTGATTTGATTCCTCGCAGACAAAATCAAGTTTGTCTGTCGTCATCGTGCATTATTGTTTGAATTCCTTGGTGAAGCGGTGGCATTGAATGGATGAGAGAAGAGTGGTCATGGATGGTCACCCCTCTTACTATTTACTACTAGTGAGGGGCTTTGAAGGACGTTGAGGGGAACACAACCATCGTAGTCACTTGACGTGATCATGTGCCACCTTGTCCCCTATACTATACTAGTTGCGCTGCCTACCATAATATCAGATTGTGATTCTGTCGGTCTGCTGGCAAAGACTCAGACTATGATATTAACGCTTGGGATTCTAGACCGCTAGTCTATCTTACTATCTCAACAAACAAGGGAAAAGAATTCCAATTAAATAAAAAGAAATAAACCTGGGTCACCAGATTTGCCTCCCCTATAATAGCGTTCGGTAACATCGGATAGATTTCCAATCAGAGTATACATTGGGAAAAGTCATGGATCAACTTGTCTTTAGTATAGAATCTGGGATTATTGTCGTATGTTCAAGTCCTTTGATGACTTGTCGCATGTGAACCTAAATGTGCACAACACTCCAAAGCTATGGTAGTATCTACAGAAAATAATTCATTTCAATCTAGATGCAGGGGTTTCACTAAGCGAAAAAAGCGGAGCCCCTAGTGGGAGTGGAAAAGGGATTTTGGAGAGATGCAAAAGGAAAAAGAAAGGAAAAAAGGAAAAAAGAAAAAAAAGAAGACGGAAGGGCGAAGGGATAAGCAAGCTCGAAGGAGTGTTAATTGGGGGTTTAAAGTTTTATATTTCAAAAAGAAGAGGACGAAGAAAAAATACTTTTGTAATTTAATTTAATTAATTAATTAATTAAATTTTTTTTCACCGTTTCCTATTTCCCGTTTTTGGGTCAACTATCTGCTACTAGGTATACTCATCATGGCTATGTTTGAAATAATAACACTGCCATCATCTTCTGCCAGAGGGTACAATACAAATCACAAGACAAAATTACCCTAAGGAAATAATGTCGTTTTAGTCCCCACCAACATTATTAGATCACGAACAGGCCAACGCCCCGGCAGATGTCGGAAAATTCGGTTCTGTAACAGCCCTGCCCGCTTGGTTCTTATTTTGGTAGGGATCCATCGGCTGGTCTGACAGTGCCCATCGAGAAATAAAAAGGAAGGGAACTGGGACGTGAGATAGGCAGCACTCGACTAGTGGGCGTGGAACGGACCAACACTGCAAATAAGTTCAAGTGCAAGTGCTTATGCTATCTAAGTTCTGTTGAAACGGACCATATTTTGGCTGGCTCAGTGGAGAATCCTCCTTCGTGTTGAGCCGCTTCATATCGATCGACAACGCTCCTTCTAGTGACCTTTGGCATTGTTTCCAGACCGGTCTAGATCAGCTTTGGGCTCGTTTGACCCATGAAGCACTGACGCTTGACACAGAACACCTGTCTTGGGATCATGAAACAGATGATGCACCGCCGCTTCGACACAATGACAGTCAGTCGCACTGCCGCTGTGCTCTGCGGCAAGTATCAGATGTCGTGCAGGCTGCAGAGCGTTGTTACTATTCCAGCAGGGCACGGTAGATACCAGCCCCGGTGTTTGAGTGTGAAACTGGTTGCCCCATTTTTCACAGTTCATGGCATTTTTTGGGTAAGAGAACAAGAATGATCGACATGGGGCAGGGTGTTTCGGGCCAAGATCTTAATGCAACTGTCAGTACGCTCTCAAGCAGCGTAAAGTTCAGGCATTAAACAGCGATCGAAGCACAAGCCACGCCCCCAGTACTCCAATTACCGAGGCCACCAACAGACCATTTCCCTCCCAAGTCAGGCCCAAATATGCTAGGCAGCCTACGACGAGCTCTTTTCTCCGTGCGGCGTCTCGTTTACTCGCCCATTCTGGGTCAATCCGAAACGGGATTGCTGACTGCGTTGCATCCGCTGAACGCCTTGGCGGCACAGGAACAGAAGCCGACAGTGCGACAGCGCGATGATCTGACGTCGGAAACAGCGGCAAAGAGTTATACTTTAAGGGCCTAACCCGTGCTTCCTCGCCCAAACCAGGCAAAGTTTCCAGGTACAACACACGATCACACCAACTAGGCCAGCGTGTACTGGTCCATAGCCACTCCTGTGAGCCGCCGCCGCGAGCTGCAGCCTGACGCGCAGCATTTGTGTATTTGTATGTCGGGGGGAAGGTTATCGGGGCTTCTGACAGGCCATGGAAGCTTCGAGACTGTTGCATCTCCCGGGTGAGCTGATCCTCTTTCAACAAGTGGGAGAAATGACGGGGGTCGGCTGGATCCACCTCCGCTTGCGGAAACCGGGCACAATCCTCGCTTCGTGGCGATGCATTAGACGTGCGATAATTGAGGTCGCCTGCCAGGAAGAGATAACTTGTAGGAATAAAGATACCCCGGTAATCATCGCTGGAACTCCGTGTAGAACCGCTTAGCAGGGCAGTACTCTCGGAATCGTCCCCTGTTTCAGTATTCTCCCCGGCTCTCGCAGTCACACGATCAAACACTAATCGCTCTACCATACTACGCCAATCCTCGTTCCTTTGCCGTACAGCATACTCCATGGGTGCAAGGTGGGCAGCAATGAAGGTCAGGTCCACTGTGTCGCCAGGCGTTTTCTGCGTCGCATAGGTCAATCGTGCCCCAACCGCGCCTTTGTTGCCCATTTGCTGAAATCCAAACCCGACTCGCGCAGTATCAATCGAAGATATACGTTCCGCCACATCGGATCGAGCATACACCATCAACCCCGTCATCCCACTATTGTCTGTGACCATATTGACGTAATGTGTCTCCCAGCGCTTAGCCACAGCTAGCTCCACCACCTCACTCAGGGAAGCAAAATACGGTGCCAAAAAAGAACCACCGAGAAAGGCATATGCAATAGGTGCGATTTCTTGGAGTGATAGAACGATGAGGTCCGGCGGCGTGGAAGCGCTTGAACTGTCGGTGAGGGGCAGTGCATCGAAGAAATGATGAGCGAAACGGTTGACGTCAACTGGATTCCGGGCACAATTGAAAGTGAGCATATAGAGGGTAAGGCTCTCCATGGTAGGCGCAAGTTTAGTCCGATCGAGTATTGAATAATATGTATTTGGAGGGATCCGTCGTGGTACTAGTAGAGATGAAGCCTGGGGTAAACGGCGATCGGGACGGTTGTCAATTCCACCAGTTCCATGGATTGAAGGTTTGGGACATCCATGTGACGATCGGCGGATCCTTATCGATAACGATCGGAGATTTTGTATGCTTTGCACATTGTATCTTAAGAGCAGCTTTTGTTCAGGTTATATCATTCCAATGGAGCTTTTATCCCTGTGTTTGAAGGTAAGAAACTGGTGTCATTCAAGAATATGTCCGTGTTCCTTAATTCAACCCATTGTCTACAACTTTCCCCGGACTTCTTCCTCTAATTCCACCAACAACATACCCTCTGCCACGTCTTCTTCCTCTTCATCCATCTGATATACCCACTGAACTCGGCCGCCTCGTGGGCTTCGCACCTCAAGCTCCATCTTCATCTGCTTGACAAATGCCACTACTTGGTTCTCCACCACCTGGTCCCCGGCCGCCACCAAGACCTCAATCAACTTCCCAGACAGAGGAAGCACAATATGGCGGGGATTGTGCACATCACCACGACGATGAGAAGATGAAACTAGAGCAGATGCAGTTGTAGATGTGTTTTTCAGCTGCAGCTGATAGGCCATGGAAGAAGACGGCGTGGTATATTTGACCTCTGCGGCCATGGAAGTAGGGAAATCATTTTGCAAAACTCGAGTGAGTTGGAGGTGGTGCTGCCGCTGCTCCACCGTCCCTAGGGGCTTTAGGGTGATTGACCATGCATCTCCAGGACGGAATAGAAGATTGGATGAGGAACTACTCGGCATCATGAGCGAACGAGATGGTTGTGCAGATGCTTCATGGCGGATAGATTGAGCGATCGTCTCTCCAAATGAGATCACCTGTGCAAGATGTCTTTCCAGCCATTGTGTATCGATCTGTCCTGTCAAAAGGTTATCATGGGAAAGGATTCCTCGTAACAGGTTCAAATTGGTCTGCACTCCAGATATTTTGGTATCGGTTAGCACTCGCCGAGCTTTCGAGACTGTTGCCTCCCAACTGGACGCAGTGACGATGATCTTTGCCAGCATGTTATCAAAGTTTGCTCCAACCGTGACGGGGCTTGATCCCGACGTATCAACATGGGTGTCAATACGGACGCCGTTACCACTCGGTACGACAAACTCAGTGATTTTACCTATACTCAAGTGGAAATCCCTACTCGGGTCTTCGGCGCACAATCGCAGTTGGATAGAGTGGCCCCGAGGCTGTACCGGGTGGTCTTTCAGCAAGCCAACTTGGGCGAGCGACAATCCCATAGCAAGTTGTAGCTGTGTCTGCACCAAATCCACACTGGTAATGTTCTCAGTAATGGTATGCTCCACCTGCAGGCGAGGGTTGATCTCGAGGAAATAGAACTCCCTTCGATGCTCGTGAACTAAAAATTCGACCGTGCCAAGAGACCGGTATCGAATTTCCTTTGCCATACGAAGGGCGGCGTTCACCACTTGCTCTACCACATCGCGGCTTTGCATAAGCGACGGAGCAAATTCAACGACCTTCTGGAAACGACGCTGCAAGCTACAGTCACGCTCCCAGAGATGACACACGTCAATACCATCACCCACGATTTGGACC
Source organism: Aspergillus pseudonomiae (assembly GCF_009193645.1). NCBI lineage: Eukaryota > Fungi > Ascomycota > Eurotiomycetes > Eurotiales > Aspergillaceae > Aspergillus > Aspergillus pseudonomiae. Next base: position 162,260 of record NW_022476005.1, read on the forward strand.
TCAAGGTGGTGAAATCCATCCACAGCAGCCTTTTCCACAAAAACTGTCTGCGATGGTGACTCGTTAGTTGCTGCCCGCACGGCATGCTCCAGCTCAGCCTCTTGCCGTACTAAGCGGATACCACGGCCCCCTCCACCATCAACCGCCTTGATCATAATGGGGTACCCAACCTGCCGCGCAAACGTGTGTATTTCTACCAAATCAGAGGTGGGGCTTGACATAGCCGGCAAGACGGGAACTTCACATTGTATTGCCAGCTGCTTGGCTTTGAGTTTGTCTCCTGTACAGATCAGGATCTCAGGTCCAGGACCAATGACAGTAACTCCAGCATCATGCAAACGACTGGCAAATTCTGCACTCTCGCTAAGGAAGCCATACCCGGGGTGCACAAAGTCAATCTGGTGCTCGCGGCTCAGGTTAACGAGCAACGGAATGTCCAAGTAGGCTGCAGCAGATGGTACCCGCACTGCGTGGTGGGGACGTCCAATGTCACAGTGAGAACGGTCATCGTCTGTATAAAGGGCAAATGTCTCAATTGACGGAGAAAGCTCGCGTGCAGCTTGGAGAATACGGACAGCGATTTCGCCTCTGCTTTGTTAGATAAAATCCTCGTATACAGCATGAACCTTTGGGAAATACCTGTTTGCGACCAGGAGCCGCTGGATAGACTGAGCACACATTTTTGCAATTGGAGCTATATTGAACAAAATGCATGGCTAGCCATGGCCAAATACAGCGCTATTCATTGTTTCTGTTGCGTGGAGCTCAGCCCTCGGACCTCGGAGCGAATGAGATCATTACCCCTCATGAAGGATTGGAGAGAAATACATACAACAACAGATACTGCCAATGATTATATGGCGATAATCAAATAACTTTATGGTAATAAATAACAATGCCGGAGGACAAGTCATCAGTAGCGACCAAAAGACTCAACCAGGTCTCGGCGCATCTCTCGGCGCAAAGGCTCCCTCCCGACTATGCGGATGTGCGCTCCCAAATCAGTACCCTCCGCAAAATTGCCGCTACACCTGACATCAATCGTCGTGGCTACATTCGACAGAAGCAGGCAGGGAAGCTCTGGGTGCGGGAACGCCTCGAAGAACTCCTCGACCGCGATAGCTTCCAAGAGATTGGCTCGTTATCCGGCACAGTAACATGGGAGCAGACTGGACCCATGCAGGAGAAGCCCGTTTCATTCGTGCCGAGTAATAATGTCCAGGGGATGGGGAAACTGCGTGGTCGCCGAGTACTTCTCACCGCAGATGACTTCTCTCTTCGGAGTGGACATGCAGATGGCGCCACTGCAGGAAAGACAATCTACTTGGAGAAACTAGCTTTAGCACTCAAGTTGCCCGTCGTGAAGCTTGTCGATGGCAGCTCAGGTGGAGGAAGTGTCACTACCATCCGCAAGGAAGGTTGGAGTTACCTGCCCCATGTGTCAATGTACAAACATGTGGTGGATCAGCTGAATCAAGGCATTCCAAATCTGGGAGCCGTAGTTGGGCCGGCTGTATGTATTCCAGTCTACCCACTCTTTTCCTAGGCTGAACGCGGCTCACCCGGTAATAGATTGGCCTTGGAGCCGCCCGCGTCGTCTCCTGCCACTTCTCTGTCATGGCTGCAGATGTAGGCTCGCTCTTTAATGCAGGCCCCGAGGTGGTCAAAGGGGCAACATTTGAAGAGGGGCTGGACTTCCAGTCATTGGGCGGCCCCCTGATACACTGCACCAATGGGACAATAGATAATCTCGCTGCCAACGAAGTTGAATGCTACGAGCAGATCCGGACTGTCCTAGGATTTCTGCCTAACTGTGGTCGAGAGGCGCCACCTGTCGTCGCCAGCGATGACCCCGAAGACCGTGAGGATGAGGCGCTACGTCAGATTATTCCTCGCCGACAGGCAAGAATGTATAACCCACGAACTATCATCACTAGCGTGGTTGATCGCGACTCGTGGTTCGAGATTGGCGCCCTCTGGGGTCGTACTGCTATCGGTGGTCTAGCAAGGCTAGGAGGGCGGCCTATTGGAGTAGTTTCCTTGGACTGCGAAGTAAACAGCGGAGCACTCGACGCAGCTGGAAGCCAGAAATTGACGAGGTTGTTGAAGCTTTGTGATGTGATGAACCTGCCTGTGTTGCAGTTCATTGACGTTCGTAAGTTCTCTCCTATATTATCTCTTCTACGCTGTTTTACTTTGTGACATACTTGCTAACGTTATCGTAGCCGGTTACGCCATCGGAACCGCTGCCGAGCGCACTGCGACAATGCGATGGGGGGTTGAGCTAGCCAAGGCCTACAACTCGACTACAATGCCAATGTTCAATGTAATCACTCGACGAGTGTACGGTGTGGCTGGTGGTATTATGATAGGCGCCCGTGACCCGGTTATGCAAGTGGCCTGGCCATCAGGACAGTGGGGATCTCTGCCACTCGAAGGAGGCATCGAAGTTGCCCATCGACATGAGCTGCGCGAGGCAGAAAAAGAAGGCCGGAAGGCTGAGCGATACCAGGAACTAGATGAAGAATACCGGCGATTGATGAATCCGGTGCGCACAGCGAATGCGTTCGGCATCGAGGAGATCATTGATCCTAAAGACACGAGAAAGGTGTGCTGTGCATGGGCACGGCATGCGTATAAGGTTATGATACCGGAGAGATTGGCAGATCGGGCTGCTGGGCGAATTCAACCAGTGTTCTCTTAGCCTTAGGCCATGGTTTAGTCGCATGAGCTAGTTGCGCTGTGGGATTTGACTTGAACAGCAAAACATGAATATGATACAATTAAGTGCGACACCTTATCAAGCCCCTTCTACAATGAGCTGTCAACTTTGTCTCACAGCAGGTGATGCTGAAGAAAGGTGTTGGCTATCGTCCAATAGAAAACGCCAATGTATATATATTTTGATTATTGTCAGAGATTAACCCTACTGCGCTGCGCATCGAAAAATCCCCACGGATCCATCCCTTGAATCAATAAATAACCAACTAGCCTATCCTGGTAGCCCCTGGCACTTGTGATTGATGACTTCAGAGTATTGTTTTAACTAGTTAATATAATTCCAAGCGGTGGAGAAATTAGTGACCGGATATTCGGAAATTACAACTTGGCAACTCTAACAGGCGTTGATATAAAGACTCGGACACTGCCAATGGTTGGAGGTAGGGACCTGACAACAATTTTTTCCTTTCAATCCTAGGCGATTGACCAAGAGAAGCCGACATAATCCCAAATAGGACAGAGAGGAGAGCGAAAAGGTGTAAGCGAAGAAGAACGAAGCAAGGGGTGAAGACAAAAAGAAGCGAGGTGAGATATCCGAACAACCATCCAAAAAAGGAAATCAATGGTCCCAGAGAGGCTCGAACTCTCGACTTCTGAGTTATTAGCTCAGCACTCTAACCGACTGAGTTATGGGACCACTTGTTGGAAGAGTTTCCTGTTAATGTGCTTCATTAAAGAAAACAAAAGAAAAATACAATGGCCACCATCATCAACGGGCAGGTGTATACTCCCGGGCTCGCGATTGTCGACTCCCCTCAGCCCTATACTCCGCTCGGAGGAGGTAAGGATACATCTACCCCCTTTTACAGGCATATATGCTGATATGAATCTGTGATAGACAGCCTCCAAGTAGCCATTGACGTTTCTGGAAACGGCAGGTTGACCTCCAGTCAGTCCGACGCTACCAAATTCCATGAGATTACGGTCTTCCTTACTTCGAATGAGCTCTCGAAGAACTTCACTATCTCCAATGGCACGGAACCCAACTCCGACGCCTATGTCGGCCCTGTCCTGGAGATTAACCCGTCAACCAACGTCCAGCAAGTCAGCTGGAACTGGCCTGAGTGCTTAGTGGGTGACGGGAACGGCGGTTCTGGCTCCGCACGGGGATCGTACAATATCTCGATCCATCAGTCCTTCAAGTGGGATGGAACGGACTACTATACGATTTTCGACTTGCCCGTCAACGTTACAAACGCTATTAGCAAGTCGGACGATAGGGTCGATTGCAAGTTGTTGGAGAACGACTTGCTCAAGCCCGCTGAGATTGCCGCCAGCAATGATACTTTGCCGGGGCAGCCTTGGGTAGATGAAGATGTCAAACATGATAGTGGCAAGAATGGTAGTAGCAGTAACGATGATGGAGAGACTAATGGTGCTGGCCATGTTCGGGGTACTATAAAGCAATGGGGTCTGTTTGCCATGGTGGTTGGGGCTATGTTGATGGTTTGAGGGACAGGACATGGGATCCTAGTGGATTGGACCTTCCGGATTTTGTCATATACATATCTTGTAATTATTATATATACAATTCTCTCCCACGTCATAAGGCATTACCTATTGTAATCGCCATCGGAGTGATAATCGCTTGAATTAGTCCCTCAGGTAGCCTCGGGCATGAACGTTATGACCGTCGCGGCCGACAGCCAGTGACACCCATAAGGGTGGGAGAGGGTTGCTTCCATGTCTACTTCCAAAAGACAAACAAAAGCGACAGGTATTAGCATAAACCATTCCCAACATGACATCATTACTGACCCAGCATTCCTAATGCGAATTTCTCTGCGCACTCCAAGAGTGGAAATGGTCTGCTAATGTCTCCTCCAGAGGCCTGTAAACGATCTTCAACTCCTCCAAACTGGCGTGATTGTCTATATTGAACTTGACACCCAGATTCAATTTCAGCCACTTTTGGCTTAAGCCGAGCAGTGGCCCGCATAAACGTACCAATGAATTTGGAAGCTTATGCTCTGGAATCCGGCTGGAGTGAGTAATCGAGCGTAGGATGCGAGCCAACTCCACAAAACCGTGCATTTCTTTGTCGGCCAAGATATACCGGCCGTGCGAATCCGGGTTTTGTGCTACTCGAAGGTGAGCCGTGGCAACCTCTCGGACGTCGACAGTGGCAAACCACAGGTCTGGAACCCCCAAAAACAATTCGCCGCGGAGCAGCTGGTCAAGGAGAGACAGACTGCCGGATTCCGAAGTGGGAGAGAGTGACGGGCCCAAAACTAGTCCCGGGTTGATTGTCACCAATCTCCAGCGCCGTGGGCTCGGTTGTGCTTCGTAGTATTTCCACGCCTCCTTTTCCGCAATCACTTTGGAATAAGAGTAGGCATTGTGTGTGACGGTGCTGGTAGTGTTGAAATACTCGCTGGAGAGTGTGTTATCCTTCATACTCTGCACGTCTGCGTTGTCCCCAAAAATCGCCGCTACGGATGATGTGACGACGACCAGTTTGATCGTTTCACTCTTCTGGACCGCATCGAGAACATGTTGTGTTCCTTTCAGAGCCGGTTCAACCACCTCTTTCTGGCCGTCACGGATGCGACTCTCGATAAAAAAGGGCGAGGCAATATGATATACCACCGAGCAGCCCTTCGCTGGGACATCGAACGACCCTGCTTTCAGGAGATCTGCCTCAAACAAAGTCAATTTCCCAGGCCATTTGGCCTGCATGTCAAGCAGGTGTTTGACCTTTTTCTCGTTCTTGATACTGCGAACCGTCGCGCGGACCTGGTAGCCGCTTTCGAGTAATTGTTGGACAACATGGCTGGCAACGAAGCCACTCGCACCTGTCACGAGGCATATATCTTCTGTCATTTCCAGGGATGACTCGATTTGTACCACAGTGAGAGTGAGAGTCTCTGTTTTACCGAATAGAGTGTGGTACCTATTATTTTCTCAAATTCCCTATGGTTTCAGGCATTCTGAATACATGGGTGGCTCCGGCATTTATATCAGAGTGCTTAGTGAACACTCCAGAAAGCTTGTTCGATCATGGTTTTTGCCCTGGAAACACGCAATTCAATTTTGGAAGATTTTTATTCGCCTCTCGCCGCGGTGGATCGATGGAATTTCATTATAAAATCCAGTGTAACCCTATACATGGGAGTTTAGAGGTCATCATCTACTGAAGGCAATAGTTTCGGGATCGGGCTGTTAGTTCCCCCGAGTTACTAGAAACATACGTCATATGGAATTTAACGAAACACGGGTCAAGTAAAGTTTCAATCATGTGAGGAGATAAGGTTAGCGTATGAATCTATCTCAGACCTGCAGAGTGGCAATAGGGGTTAAATGACCCCTTGGGGCACTTCGAAAGTCGCAATCTTGATAAGTCAGTGCTCTATGGCTCTATCTATGAGCGCCTATTCTGGCATAACCTTCGCCCAGGGCCCACATAGCCCTAACAGTATATTCAACAATTCATATTGACACTTCAAGATTCTGCTAGCAAACATCAGAACTATTATGTTGCAAACTGACACAAATAAGTTGCGCGAATTATCCTAATATAGCACATGAACCAGCATTGAAAAAACATCCGCATATATCATCCCCAACATCTACCATCCAGATTCCAACACTCTATCCACGGAAAGCTGCCCAAGCCTGGAACGCTCCTGCAGCCGCTGTAATGAGTCCACTTGACTTCACCCCTCCCCGAAGATACGAGACCGAACTGCCCCATGCAATCAAAGTGAGCAAACCAGCGATAGCACGGTTCAGGGGCTCATCTAGTGCTTGCGGATTCAATGACCATTGGAGATTAAGCAAGGCTAAAAACAAGTCGGTTAGAGTACATTGTATGTATAAGAGCGAAGGCATACCAGTTAGCACCAGGTAACCACTCCCTTGAAACCATCCCACGGTGCTGCAAACACGTGCTATACTGGGTAATTCTTGGAATTGTCGCAATCTCATGAATTTACGGCTGGAGAGCTGCGTCGTTGTTAGACCATTTTTGTTCTGTATATATTGGGCCTCGTGGATTGGGTGGGATAGTCACTAACTGCATGTCCAAAGGCTAGGATGAAAGAGCCGTATGCGGCCGCTTTCAGGTGAGCAGGGTTTGCCATGGTATGGATATGTCGGGTATGAAACGAGTTAAACAGTATGGAGGGGCATAGAAAGAAAAGGGTTAGGGTCTTGATATAATAAACGTTCTTTGTTCCTGTTGGAAACTCGGAAGAACATATTATTTCCCCCGATAACCTAGGTTGAATAGTTAGAGGTGGAGTAGTAATCAATTGAACTACTTATACCCTGGGCCGGCCTTAAGCTACCCCAAGGTTGGGGCTTCGCCTAGCCAAATCGGGGGTGGCTTGCGAGGTGCCAGTGGCCTGGACCCTTGTACCAACTACCACGGAGACCCCGTTGTGGGGACTTTGCTGAAGACTGAAGAACCCATTAATTTTTATTTGAATCTCGATCATGACGTCAAATATTGGTCATCTCCAGACGATGTCCATAGCCCAATTGCCATCTTCTGATAGATGATAGCCTGAGGAGTAAGGTAGCATGTGATTGCTATCCATGCAGTCTTCATCTTTGCGAACTGCTAATTGACACAGGATTCTGTGCAGTGCGTACATGGTGCATAAAGACCAAGATTTATCGTTAACTCCCAAAAGAATGTTGAATACTGTTTGTTTCAAGGACTTCCCTACTGATGATGGCGAGGATGAGAGCAGGATCCAAAACATGTAGATTAGGTAGCACGTTCTTTAACGTATTAATATGGTACGATATGGATATAAATAACCCCAAACGAGAGACCAAAAAAGGAATTGCGCGAAAAGAAGGACCGAGCATGGCCACTATCAGGCGGGTGAGGTTATTGCGGATTTTCAGGCTTGACAACTCTAATAACCACCTTCCCCAGACCACCGCGATTGTTGAATACAACCTGACAGGCTTTTCGCACCTCCTCAATCTCCCACATATTAGCCGTGGTTCCAACCACAGGTTTCAACTGGTCCTTCTCGACATATTCGCGCAATAGATCCAGGTCTTTCCCACTGGGTTCCAGGAACATATATGAGTACTCCACACCGTATCGTCGTGCACGCAGCTTACGGGCGGCATCCATCAGATTTAATGCTTGTTTATAGATGAAGGGCAGAGTCGGGCGATGAGGAAGTCGCATGACTGATGAGTTCTGTAGCAGATTTCCCGATGGCAAGGTTGAGATCGAGACAATCCGGCTGGTCTTCGGCCGCATCAGACAAAGATACTCCATGGACAGGCCAACAGTATCGAACAGGAAATCAATCGAGCCGTGCGGGATAGCGTCCTTTGGTTCAGACTTCGTATAGTCAATTACTTCAGTCACGTCAGCAGTTGTTCTTTTTATGACAAGTAGTATAAGTGGGTGGAGGCTGGCTGATAGGATGGGGTCTTACTCTGGTCAACGGTTCCCTTCCCTAACAGTTCGTCTACTTTCGGGATTTTAGACGTCGAAACCGTCGTGATCACCTTGCCGGCATGGAAAACATGTTTTGCTAGTTGGCATGCATATAGACCGGTTCCACCCACTGCATGCTGTCAGATATGCGCGCCAATTTGTGGCAACAAAAGAAGGGGATCATACATCCTGCAGGCACAAATACAGTCTTCCCCGAAAGGTCGCCATTGTACTTCTGGAGCGCCTGAAAGGCCGTTGTCGCTGCCAGTGGAATGGCGGCTGCGCTCTCGAAAGAAAGCGATGGTGGCTTCAGAGCAATGAATTCTTCCGGACATTTAGCGTATTCACTCCATGCTCCCCGATGTGACTCTGGCAATCGAACGTAGACTTCATCTCCAGGTTTAACTCGGGTTACACTTTGCCCAGTTTTGGTCACTATGCCGGCACAATCATATCCGATCTTGTAGGGGAATCTGTTTTATGTTGGTTATGACCACCTTTCGTTTGAAGAGCGTACATACGTGTCTTTGAGTGCTGCTTTTAGAACACCTTCTGCCTTTTTCAGATCAACTGGATTCACACTGGCGGCATGGACCTTAATGAGGACATCTTTCGAGTCGGTGATTTCCGGTGCTGGTAGCTCGGAAAGGATGTACCCAGACGGGTCAGAGTAGGAAGGGATGTTGATCGATAGCATCCTTAACTATAGTTTGACAAAACGAATTGAAGTCAGAGAAGATGAACTGCCTTTGAGATGCAGGCACCATGAAGTATTTTAAAGAACGAGCAAGCTAACGACAGAGCTCGGAAGTGGGTTACATTTCTCAAATCTTGGCACTGGAAAGCCTCGAGTAAATAAACTTTTAAACGCCACTCGCGTTCTCGGTTCTGTTTAATTAGTCAACGAACCAGGTGATGAATAAACGAAAATAAACATATCGAGTTCTTGATAGCCTATTCATGCGCTGAATATCGCCCCGACTCCGCCTACTGCCCTCTAATGAGGTGGTGGAGGTTATGAACCGGGTCCTGCCGCCGGGAACGGTCAGATCAAATCCTCCGCCAGGACCCACTACCACCACGCACACGGTTACTCATCCTAAGCATCAGGGTCCATCTCAGACTATTGGAACATTGGTGAACATCTTCAAGTTGATGTTCTGACTAATGTTTGCCTCTCCTATTCACTTCACTCCGAAAATTCTCTCAATGAGTGGGTTTGAAATGTCTACGGTGGTCTTTCAGCCACCCAGGGCTGGCCGTTGTCCTGGCATTATTTTATATAAAGACAGAGAATCCCACGACGGATCACTTACACTCATCACTCTTCTCAATCGAAATCCATTTACCATATCCCCCTGTATTTCGAATTTCACCACATCATGAGCTCCAACAAGGCTTTGATCTTCAAACAGATCCCCAAGGGATACCCTGTTCCTGGGGAAGATCTGACCATCCAGCCAGCTTTATACGATAAGGACATCGCTCCCGTTGAGAACGGTATCGTTATACAGTCTTTATATGCTAGTTTCGACCCTTACATGCGGGGTCGCATGAGACCTGCCGACACAACATCGTATATTCCGGCATTTGAGTTGGATAAGCCAATTGATAGCTTCGGTATCGCCAAGGTACTCCGCTCCAATAATGCTGCCTACAAAGAGGGAGACATTGTCATTGGCCAGATCCCAATCCAAGAGGTTGTTTCGCTGAATGAGGGCTCGATTGCCAAAATCCGTCTCCTCCAAAATCCCCTGGGGATTGACCTGAGCGTTTTCTTGGGTGCCCTTGGTATGCCTGGTCTCACAGCATTTTCGTCCTTTTATAAGATCGGTAAACCCAAACAGGGTGAAACGATCTTTATCTCCGCTGCCAGTGGCGCTGTTGGTCAGGTCGTCGGCCAGCTCGCGAAGCACGAGGGCTTGAAAGTCATTGGCAGTGTGGGCTCGGATGAGAAGTTGGATTTTATCTTGAATGAGCTTGGATTCGATGGCGGCTTCAACTATAAGAAAGAGACGCCAGCGAGTGCCCTTACTCGACTTGCTCCCCAGGGATTGGATATTTACTATGAGAATGTCGGAGGTGAACATCTCGAGGCGGCCATTGACGCCTTGAATCAATTTGGCCGCATCGTTGCCTGTGGAATGATTTCTGAGTACAACAGTGCTCCACACCCGATTAAGAACCTACACAAGATTGTGACCAAGAGTCTTGAAATGCGCGGGTTTATTGTCGCAAACCCAGGCTTTGCCGATGCGTACATGGAAGAACACCAGAAGAAGGTACAGAAGTGGATTAGCGAAGGGACTTTCAAGGCTCTGACCCATGAGACCGTCGGTATCGAGAACGCAGCCGAGGGCCTGGTGGGCATTTTCTATGGCAAAAACAAAGGCAAAGCTGTCTTGAAGTTTTAAAATGTATTATGTGTACATAATAATGATCTGAACACAGCAAAAGTGTTCAATTTAAACAATTTTCTTGAATGCGATCGCAGACGTTATGGCGAAGTTTGTCCTATGTTAAATATCGGATTGATCGTCAACAGGTACAGGATATGGGAAGTAGTGACCTATTGAGCAGACTACTAGCATACTCAGCGAGACTACCTGGTCGACTCATAAACGAATATAGATCTACCTTTGCATTTTAGAGACAGTAACCGCCTCGAATGGGAAGTATCGCATTATAAACAACCCGTCTCGCAAGCTGACCTCCATCTGGTTAGTCTGACCCACATTTCCTTAATGTGGCCCCGCCATCGAAGGTCGAGTTGCCCAATGATTGAATAGGTATCGCTTTGAAGCAAGTGGAGATACTATAATGGTTCCAGCCCAGGAATAACAGATCAGGACCCTTCGATTTCTGGTCCATCCTCCGTAACTGCTCGACTATATACTTAGTACTATCTGCCACCAGCTGTCGCAGAGACATTGATGAGAATGCTTCTACACACTGTTTCATTCTGCCACCGCCTTCTGAGTAAAAGTCCACTGAACCATGGGCTTTCTTATGATGTCTTCGTACCACACGTAGTACTAATCAGACTTCGACCGGTCATTATACTACAATACTATGCTTATCCGGGCACCAGGGCACTTTTCGGATATTGCTCGCTATGCACAACAACTAGCTTCTGGCGCACTTGATAACCAGGGTACTAAGATGTAATGATACATGTTAACCGATGCCACCAGCCACTCGGCTCCACATCGGTTGTGATTAACCGACTGCTGTGCTGTTTCCCCGCATCCCACGACGACGGCTACGACTTCGGTCGATCTCCCGCATCGTTGCCAAGCTCTGGTTCAGAACTGTCTTACTCCTATTTAGCTCTATTCTCTTAGGGTAACATACTCTTTGGAAAAGCAAATCACATGTGAAGCTGTTCGTACTCACAATGTCCAACCATCAATGGCTGTGCAGCGTCTGTTCTGCTCACTTTACTCGGATGGAGCATCTCAGACGGCACCTCAGATCACGTATGCAGACCACCGTAGCAACATGAAATTGGCTAATAGCCGCAGATGACAATGAGCGGCCATACGCATGTGCCTTCTGTCGGAGAACCTTTACACGAAAGTACGTCCACTGGACACTGTTTTCTGATCGCATAACTCTAATGTCGCAGAGATGCAACGAAGCGTCATGAGAAAACATGCAAAGCACAGACCAGTGCCATCAATGCACTTGGCACGCTAGCCCCTGTGTGTAATAAGGAGATTAGTCACAGTGTCAACGAAGCTCCTTTTCAAAATGCAGACCCAGACGTAGCTGACGAGGACGCTTGTCTAGCCAAGATCCCCGCTTCATCTGATTTCGAAGCCCTCGATCTGTTGTACTCTCAAGATCTAACACCAGATAGTACAGTCCTGGCCGAGAGACTAGAATTCCTAGCATATTTTACAAGTGCTAAGGGGATAGCGACTTTCCTAGACCAGGACACGCTTAAACAATGGCAGAAACTATTACTAGAGTATGAACGGCATATTGAAGTGTATGGATACGACCGTGATACAACGAGCCTGGATGACACTTGTCACTCAGCTGGGAGGCAAGTCTTTCCTAATTCATGGGGAAGCGCCGCCGAAAATACGATCGACCCATCTGTGGTACACATGATATCAGACGATTCAGACCTTCTTTTTCTTAGAACCCAAGAGATTATTCATGACCTCCAAACCCTCATTACTCAGAAAGCGGACAGAAGTATCATTAAGCTGGACTGGAGCCCCTCAGTGCAGGAATCATGCAGTACCCTGTTTGCACCCAACAACATACGTCGCTTCTTGGGATACTTCTGGTCCCTCTGGTACCCAAACTGCCCGATCGTACACCGACCATCATTCAAGCCACAGACAGCCCCATTGACTCTATTATGTGTCATGGTAGTTATTGGGGCTTGTCTCTCCCCCCATGATGGAGATAGGTCGTTTGCAAGGATGTGGCTCGACACTGTGGAAGAGTTGGTTTTTAGCAATGAGATATTCCAGGAAAAGTCTGTCTTGGAAACCACACCGCCTGTGCTCGAGGCACAAACAGAATGGAAGAAGAGGTGTGTAGAGTGTCTGCAGATGACGTACTTAGTATGTTCTTTACAAAAGAGAGAGGGCTCCATCGAGGCACAAACGAGAAGTCGCAGATACCGGCATGCACTGATGGTCACGGTAAGCCTTCTTCTGTCCCCGATAACAGCTTACATGCTCACATTTGAACAAGCTGGCGAGAAATATTGGCCTCTCTGCGTCGCACCGGGATCTTGAGCTGAAGGACCCTTCAGAATCTTGGTGGCGGACATTTATAGTTGAGGAAGAACGAATACGGTGAGACTAATATGCAATGTGTATAGACTACTGGTTAACATTGTATAGATCCCTCCTATATGTTTTCTGCATTGACTCGGCAATCACAATGTTGCATAACTCGCCTCCACGGATGGTGGTGTCTGAATTGAAAATGGATATGGCCAGCCCAGAAGAATGCTTTCAAGCGAGATCAGCCACGGAATGCTTTACGGCCTTGAGTGCATGGAAGGATAGTATCTTTTGGCGCGAAAGACTTTCAATGTCGGCAGTGGTAAGAAGAATCTGTCAGAGAAGCTTGGATGATCATCTTGTGCAAGAATATTCTCGAATGGGAACTCTGAATATGTGTACAATTGTACTATGTAAGTGCCAGAATATGCACATTCAAACCACAGCTGATAGATTCTTTGGTATAGCACTCCACGCGCTCATTTTTAGTCTTCAGAACTCACTTATTTTTGAGTCTACCTTCACACCCGTTCAGACTGGCTTGGAAAACTGGGGACGTATCTGGAACAAGAGAATTCCTGAAGACAGATACACACCGGATGATCCACACACTATCTGGAAGAAAATAGGCTTTGTACGCTACGCGGCCGAATTCTGGCACTTGGCACGAATCATCGTAGCTAGAGTACAATCGGGAAGTCTTCCTAAAAGCCAAACGGATTTATCTCGATACGATCATACAGATATGGTGGATGTCAATGGATTGATAATGGAGTATCGACGAATGAGTCTAAGTGCCCCTCCATCCACATAATACGCGCCCGTTAAGCAAGAATACCAGCTAGACTTGTTTGACATTGGATGTCCGCCTGCGGACTTGCACAACGAAATCAGTTGGCTTGACAAACCAATAGTTCTCAGTAGACCACTTTTGGCTTGTGGTAGCAAAGTCGAAGTCCCGAATAAGACGGGGAATCAATTTCGACATCTCGAGAATGGAGATATGTTTTCCAAGACACGTTCTCGATCCGAGACCAAACTATCCGATGTCAACGCTATTCTTGAGGAAGACGGAACGGAGATCTTACCGGCATGTACATCTCATTCATAATTTTCAGCCTTTCTGGATCAGACTCTGCTTCTATCCAGCGCTCTGGGCGAAATTTCTTTGCATCTGGGTAGATCTCTTCGTCATAATGAGCCACCCAAGTGTTTATTCCTACTGTACTGCCCTCCGGGAAGTAATATCCACTGATCTCCGCACCACCAGCGGGAACGACCCTCCACAGCGGGAGACCAGTGGCACTGTGCATACGAAGAGCCTCTTTCATGACGGCCTGGAAGTAAGGCATTTCCTGACTTTCTTTGAATGTCACACGAGAACTGCAGCGGCCTTGCGCGGTAAAGTCATCCACTTCGCGTCGAAGCTTCTCCAAAACTGCAGGATAGTGCAGCAGGTGGTACATTATCGCCGAAAGACTGATAGCGGTAGTATCTGAACCGGCAATCACGTTCGACAAACCCATCATGAATAAGTGATAATCAGTGACCTTCTCTGGATCCTTGTCTCGAGCGAGGATCATCTTCTCGAGAAAGTCCTGCGTCTGCAGCGTCCCTTGCTCCGGATCACGCTTGGCAGGCTGACTGTGTCGGCGAATTTTCTCCTGCACGTACCGCATGATGTACGTTCTTCCGCCCGCGCCAGACCAGCTGAAATGGCTCAGCAGTTCAAATAGCCGCGGATGCCATTCCGGGTAGATACCGATCAGAGTGCTGTACACCATGGTCTTTTGCAGTGCAGCAATGGTCCCTTCGATGTCGTCGCCCTGGTCCAAGAACCCTAATTTTATCAATACATAACCATCTCGGACCCCAAGATACATATGTGTACTCACCAAATCGCTTGCCGAATGTAATCTCCCCAATCACGTCAAAAGCATAACATTGGAACCAGTGCCCAAGGTTGAGACTTCCTTCGCGCTGCGCGTGCTCCGTCAACCGTTGGGAGAAGATATCGGTGCAGTGGTCCACAAATTCCTCATAGTGCACCAAAGAACTCATCGAATACAATCCTGAGAATCTCTTCCTTGTTTCGGCTATATCAACCCTCAGTTTTATACTCTCGCGCGAACTACAGAGCAAGAACGAGATCAACCAAAACAGAAAAAAGAAAACCTACCATGTCTCCGAACATCTCGATCGGGGAATAACGTCCATCGCTCGGGACTCGGATGCTTCCACCCCTCGTACCACGCCGACTTGGTAAACTTGGTCCCCGTTCCGTAGACCAACTTCACCGCGGCCCGGTCACTAATACTGTAATGGTCCGGGGCGATGCGCACAACCGGACCATACTGCTCATGAAGTCGGACATTATCCTCTTCAAAGTGGCCCCGTCGGACACGATCAAAGTACCATAATTTCGTGAGACGAGTGATGAACGGCCCAGGAACGGATAGGAGGGATTTTGTTGTCAAGGTAGTGTAGATAAGATGAAGAACGTGGTAGGATACGATGAGGACGGGGAGGAGGAGTAGGATATACATCTTGACATATGAACCCTCCTACTTTCTCTAGGAATCTTCAGTGCAGATGATGCTGCAGGAAGAGAAGAAAGATGGGCTGATGCATGCGTTATATAGATCGGCCGGATTCAGGTGTGTGCTTGTTGATTGGTTCCGGGGTTGGGTTGAATTGGTCGTCTCCGCCCCCACCCCCACCTCCACTGCGGAGCTTATATAATGGGGAGCTTACTGGATGCCGGATTTATGAGGTTGTATCTTGCTTGCTGGAACTTAGTATCTTATGGATAATACTATCGACAGCTTTAGTGAGACGAAAAGATGCGGGGTCCGTTGGTTAGGAGCATTTTAGATTTTTGTTCTTTTCTTTTTCTTCTTTTGAGTAGTGTACTTTCTTGAGATTCCTACGTTCTGAAATATTATATATAAACTGCAGTCGGCACTGAGTCCCAGCAATGTCATTGCGCTGTCAATATACATAACATACATTATAGAGTTATCGCCGCGAACCAAAGAAGAAACAAAAAACGGAGAGGAGATACACCGCTTCCCAGGTATACAAAACCACCATCAAAGTCAGAAGTTTAACAAATGAAAAAAGAAAACCCCCAATGGCCATGCAAACAAACCAAACCCTTCCCATCTATTTTCTATCCCCCCAAAGTCCAACAATACCCATCGCAAGCGCAAGGCCCGAGAAAACAGCGCGCACGCACTGGAACCTCCGCTCCGTATCCATCTCCCGCTGCACACTCTCGCCGTTCACATTCTCCTCAGCCTCCACGACGACAAGATCCTCTTCCTTCTTCTGGGTGTTCTTGCGACAGAACGATGCGCAGCCGACGTCCTGGACGAAACTCCGGACCCACGCCTTGAAGCCCATCGACCGGTGGAAGAAGTAGTCCGCGCCATAGGTGCCCATAATGGAAGTGGCGACCATCCACATCAGGTAGGGGTGTTTGCGATGTTTCGGCGAGGCGCAGTATGCGAAGAGGAGGCAGCCATTGGCGAGGTTGGTTAGACGGAGCCCATGTTTGCGGTTCAGGCGCTTTACTTCGCGGAGGGAGCGGGATGCGTTGGCGGAGGTGGGCAGGAGGGATAGAGATGGAATGGTTACGGTTGAGGCGGAGTAGGAGAGGCCCTGGATTGTTATTAGTATTTTTGTTTTTGGCCGTCTGAATTTTTGGTATCTTGCTGGGGTTCTGGGGGAGTATGGTTCTCGTTTCATGGTCTTCTGAGGGGGTTTTCTTTGTTGTTTTTGTCGGTGCAAGGGAGGACTTACGGTTAGAAGGCCGAGGGAGACAGTGCCCACGAATTTGCTGACGGTGAGTGGACAGGCCATGATGGGGAGGGAGAGAGCTATTGAGAAGGAGAATGCTCTATGGGTGTGGTAATAGAGATCAAAATGATCGGAGATCCCTTGCGATAGATGAGAGTGGCTCATATACGATGGGATTGCAGATGAGAGGAAAGGAATGGAAAAGAACAAAAGAAGATTAAATTGTTTGCTTCATGTGGAGTTTTGTCAAACATGACGTCGTGACAGTGGCCCAACCCCAGGCGGCCAATCAGAGTGTCTGGATTAGGCCGGATGTGTTGGTTGGCGTTGTCCATGTACATCCATGTGGTATATTACCTCTGTAATTGCAGATCATGGTATGCTTTATCTAGTAAATTCTATTAATTGAATTATTTCAAAGCAGTAGACAGGAATTCAAAACACTAGGTAAATCTTGAGATTAGCACAACGGTTAGCAATATCTACAATTGCACGTGATACATGCAGCCAGATCTCGAACATCGGATCTCCCCATGAACATAAGATAATTTCAGTAAATAGACTTATGGATACCCTATCGGAGGCTATCCAGAGGGGTCTCTTGCCAAGAGCTTTTTATACACATCCTACTCTGCACTAGATAATGTTGATTAAACAATAAAATCGATTTGATGTTATCACTCCCGAGGCTCCGACCGAACCGCGGCAAACCCCCGTTCTGTGGAGCTTCTCCGCAAAAGCCAATTAAGTAAGACCTGTTGTGACTACTCCGTCCACTAGAACATCATCTCTCTGGCCTTCAACCTTCTGTCTCTGCTGTACATACTTCATACGTTCATACCACAGCTAAATACACTCATAGACAGAATGCCTCTTGCCAAGTCAGAATATTTGAGTGAGACGTGGAAGGATGGCCTTTTCAGTATGTATTGCCACGTTGTATTCAAAGGGGGCAACATGTGAATATCGCTGAACGCGGATAGCAAACAAGGTCGTCTTCTGCACTGGTGGTGCAGGAACCATCTGCAGTGCCCAGGTCCGCGCCCTTGTCCACCTGGGCGCAAATGCCTGCATTATAGGCCGAAACGTGGAGAAAACCGAGAAAGCAGCTCAGGACATCGCCACGGCTCGTCCAGGTGCCAAGGTCATTGGCATCGGTGCGGTTGATGTGCGCAAGTTCGACAGCCTGAAAGACGCAGTAGACCGATGTGTCAAGGAGCTGGGCGGTATAGATTATGTGATGTATGAGCGCAACCTTATCTTTGTTTGATTCCTCCAATTAACCTGGTTCAGCGCTGGTGCGGCCGGGAACTTCCTCGCTTCGATCAACCAGCTCTCGGTCAATGCTTTCAAGTCTGTGATGGACATTGATGTTCTGGGTTCTTACAACACCCTGAAAGCAACCCTTCCGCACCTGGTTGAGTCCGCCAACAAGCACAAGGTTGACTCTAAGTCCCGTAAGTATTCGACGACCTATCTGTGCTGTCGCAAGAGATATGCTGAACTGTTGTCTAGTGAAGCCCTCTCCGCTGGGCACCGGTGGACGCATCATATTCGTTAGCGCTACCATCCATTACAGGACCATGCCATTCCAAACGCATGTGTCGGTAGCGAAAGCTGGCGTCGATGCCCTGTCTCACAGTGTTGCCATTGAGTTTGGCCCACTAGGTGTGACGTCCAATATCATCGCCCCTGGCCCAATCGCGTCGACAGAGGTAGGCTCAACATCCTTATTACTGACATGGACAAACACATTCATACTAACTGGATCAGGGTGTGGATCGGTTGGTTCCTGCCGATGCTATGGAAGGATACATCAAGACGCAGCCCCTGGGACGCTTTGGCTCTGTTCGGGACATTGCAGATGCCACGGTGTACCTCTTTGCTGATACCGGAAGCTATGTCTCTGGTCAAACACTAGTTGGTATGTGCCCTACGTTTCATTGAAAAGACCACGACTTGCTGACTTTTACAGTTGATGGTGCAAGCTGGCGTATGTCTTCTGGTGGTGCAGCATCCGGAGCTCTGGCATACCCCGACTTCCTTCTTACGGGAGACGCCGTTCCTAATGTAAAGGGACAGAAGTCGAAGCTTTGAGTTGATATTTGCATTCCGTGGACTTGCTTTATAGAATTAACAATAGGTTAGATATTCAATTTGATACATGGTTGTGCACTGTATCTCTTGACCTCATGATTTTCCTACACTTGTAGTCCATATAATCCTGTTTAAAAGACGGAGCATACACAACATTCCCTCCTTGACTAACAATCAGCCACGCATCGTCTCTGTGCTCATCAGCTTCCACAACCAACTAACCAGTGACAATGGAACCATTCACTACTCTTTCAGCAATTACAGCTCACTGCTATATGCAGCTGCCAAATATGTTCCTGATTACTGTAGCTCTAGGACACTCGTATTCACTCAATCTTTCGATCTACCACCATAGCGATGGACATAAAAACCCCGAATTACCTTTTAATGAAGCATGTATGTTCTCTTCTATTTCCATGATCCCCCCTGTTGTTCTAAACCTGATGCATAGCGATAGTAGCACAATATCATACTCCAATTGTGTCTTTCATTTTCTCTAACAGTCACCTTACTACCTAGTTTCACATTCGCTAGTTCAAGCTTGCAACTTCCATACTACCTCTCGTTATATTCCCCGTGATCTACTTCCATTCCATCTATTTCATTTAGTCTCCCGCTCACCATGTCCTTCCACGGAGGATTTTCGCACTATACCTGGCAACAGGCTGTAAACGACACATATCTCAACCACCACCAGCAGAGCGAAAATATCGACCTCCAACAATATCTAACGGATGGATATAAGCTCGAAGCCAACAATCAAGAACTCATACAGACAATCAGTGAACTGCTGTGCGAGAACGAAAATTACAGACAGGACCTCGAAGCCGCAGACCAAGCGTACGAGCTCGCGCAATATATGTCGTACGTTGCGCAGTCGACTTTCGAGACCCAGAAGCACTATTTTCAATCAGCAGAGGAGGCATACGCGCAGGCCCAAGAGCAGATGATGAGATATACTGAGTTGTTGGCCGACGCTTGTGCGAAGACGAGGGCTTGGGAGGCCCAGCTTCGCTTTCGGGGGTATATGGTTGATGATTTGAATGCAGTGTTGGAGGACAGGCAGGCCATGATCGACGAGTATCGGCGCCGCATCGGGCAGGTCGAGAATCCGTGCTGGGCTGCGGATGTCTGCGCGTGGAGGTATCTCCTGGTCGAAGAAGGTGAGATTCTGGGGGAGATACTGTTTCGGATCAGTCGTGCTGCTGATGAGATGGAGGATCTCTGCAGGAGCTATCGACAGTTTTTGGCTGATAGGATGGATATTGTCTCAGAGGTTGGTGATGGGGGAGAATCTATGTGGCGTGCTGCTTCTCGGGCTGCAGCTGGAAATCGTGGTTTGGCTGATTTGGAACGCGATTTAGATGACTTGATCCATAGGGAAAGGTCTGGTTGTGGGCTCAATCCTTTCCTGGAGCGAAATTTCTCGCACATAATCGCTGAGGCCCAGGCTAGTTGCGGGGCCAATGGAGCAGATGCGCAGGCACAAGAGGAGAGTGAATGCGAATATGAGCCGCCCGAGACAACTCCCCCACCCTCTATCCCTATAACACCAGGGGGTCATCCCAATTTAGGGGAGGGGCAGATGTTTGCCAGCTACATCCAGCCACCGCAGGCCACATTTATAGGTGAGTGGATGGCAAGACGTATCACAAGGTGGGTAGTACTGAGCAAGAGTGTGCAGGGCAAAACAACTGGTTTCATATATATGGCAGTGCACCGCAGGATACTGTCATGTTCAATGACACACAGGATCCAGTCGGTCAGCCCATAGATTCGCATGTCTTTACACTAGATGTGGAGCTTACTCAAGTATCACAGAGAATCTTCGATTGTGTCATGCGCCCTGCCAACGCAAGGTCAGTGTGATATGTTTGATAGACATGACAATGGTCTCATTCAACTAATACAGAAGCAACCAGTGCCATAACCTGACCAGGGTGATGCACTACCTGGACAATGGATGACAAAGGTCGGATGCAAGACAATGGCGAACCCCATGATAAAGAGGATTCCAGATCCTTTTATTTTTACACAAGTGATGGCTAATATACTCAACGTTGATAGCGTCTCCACGTCAATTTCAGTGCCCCAGTCCAAGCCCACAGCCACTCCAACTATCATTTGGAGAACGTGAATAAGGTAAAAAGAGGGGAAGGAATGAGCATCTTTGGCATTTCGAGATCATTTCGACCAAAGCATACGGGCGTGATATATTTCCCGGTGAAGGCCAGAGCACCAGCTCCACAGCGACAATCAATACCAAGATTCCGGCCCATAATAGACCTGCAACGGATCAGAATCTCACCATCGCTTCAGCTTGCAGGTTACCAGAATATGCGTGATGCCATAGTAGCAGAAGAGCCGTCAATATCGTCTATGTGCTACAAATCGTCTCGCTTCCGAATCAATGCGAAGGGCGAGCTAGTTCCGATTCAAGATCCACGCGTTCATGTCAAAGAGGAAACCGCACCAGTGACCGAGGAACCAGCTAGCGAGGAAAGTAATATGGAACGGCAGGATCTGCAGAGAACATCCGTCTCAAGGGTTGGAGCCAAATGGTGGCTGTTTCTGCTTTGCATCGCACTCTTGTGGTATATGCGATCCGGTGGCGAGACTAATCACCAGAAACTGCTTGAAACAAACCAGGAATCGACAAACCTACGAACGAGAATCCAGAGGAATCGGGACTCTGAATTCGAATTTATGCAAATGTTAGCCTACGAGATGAGCAAGAGATCCAATATAGATCCGATGGCATTGGGGTGACGTGGCCTCCTGGTCGTCTTGGTGTGCACATCTTTGGATACCCCATTTGTTAAATCCCTGAGAAAATGCTTATTCTCTTAAGCGAGGAACAGACCCTTCCAATGACAAGACAAGAGCATCATCATTCAAGGCTGAGTAGCCCAGCCACGGAAGTCCTAGGACACGGAGCAGTAGTGTTGGAGAGATCGTGTCGTGGCATTTTCGTGACGAACCACAGTGCGAGCCGCAATTGTTAGAAACGCCTATGGAGTGTCTTACTATTTCATTCCTTCCAATCTAACCGGGCGTTGGCGCCATGATTTTGATCGTGTTAACAATCTACTAGTATGTAGGCCATGAAAGTGAGAAGAGACCGGAAGCGGCGGAAAGGGTTTAAACTGGCGCAGGGTCATGATAGACGGGACGTTCAGTATTGATAGTTGTCATGGTATCTCAGTTGACGACAAAGTTAATGTTGTTGTATATATTGAATACTCAAAGTACTGTTGAAGAGCATAAGCTTTCATATTCTGCACATCCGTGTCTATTTTTAAGATGGAGTCAAACAACTCTGGAAGAGCGCTAATCCCTAAGGAGTAAAGCCTGGAACATCGTGTTGCGTCACGTCCTCCGCCACCAGACATTCATCCAGCGAACCAGAACAATCCATAGCCGCCCTGCCCTTAATCTTCAGGCATACACATTTCCTTTATGCCCCCATTTCCATTCCCTACTACGACTCGTCCCTCACTCTCTCTGCCCTTCTTTCTCTCTCTCATTCTCCCATCATCATCATTCATCGTCATCTCCTTTGTCTACATTCAACTTCTAATTCTATTCAACGGTTCATATTTAATCCCAGTCCAACTCTCATGTTCATCTTCTAACTCCTTCCACCAACATCATGCATCTCCGCTCGTTCCTTCTCGGGAGCGCCGCCGTTCTAGGCGCCAACGCTTTCCTAGTCGTTCCGGAAGTCGAAGTAGAGGCCATCGCCTCTGAACCTGAATTTGCCGGTCTCCATCCTCTTGAATCTCACGCTTCTCAGCAACAGAAGGTCGATCTCGTCTGCACTGAGTGCCCTTTCAAAGAAGTCTCCGAAAATGGGAAGGTCAGCTGGACTGACGGTTTCCAAACCGCCTTGGTAAGTGGACCCCCTCCCCCACCCATCGTAGTATAGAGCTTGTTATTCTCGACCAAATCCATACGGAACCACTAATGATCCCCGACAGTCTCTAAACTTCTCGATTGACGACGGTACCTTGCTGGCCAACGGACGTCAGATATTCCCTCCCCCTCCTCCAACCATCATCACCGCCGTCCAGCGCCGTCTATCGGATGATGAGGAGTCGGAGCCTATCCCGTTGGGATATGCCGTCGAGATGCTGCCGCTGCCTTCTCCGCCAGAGGAACCTGTCGACCTGGTTGCTGTTCGTTTCACTGTCCTCGACTTGGACAGCCACCCTGTCCCGCTGAACACCGTTGCAATCAACCTCCTCCACGACCCTGAGGGTAATCTTTACATCGTCAAGACCGACATCGAGGACAACACCCCCAACCGTGTTTCTTGGAGACAGTGCCGCGGCAAGCCAATGTGCCTAAAGAGACTTCTGTTCAACCGGATTCGTGCGTTGTTCGCTGCCGCCAAAGCCCGTATGCTCGGTGTTATGGGGCCCAAGCCACAATGCGGTCGTCCCCGTCCTCCTCACCACCACCAAGATGGTATGCCGTTCCCGCCCCAGGCCGAAGGCCACATGGGACGTCCTGGCCACCCCCACCACCACCATATGCACCATGGCTCTCACGGTAACTGGGAGCGCACTGCCTCTCGCGTTGTCCGCTTTATTGTCATCCCGGCTGCGCTGGGCGTTCTGGCAGGATTGGCTGCCAGTGCTGTGGGTATGCTGGTTGGCCAGGTGGTCGTGTTCTTGTGGCAGCGCTATCGCCGTTCTGACCGCGAAGAGTCACTGGAGCAAGGCACTACTTCTGAGAAGCAGGGCTTGATGGTCGAGACTACTGATGACCTTCCTCCTGCTTACAGCGACGAGGAGGGCCCAGCTGAGGCAGCAGCCGACCACAAGAACTGAACGATTTTTAATTTTTCGGGCGTTGAGATAGAAAGAATGTATCTTCTGGGAAGGACAAAAGGATCGGCGGGAAGCTATCTCAGCTCTGCCAAATAGGATATAGGATCTAGGAATTTGTATTGGTTCGCAGTGGCTTTTAGGGATGATTGACTTCAAGCCTACTTTCTTTCATTTAACATCAGCCTTTCTTCTATCTGGCCTACTACCTCCTTGTCCTTTTGTTATTACTATTTTTGTATACTTGCCCTTCCAGGAACGTGCCCCGCCTACGCGGTTTCGCAATTCCTGAGGGCTGTTGTGTAGTTCGGTGTTCTATGAGTTTAGGAATCGAGATTGTATTCGTCCCCGACTGCATTGTAAAGCGCATGTATCGCGACGGACATAACAGCTCCCGAGCCCGTCATCCTCCGCATGATAAGCTATGATATAATAGAAGAGAATTAATGACCCTGTTCAATAGAACGTGACAGCCGGCCGCTCTTGGCTGTTTCACCTGCAGGGCATCACGTGAGGACCAGCGGCGGATGCCTGGATGGGAAGGCCGCCGGGCGTAAGGTTGATTCCCCTCTTCCGCTTCCAGCAGTCAAGTCTAAACATCTCCGGCTCCAAGTTACTGCGGCGCGTAAGCCCCTTGGAAGGATGTTGCGCCTGTCTTTACGATGAGCCTTGACTTACCATTTCCCACACTTCCAACCAAGGGCGTGCTTATATAACTACTGATTGCCCCGAGCTTGCTCGCCGTCAAGAGCTGCATCATCTGCCGCTTCCCGCCCGGCCATAGCTTCAGCCTTACAACCTCCTCCGCTCAGGCAGCTGAGAGACGCCTCGAATTACTCGGTGTTGGGGGGTTCCGCAACTCTGATCCGGCATCATGATGCAGTGGACGTCTTTCGTTCAAAAAGCCCAGTCATTGATCGACCCGGCCAACTTCACTCTCCCCACGCTCACTTCCACCGATCGCAACCCTTCGAAAGCCTCCCTGTTTCGCCAGCAATTTCGACTTCCGGATTCTCAGAATCCCCTACAAGAGATAACTGCCGAACTGATCCTTCCTATCCCACATACCTCGTCTTCCACATCCTCCGGAGATCAACCTCGCAACATTGACCGTGCTGGGAATCGCTATGCCGGCCGACTGCATTTGAGTGAACGGTTTATCTGCTTTACTACTCAACCCACCAGCTTCGCACCTTCCGCGACTCATAGCGCTTCAACTCATTGGGCTGGTCAAACGAATGGGACTGGGCCGTTCGGTAATGGGTTTACCCTCCCCCTTTGTTGCGTCCGGCGAGTGGAACGGTTGAATAGCTTGAGTCATGTGTTTTCGCTCGCTCTCACAACATGGAATGGTGCGCTGGGGAAGCAACAGAGCCCCGGCTTTATTCCCCAACGATTTACGATTCAGCTGGTCGGGAGCAGGCAGGCCTGTGAACGATTCTGCGATGGGCTGAAGAAGGGATTACGAGAATGCATGAAAGAAATCGAGAATTTGCGGGTAGTCGTAAATGATTGTTATTCGGAGTACTTGCTGTCTGGTGCCAAGTCCAAGGCTCAGGACAGTGATAATGCAGAGGTGCGTCAGCCGCCAGATGCCGGCCTAGGGATGATCTTTCGCTACCCTGGAGATGCGCGCAAGCTCCGGGACAGAAGTAAAATGAGATTATGGGGGGAATATTTCAGAGGTATGATATCCTAGGCTCGGCTTTGCCCCCATGCAAACCGTATATTAAAGTGTCCTGTAGAAAATGGCCGCAACGCAACTCTGATTCGACAACCCACATTTCATAAGCTGATTCGGGTTGGGCTTCCGAACCGCCTCCGCGGTGAAATCTGGGAGCTGTCGTCCGGATCTCTGTACCTCCGCCTCAGGTCGCCAAATTCATATACAGAGACTCTTTCGAAGTTCTCTGGGAGAGAATCCTTGGCTATCGATGAGATTGAAAAAGACTTGAACCGGAGTTTGCCTGAATATGCTGGGTATCAAAGCGAGGAAGGCATAGGACGACTTCGTAGAGTCCTGACAGCCTACAGTTGGACCAATGCGGAGATTGGGTATTGTCAGGCTATGAATATCGTTGTCGCGGCCCTGTTAATGTATAACACCTCGTCGTCACCTCCTTAAGTCATCGCTAACTCCATTAGTTACATGTCCGAGGCGCAAGCCTTTTTCCTCTTGTCCGTTTTGTGTGACCGTCTATTGCCAGGGTACTACTCGACGACTATGTATGGGACATTGCTCGATCAAAAGGTGTTTGAGTCCCTCGTCGAGAAAACCATGCCGGTCCTTTGGGACCATCTCACCAAATCTGATGTCCAGCTTTCCGTTGTATCACTCCCATGGTTTCTCTCTCTCTACATCAACTCCATGCCTTTGGTTTTCGCTTTCCGGGTGTTGGATGTATTTTTCCTGGAAGGTCCGAAGGTTCTCTTTCAAGTTGGGTTAGCCATCCTTCGTATCAATGGTGAGGAGCTTCTCGACATACAGGATGACGGGTCTTTCATATCAGTCCTCAAGTCGTACTTCTCTCGTCTGGACGAATCGGCGCACCCTAGATCCGAGAATCCCAAATTGAGGGCTATCACCCGGTTCCAGGAACTAATGGTAGTCGCTTTCAAGGAGTTCTCAGGAATTACCCACCAGACGATTACGGATGAGCGTGAGAAGCACAAAGATGCCGTTTTGGAGAATATTGAGAGCTTTGCCAAACGCACGTCCATTCGGAACCTGGGCCCAGACAGCAAGAAGCTCAGCATGGATGATTTGGGCGTGATCTATGACCGATTCTACGAGGTTCTTTATGAGCATCAGCAGCGGCAAAGACTTCTGGACGAAGAGAAGAAGCGCCAACAAAGGAAGAGAGTTGAACGCACCTCCATCCTGGGACCTCCAGTGGACCGAGAAGTTGGCCGTGTAGGTCTCGGGCCCAGTCCCACTCATATGGATTACGATGCTTTCCGCGACTTTCTCGCGGCTACTGCAAAGTGGGCCGTAGGAGACACCCCGGGGTCTTCACGGAAGGAGTCGAATGTTGAACAGAACGCCAGTAGCTTCAGAGGATTTGGGAAGTCTCTGGCGTGGAACAACAAATCGGAGCCAGCGGACCACGAATTCATGCAGCGACTCTTCCAGAAGTGGTCCACAGAGCCATCCGAGGGTCTCAGCCTACAAAATGTGGTCAATGGACTTGCACGCCTCAAGGGACCCCGTGACATTATGAACAATATCAACTACTTTTTTGATCTGTATGATGACAACGGGAATGGCACTGTCGACCGGGAGGGAATCCTAAGAATGTCAGAAGCTCTCCTTTTCCTCTCTCGGCGAGGCTTTGACGGTGCAATTACCCCGAGCGAACCTCTGGAGGAGGCTAGCGAGCGCGACCGCTTCGAACAGGATAAACTTAGCACTGATGAGAGATTCTTGGGGAGTGTCAGCTCGTTCATCCGCCGTTGCTTTGAATACGCCGATCCCAGCAACCCGGAGGGCAAGCCTACACAAGAACAAAAGGACACAGATACGGAAGAAGCAACTGAAAAGCTTGACGCATTTGCCATTGGTGATGACGATGAAGAAGAAGACCTCATCGATATTGGTGACGAAGCGAAACCTGAACCATCCGATTCGAAGAGGCACGACAGTGATACCCAGCACCACCGGGGCGCATCAGAGGCTGCAAACCCAGCCCTTGACCCTAACAATCCTCTACACATCACCCTTCCCACATTCCGCATGGTCATATTGGCCGACGAGCTGCTAGAACAATTTTTCGATACGTTCTTCCCTCAGTCATTCCGCCTTGGCGACCAATCACTTCCCGCAGCAAAACTCACATCTCTCTCGTCCAACCTCACCACCTTCTCTAACATCAACACGCCTAAACCCCACGCCAGCGCTGCTGCCGGTGCCACCGTTGCAGGTGCATCCGGTGGGATCGTTCCACCAGGCAAGGGCCTGCGTGGTGTCCTGGACAACATCGTTTCAGATGGTATCCGGATGGCCGCCGAGGTCAAGAAGCGCATGGACGAAGCACAACGCGAACTGGAACGCAACGCTCTCAGCCGGCCCCAGGAAGAGGACGACGAGGACGACGAGGAGGACTACGACCCTCGCAGTGGCACTTCGGCCTCTCCAGCCATCGTCGGCGGCATCTCCAGCTGGGGCGCCGGTGCTTACGGCGCAGACCCAGAACGGCGCAGCGTCCGCGACACAGACCGGGACCTTCTGGAAGGCGCCGAAGTGGTCAGCATTCATAAAAAGGAAGATGCATCCCTCCTGGACGACAAGGACGAACTTCCACACAGCGCAGCTGAAGGCGGCAGCAGCAGTCACCACCACCAACAACAGGGACAAAGCTCGTCCCATAACGTCGTCAGCAAGGTTGAATTTGAGTCATGAGGTCTATAACTGGATCTGGGATGTGTTGGTGTCTCTCTGTCTCTCTTGCTTGTGATATGAGTGTTTGTCCTGAAAGTACTTCCTGTCTGATCTCATTCTTCAGCTGCTGTTTGTCCTTGCCCTTGTCCAGTGTATCTCCCGTCTACATGGTCCGTTCTTCCCGTGGGGAAGTATGGTCAATATATGTATGTACTATTGATCTTCAGCGTTAACCTGAATCTGATGACTATGTGGCGTTGGATTGTGGAGTGCTGTTCTATTTTCTTTGTTTTGTGGTCTTTAATTCTGTCGGTGTGCGCGATCAGATTATGCATGAGAACTGACATGGTTAGATCAGCATATAGCAACTCAATACAACTAGATATACCTCAATACTACGCGAGATAACCAGGATATAAATGAACATCTGAAGTGATAGATGGTGTAAAAATTTGTGTATGTACAGGGCACTGTTCTTATAAGACAATGGCAATGAACAGTAAAATATGAAGCAAGACAAAAAAGGGGTATAGATCAAGAATAGAAAAGGTAAGGGTGATAGATAGAACAAATAATAAGTATGCAAACGGAGGCTTATATTGCCGCCGAGTTGAAGAATTTCGGTGAAAGGTATGATGTGAGGCGATGTGAGAATGAGAATGGGGGAAGATATCATCCAGAGATAGAAAGGTATAGCACATTTTCGTTAAGTTCTGTTGGAGAGTACACCTTGCTAGGACGAAGGAGGAGCGGGGTGTGGGTAAGAATTAATGAATTTAATCCTTTTGTCCTTCGTTCTCAATTAATTCGAGAACAACCTGGTTCCGTTCATATTCCGGATGCTGCATGCAGATTTTGACAGTACGGCCGTTGTTCGCCAGGGCAACACCGTTGGACAATCCGCTGGACAGATTCACCGTACCACCTGTGGTGGTGGGAATACTATTTGCTCCAGACCCAGGCATGCTGCTGCCATCATCAAGACAAACGACGCCATGTCCCGGGATGACCTGGCGCAACCGACCATTCATCGCATTGCGCACCTCAACAAAGTCTTCGTTGAACAATATCAAGAACTTGCCGTAGAGACAGGCCGTATGGGCACGTCCGACAAACTCCATGACCACACTACGTGACACATCTCCATGTTTATTCACGTAAACTGCGCATTCCGCGTACACAACCAAGAACTCGCTATCACTGAGACGGAACATACCCAGAGGGCGTAGGTTGGTAATACGGGCGGCGATACTGGTAAGCTGAGCTTGTGCTTCTGGAGCCTCTGAGCGGAAATCAGGAACAGACCAAGTCTGTTTCTTATCAATTGTGAGAATTTCGATTCCGCGCTGGGTGGAAATTGCTAGGGACGAATGGAACATATTGATGCTGTAGCTTTCTGCCGGAATGTAGAACTCGTCATATTCGCGGAAGAATTCAGTTTGCGAACGGCGGGAGAAGAAACGACTCTTGCTCGTTGATGATTTCTGCAGGACTGGTTCCATGATCTACACCGAGTTAGTCCCGCAGACTTATGGAGCTAGGGCAACATGAACAAACCTTAAAGGTTGAGGACAATCCATCTCGCTTTTTATACATCACCAATGTACGATCCTTCATGTGTCCTGCAGCGAAGAAACCCACTTCACGACTTCCTGATATTTTCTGCGGCGCTCGGCGAGCCGAGTCGCTCGTCGTTGGGGTAGAGACACCACTTGGTGGGCACACAACGTCCAGATGGTAAGCAATCAAGGATTTGTCGGCAATGAGTAGGAATACATTGAATTCTTCAAAGACAGCGATCTGCGTCACCCGGGGAATTTGGATTGCCTAAAATAAGGTTAGTCATATTACGAACGACCGACTGGAGACATCCAGGGAGTAGATATAGACACATACCCGAACCCAACCACGAGGATCATTATATTCAGAGATGTAAACCCCGTTATCAGTCCCAATTGCACACATCATACGGCCAGGAGGCTGTTGAAAGACAGTGGCAGAGTGAACGCTTGCCCGACAGACAGGTGCCGGTCTCTTAAGGTCGGCAAATCGCTGTTCAACATCTTTAATCGCACGATCCAGAGGCGTACCTTCGATGATAACGCTCTTGGGGGGCGGGGAATAGTCTGAAGAAGCGAAGGCAGTATCTGCAAGCACGCGGAGTCTGAAAGGCTCCGCATTCTGCGCAAATAGGGCTGCAGCATGTTTTGTTTTCGCCTCGATAATCTTCTCGCACCAATCCTGTCGGGACTGAGAGGAAGAGGCATAGAGAGTGTACGTCCCGTTCTTCCCCAGATGTTTGATCTTGAAAGGATAAAGGATTTTGTTATCTGTAGAACTCTCAAGGACTGTGGTGGGAACAATCGTCTTGCCCGCCGCTGCACCAGCAGCGTTGGCACCATTGCCATCTACAGCGCGGGTGGCCACAGCCTGAGGCTGAGTCACAGTGGCAACGCCTCTAACTGAGGATTTGACGACAGGATCTTCATTGGTGCTTTCAACAACTAAGAGATCCATGGGGATCGGCAATTTCGACACGTCGAAAACCTTGTATTTGGGAGCCGGCTTGGCTAGGACCAGATAATGATCAAAAAGGATGGCATAGGTCTCCTGTAAGAAACGGGTTCGGGTGCCTGGCCGCTGCAGTATCCCTTGGTGGACAATTTCACGCCCCAGATGTTCCAGATTCAGTTCGACTTCCCTCTTCATCTCTGGGCGGAGCTGCAACTTGGCGGATAGTTCCATGAGACTAACCTTCTTGCTTGTTTCACCCACCTTATTGTCACATTCCAAGGCAACCAGCTTAATTTCCTCAATTGCTTGCGCCAGGTTTGCCTTTTCCTCGCTATCCTTGAGCATATTCTTATGCACAGTGGCGAGCAACAAAGTATACCGCTGAATTCGGGTGATAGGGGCTTTAAGGTAAGTGTCCCAACTCAGACGGTTTGATAACTTGTGATTCTGGGCCTGCTCAAGGAAATGCCGGAATTGAATATTCCTCTCCGCTTCACTCCTAACAAGATAGTTGGCATGAGGAAACGTTGCCGCATAGTCAATGTAGACTGCTTTGGCTTTCCGGATCCATTCGCGGAAGATATCGCTGAAACCGCCGATGAAGGGACCCTGTTCTTTCTGGCGATACTTCAACTGGGCCAAGAGATAATCCTCATTAACCCTCTTCACCAAATCGACTTTGCCAAAAACATCTTTCAAGAACTTATTGGCGCGTTTTGGAGGAATGATGCTTGGCTGCATACCCGCTAGCTGATCTCGATACAATTCGCGCAGAACATCCAATTGCCCAATAAAGGAGTCCTCTGTGGTCACGATCTCGTGGAGATTATTCTGGCGGTCAATTTCCTTCTTCGGATACGACTCCCACAACTCCTTCGGGACTTTGTAGAAGGTCACCCAATCTTCGGCCTTCTTCTGTTGCTCCATCACTTGTGTTCGCAGGTTCACTTTCTTCAACGTTCGCATACAGTGATGGGAGTAGCAGCGTCCAAAGACCTCGGTTTCCTGCTCGTGCAACCGAGATGAATAGCATCCTGTGCCGGTAATCTGGAACAAAACACCGGACAAAGAGCCATTGCCGAACTTAACCCATTCCTCCTCTTTGATCAAGGCCCCCTCCGCCAACATGTTCTGCACGACACGGGCGGCTAGTGTTTCTGCATCCGCAATGTTCATCGTCGGCACCTTATGAGTGAACAAAGCGACAATGGCATCGACTATCGTGTGCTCCTTGAGATCAGTCTCTTCCTCGCTGAGCTCCCGAATCCATTCGAGAATGGCACTCAGCGCCCACGGTTCCGTACAACGACGGAACTGCTCCGTGGACAGTTTGGTAGGATTGAACTTCTTGCGGCGCCCGGCGGGAATCGTGGGCAGATCCAGGGTCATACCTGCCGCGGCCTGTGGGGACGCCACCTTCGGTGACCCCGATTGACGGTGCAGGTCATGCTGTTGCTTGTACTTGGCCCGGTCTGCATCGGTCTTGGATCTGATAGGGGGGTCAGTACGAGGTCCAATCGGGTGACTCGATAAAGAGCTCGACCGTGGAACTTGAGATGAGGGGCTAGGCACGGTCGGCCCGTACGAGTCAGTAGTAACGGGGTAGTAGGAGGGTGTATACTGAGTATCGCTCTGCCAATCTCCCTGCTCCTGATGCCGGTACGTCCCCGCCGGCATCAAATGCGGGATTAAATCAGCTCTGTTCGCAGGTTCCACCGGCGCTGGCGGTAGGGGCCGCATGCCGGGGTGAAAAAAGAGGTCTCCGGGTTCTTCTCCTCCGTCAGAGTCGTCGCTGCCCGATTGATGGGAACGACGCACGGGCGATAACGTTCCCTCATCCCCATAATCGAAGCTCATCCGCCGTCCATAGGCACTAGGCTCGGACAGTCCACCTGTGCCGCCGGCGTCAACGCGCGCATGGGACGGCACCAGTTCGAAGGGATATTCAGCGTCCTGGGTCATAGGAGGATACTCGTAGTCGTCCGAGTATTCCCCGCGATCCTCCGCGGACACGTTCGAGCTCCTCAGCGAGCCGGAGGTGGGCGCCAGTCGGCCATGGTCGACTGCATCAGCGTACTCGTCGGTGGATACGTCTGTCTCCTCGTGCTGGTTCTGCCCCCTGATGTTTCCGCCGTATCGTGCTACCTCATCACCCGTCTCTGCCGGTTGTTGGCTGGCATATGCACTGATGATAGACGCATTTGTCTCGCGTCGTTCGCGTTCCTGCAGACGCTCAGCCCGCATCCTGTCTTCCTCATCGGCCATCTGCAACATCGCGAGACCTGCGGCCGCCTCGGCATCGCTGTCGTCGCTGTAGGCATCATAATTGACATACTGCCCCGTTCCCGTAGCCATATTACCATTGGTGTGCGTATGCCTCTCATCAGGAGAGAGACGCATTCCATCCCCTCCGTGGTTGGAGTTCTGCGCCTCCAAACGTAACGATCGTAGACTACTTCGGTCCCCAGCCTCTAACACTGCCGCCTCGACTTCTTTCAACAGGTCATCATAGGCGGCTCTTCCATCCGCTCTGCCATGTAAACTCCCTCCGTTGGTCAATGGAGCAGAATCGTCGTCCGCGTCGACTGGTGGACCAGGCAGTGGGCGCGACTGAGGATGTCGAGTCAAAGTATCTGTTCTCTGCGGTGAAATTTGTGGTTGAGGTGGGTAGATCGGCGGGGTTGGCAAAGATCGTCCAGACCCGGGACGAGTCAAGCTCGGTCGTTTTCCGTACAAGTCGTCGCCTGACGACGCATGGGCGGGAGGTTCTGGGGGTTGGTCCTCATGAGATGCAGCGGTGGCGGACTCAGATCGGCGGGGAGAGGACGGTCCATAGGATCCGCTGGAGTAGGGGCGAGACTGCGCTGAACCCATGCCGGCAAACGATGACACATAGGTTGCGCCCGGGGTTGACGGGGAGGCAAGGTTGTAGGATGAGGTCGTTGGAGCCAACCCGTAAGGTGTCCCGGGAGAAGGAGTGCTATACTGGGGCGACAAACGACTTCCATACGGATGATCCGGGCCTCGCGGAGGGGGTGGCGGCGGTAGCGAGGGAACCGGTGGTGCATAGGAGAGCGGTGTCGGAGGCGCTTGCGCGTAGCCAACACTAGGGTGTCGCTGGACACCAGCCGAGCCGTAGCCAGCGACGCTGGCGGTTTGGTAAGCGGCTGGATTGTATGGTTGATGTCCTAGGGCTGAGCTGTTGTTTGCACTAGAGTATGCCAAGGGGTTGTAATTTAATTGCGACGGCGTCGAAGGGACGGCGTATTGCTGGGGGTTGTACGCCGCCTGGGTCGGCGAGGAAATGGATGAGGTATACTGGTACTGATAGCTGGACTGCGAGGAAGCGCGACTGCGAGGAATTTGGGGTGAGGTTGCGGAGGGGAGGTGTGCATATCTGGGATGGTCCGCGTACTCCTGTCGGTCATTGCTATAACTTCCTTGGGAGTCCCCAGCACCCCACTCGGAATAACGAGCGTTTACGTCTGTCGGTCGTGGGTTATGAGAATGAGACGGCGCAAAGAGACCCGCATCGTCCCCTACACTATAGCTCGGCATCCTGCGGAGGGTCGGATTACTCTGCGAGGTAGAGGTACCGGAGGTATACAGGTCATAGCGGGAAGGCTGTGCGGAATTTCCAGATTGTCCGTATGGTGGCTGGCCATTTTGGTAGTGAGCCATCGTGTGATCCGCACGAGACGGGCCCGGAAGGGAAGCTGAATAGGGGAAAACGAGAGACGTAAGGAGGAGGGGTGTTCGTAGCGACAGAGGCTCTGTTGGCGTCAGGGACTAAGACCCCGGGGGCAGTGGGGAAATTGCCAAGGCAGCGATGAGGGCAGGCTGAAACGAGCGAAGTAGGGGTCAGCCGGTGCAGTCGATCAGGGGGGAGGTTAGAAAAACAAACAACAGGGGTTGCAAATGGGAGGAAGAAGAGAAGAGGAGTGTCGCTGGTGTGGTGTTTGTTGTCAGACTCGTCAGCCTGATTATTGTGATGGACGGAAGGAAAGGCTGAGGCTCAAGACCCATTTCATCCACTCAGATGGTTCCGAGCCTGACCCATCCCCACATTTCTCTGGAGAAAACGAAATTAGAACAGATGGGTAACTCTGGATGTGAATGTATAAGCGAAAGAATCATACCCACACACAGAAAGAAAGACACAGAAGGATCGTCATGAACAGGAGAAGAGAAGTGAAGGAAGAGAGAGACTAAGAAGATGAGGAAATACTTTAGTAGAAGAAAGAAAGAGACAAAAGAAAAACACCTGACCCAGGATTACTGTGCAGAACAGCTGTTCCCAAAATGTATTGTTTGGGCACTGACCGTACCGTATGGTAATCTATCCATTCGGCCCCCCAAGGATAATACATTTACAGTCCTTCCTAGCTTGTATCTGCGTTGCCAGTTTTTCTTGGCTGGAAATGAACCCACTGAGTGGAAAATACCCACCATTAACTAGTGAATTGTCGGCCTATTCACGATCGAATTTCCCGAATACGATGAGATTGCCATTATATCGATTGGATTGCTTTTGCCAGAAGGTCAGATCGCATTGAACTATATGCAATAGTCCATTGCCACTGAAACATGGATTGGTTGTTCCACTTATATATTTTTAATTAAGGCCGCGAATCCCAATATCGAATTGAGCCCCCTAGTAGGTATGTATTATAGTACTATGGAAAGAGCTCTACTAGATATTCTGGATATGGTCGAGGATTCCTGGAAATCTCACCATGACTAGTGAAGTATTATCCATCACTTGACAGAGACCTTAGGTATTCATAATGGCTATCCTTTCCTACACTATACTGTATAAGATTAATTATTCTAGTCCCAGCCCTTGGAATAAACAACAGCGCATTAATCAAACCTCACAACTAAGCACCCGCGAAACGATCTGGATAAATACATCTCGGGGACCTGCAGGATATCATCTTTCTTCACCACTTTCAACTGAGACCGAACTCCATGTTGATCTACCACCGCCATCATCTCCTCCACCTCTTCTCGACTAGCAACGTAACTTCCTCGTAGAACCAACTGACGAAAAACAATGGGATGAGTATCAAATCTCCACGGTTCTGGTGGCAGACCAAGAAGGACCACTACGCCGCCAATGCTCAGTAATCACAAGCTCCAGGCGTTGACGGCAATCGAATCTGTGCAATTGATGACTGCGGCCAGGCCTTCACCCCCAGTTCGCTCCAGAATCTTCTCGCATGCATCGTCATGCGTAGAGGTTATTAAATGATCCGGCTGAAGCTCCGTGGGCATGTCATGTCGTCCGTAAGCTGTATACTAGCATCTCAGTTATCAATCGCCACTGTTCGGTATCCCAGAGCTTTAGCAAACTGGACACCCAGCTGCCCGAGCCCCGATCCCAATCACACCGATCATATCACCTGCTTGGAGAAATGGCCGCGCCTTGTTGATCGCTCCCCAAACGGTGGCCTAAATCTTAGCTCTGGCTCTTTTCCAGTGGAATATGCGGAATTGCGACGTACCCCCGCACATAAAAGTGGTGCCCCTTGTTCAAAGGACACAGAGTCAGGAAGAGCGATTGTTGTCGCTGAGTCGGCAACCATATACGTGGCAAAACAGCCATCATTCTTGATGCCGCCTGTCTCCCTGTGATCACAAAATCGCGGATCCAGCGTTCCATATCTCTTACGAGACCTTCTGTATCCAGCACAGGTGTCGCATGCATTTTTGAACCTCAAGATACCCACCCGATCGCCGTCTTTCCATTTCGAGGCGGATTCCTCCCCTACCTGCACAACTGTGCCTACCGGCTCGTGGGATGGGATCAAGGGCAGCGGGCTGTCGAGTTCTCCACGCAGCACATGGATATCCGAATGACAGAATCTGCGGCGTGTATTTGACAAGGAGCTCATTGGGACGGAGCTGGGGAATATTGACCGTTGAAATGGTGTACGGTGTGTTGAACTGAAGGGCGTTAGGTAGTGGTTGTTGATATGATGATGGAAACGCATACTTCGGTGATTTGGGCTGCCCACATTGTCTCGGGAATGGACGGAGACATTTTCGTGTGGGGGAAGTTCACAAAAGGATGCAGTGAGCAGGCAGTAAGATAGAGTTAGTGTGCTCCAATCTACAGCAGTAGTGAGTGGAGTATTACATCGCTAGCTTTGGTGTTGGAGAGATGAAGCCATGCACTCCGTGAACATCATGCGTTTCTCCAACTAATTACTCCAACCCTAATCATGTTATACCCCGCTGGCGTACAGGTAAATCAAGATTTCTATATCAAAGTCAAAGGAAGACCTCCTGCTTGATTCCTGAAGATAGTTTAGTCAGTATAACTATATTGACGTTAGTTATTTTAGGCCCCACTGGGGCTCTGATACACATGTCTCCAGAATGATTGATCACCAATCCAAACATACACAGATAGGCTTATGTGATGCGATAATCCAACTTATATGGAATACTCCTAGCCTACGGAAGAATGATGTACACACGAAAATGCCAAAGGTGTGGCTAGAACCTCGCCTATCTGGTGTTTCGACCATATTCAGGTTATGACATGACTCGATGCATACCATACCAGAACAGGCAAATGATGTCCAGATTCTTGAAGCCGTTTCCGTCCTTTGCGGAATGCGACACACCTACGGGAAAACTTTTCCGTTTGGACTGCCATTAATACTGAATCCTATATAACATGCAACGAGGGTTATAGAGTTATTTTGTGAAGGTGCCTGGATATCTCAAAAGTATCTTAAACATTTCAGTGTTATTGTCACGTTAGGCCTAACAGGTGAGTACTGGATTCC
Organism: Aspergillus pseudonomiae; assembly: GCF_009193645.1. Taxonomy (NCBI): domain Eukaryota; kingdom Fungi; phylum Ascomycota; class Eurotiomycetes; order Eurotiales; family Aspergillaceae; genus Aspergillus; species Aspergillus pseudonomiae. The sequence continues at coordinate 199,624 of NW_022476005.1, forward strand.
TAGATAACCATATAATGTAAGCCCTACTTACTACTTTTACAAAAGGTTATATAGTTCATTGGGAGGCATTCCGGCCGAAATTGAACATCTAATCATTCTTCATTCTTCAAGTTTTCGATGTATTCGCTATCCAGACATCTTAAATCATATCGATGATAGGCATCTTGACGTGATCTCCTGCTTATGGAGGAAGGTGGTATTCGGTTACGAGTACAACTTCAGTTCCAATTTGTGATGTTGCATTCGCTCCAGGAGAACCAAGTTTAAGCGACGCCTTTTCATTGACCTAGACTTCACGGAAAATTGACACGGTGCCTGCTATTGGCGCATGATATTGATAAATGAATGGAAGGGGAGTTGGTGGCTGGCTGTGCATATCAATGGGTGGTTAACTTGGTAGCATGTACATGGGAGCATTGATTGCTGACAAGGACGTAAAAGATGCACCCACGCTGCAATCGGAAGAAACGAATTAATAGGATTATATTCACATATTTTGATTACTTCGTTTTATTTTAATAGTACTATTATTGGTTGAATTGGCTCTGCCATGTTGTTTGCGGAGTGGGTATCAAGGGATGTCCTTCCAGAAGCGGCATCCCTTGATGAGGCCACGCATTCGTCGACTCAGGCCCATCTCTTTCTCACTGGCAGAGGCTCACTTATCTTGCACCTGTTGCCCATGTCCGACGTGAGACGTGGAGAAGCTCGGGTGTTATAGCCAGGTGTCAACTGTCCGACGTTGCATATAACGTCACAGGTTCTATTAAAACCTGACGCCAACCCTATCGGCACTTCTAATCTTCAACTTCATGAAGTCTAGGGTGTAGCCTAGAGATTCATGACTTGCATCTATTAGAGGTAATATTCCTAGGGATTGTCAGTATCAACAAACAACATGGATTCCGGGTTTATTCGCGAGAATATCCCCGCCATCGCGTCGATCGCTGTGTTGGTATACGTTCTCTCGGTAGGTAGCTCACGGCCTCTATTGCATCACAGCTCCGGCTGATTCGCATCATAGGTCGTATACCGGTCGCAGAAAAGTCACCTAAGCTACTTACCCGGTCCTTGGTATACCAAGTTTACCGACCTCCTTCTCCGATACAAAGTCGTCACCGGCCAGCGGCCCCGATATGTCCACGCTCTGCATGAAAAATATGGTTCGTCGCACATTCAAAAGATAGGTAAACTTGGCTAATGATGCGTACAGGCCCCGTTGTGCGAATTGGACCCGACGAAGTCGATGTTTCTGACATCAGCGGCGCACGCGAAATCCATCGCATCGGAAGTGGTTTCCTAAAATCCCCTTGGTATTCCCTGTTGAACCGCAAGGATACACAGAGTATCTTCACCACCACCGACCCCAAGTACCACAATGCCCATCGTCGACTCCTCTCATCTCCTATGTCTGAACTGTCACTCAAGTCGATGGAGCCACTGATCCAGTCTCGAGTACGCCTGACGATCCAGAAAATGCAAGAAGAGATGAAGACTCGTGGCGTGGCGGACGTCTATAAATGGTGGTTTTTCATGGCTACGGATGTCATTGGAGAAATTACCTTTGGAGAATCCTTCCGCATGTTGGAAAAGGGAAAGGTTGGTGACTCGTTGCTTCGCCCGGATGCTGTTTAGCTAATGCACCGCAGAAAAACCAATATGTGAAAGACATCGAGATGACTTCGATGATTGGTGGTATTCGTGCAAGTTTCCCTATCCTCGTCAAGCTGGCGACGCTACTCCCTTTTCCCATCATCAAGGAGGTCAACGAAAGCGGAGACCGTGTGTTCGGATATGCAACGGAATCTATCAATCGGTACAAACGTCTCTTGGCTGAGAACCCGAACGACCCAAAACCGACTGTCTTCACCAAGTTGTACAATGCGGGCGAGGAAGGTCTGCCAGATAATGAAATCCGAGACGATGCGCAAAGTTTTATCGTGGCCGGTAGCGATACCACTGCCAACACTCTGACCTACCTGGTCTGGGCTGCTTGCCGGGACCCTCAGATTAAACAGAAGTTGGTCGACGAACTGGCAGAGATTCGAGATGACTTTACGGACGAGGACCTGCGGCCACTGCCCTACTTGAACCAGGTAATCAACGAGGCTCTCCGTCTCTACCCGGCTGTTCCTTCAGCCTTGCCACGTAGTGTGCCACCAAAGGGAACGACAATGGGAGGTCACTGGATACCTGGGGGTTCTACTGTGGGCACCCAGCTGTATAGTTTGCATCGTGATCCGGTTGCTTACCCTGATCCGGAGAAGTAAGTATCACAAGAAGCGGATCACCCTGCATTGCTGATCACTAATCAGATTCGATCCGTCCCGGTGGGCCTCACCTACAAAGCTCATGAAAGACGCATTCATGCCATTCGGGGCTGGATCTCGCAGTAAGTTTCTATACTCTTCAAGCTCTAATGGCCACACCACTCACATTCACAATGCAGACTGTATTGGACTACATCTCGCCAAGATGGAGCTGCGACTCGCAACCGGCTACTTCTTTCGCTACTTCCCCAATGCCAAGATTTCTAGCAAGTACGATTTCAACGATAACGACATGGAACAGATGCTGTTCTTCCTAATGTTTCCGAAGGGGAAGCGGTGCCTCGTGGAAGTGTGATGAAGGTGTAATGTATAATTATCCGAGGGCCGTTATCGTTCGTTATCGACGGGCCACAAAACAACCAGGCGAAAACAATATTGTGGGTCTCTTGCGTCAGGCACAGTCCCTGGCTGCTTCCACCGCGGATTCAATTCCGTGGTCTCTCTTGGCTCATACGACGTGATTTGGGGTAGGGAGTGAATGTAGTATCTGATTATGAATGCTCATATAAAAGGTTCTGGTTTTGAATGGTAGGATAGGGCTTCGGGGTCGGATGTCTGATGGACACGAGCTACTCAGTTTAGATAGCCTTCGCCGTTTGAAAGCCATGAACGTTGTCTTTCTCTTCCATTTGAACCTACCCATCCGATCATTGCCCAAACTAACAGTCTAAACGTGGTTCAAACTCAATAGCCCAAATGCTTGATGCATGTTCAAGCCGATAGCCCAGGGAACCGGGTGCCAAGAACCGCAGCCGTGCGACGGACCGAGAGTAAGCCCTAAAAACATGGGATCGGCAGAGGTATGCCTGCTAGGTAAACAGGGCATCACAAGCATGGCTTCTCATTTCGAAATAACCCCTTCTTAGCGATGGCTATAACTATCATGGCCGGTGCTCCTTCGGGGAAGAAAGAAGGAATACTACGACTGGGGTACGCATATATACCTGTATGTCCTCCATATATCGAGATCCCCGTGAGGGAGCTGATTCGATATCGGGGCCCATTTGGCACCCCGAAAAGGACGCGCCATGCCGACTAACCGGGCAAACGGACCCAACCTCGGGATGAAGGTGTCCACCGCTAATTTCTTAGTCCCGAAAAGACGTGATAACCGCGGAATTACGTCCATGCTGGGTCAGCATCCCGGCGTGCTGATTCGCCGAGGGGAAAACTCTTGTTCGACAAGTTCTTAAATCTACATGTTAAGTCGGCCGACCCCATGGGTGCTGGCACTTGCAAGATTGGTAGAACCCCAACTCTGGATGATGCGCTTACACTACGGCAAGTCACACCGATGATTCGGGCTTGAATTTTAGACCCACTGTAGTCTCTCTTCGAAGACATAAGAAAAAGAGATAGCGAGGCTGCCTCTTCGTCGTAGTTAAAACCTTTCAGCTGTCGCTTCATACCTGTGTAGACTACGTGAAAGCTCGTGAGACCTACCGCGTAGGGATTTCAGGGATCGGGATCATGACTCACGACCTTGTGGAAAAGGCCTCGAAGGAGACGGTCAGCTCCACCTCTGGGGGGTATCTGGCTCCCCTGCCGCCTCGAACGGTCGATCTCGAGTCACAGCGCCGTCCTAGTACCCTCCATGATAGCGTCGAGCTTGAGCGCATCAACACATTTCGCCTACAGCAGCAACTTACCGTTGGATCGAATCGAAGTCGCATTCCTCGAGAGCAATGGCTGCCCATGGGAGCAGGAAAAGACTATCCCCCTCCCCTCCCGGACGCGGAATATGTGGTCGAGTTCGAAGGCTCGGACGACCCCATGCATCCCCAGAATTGGCCTATGAGAAGGCGGTATGCTGCACTTTGATCGCGATGTGGCCAAGGCACCAGCACTAATCCCATAATAGTGTTCTTATAGGGTCGCTCCTGACGTTCTGTGCACTTGTCACGGCGTATGTCAGTGCTATCTTCGCCACGGCCTCGGAGGGTGTTATGAAGGAGTTCGGATTCGGGAAAGAAGTCGCTGCGCTGGGTACCACGCTATATGTGCTGGGGTTTTCTGCCGGACCGACGATATGGGCGCCGGCGTCTGAGTTGATCGGGCGACGAGGGCCCTTGTTAGTTGGCATGTTCGGATTCGATATCTTCACGATCGCCTGCGCGACGGCGAAAGACACGCAAACTATCATGTTGACACGCTTCTTCGCGGGATTCTGCGCCGCTAGTGTCATCGCTCTTGTCCCGGCCAGTCTGTCGGATCTGTTCAATAACCAACATCGAGGGGTTGCGATCGCCGTGTATACGATGTCGGTGTTTACCGGGCCTTTTACCGCGCCATTTATCGGTGGGTTCACAGCAGAGAGCTACTTAGGTTGGCGGTGGACGCTCTATATACCAGCCTTTGTCGGGTTCTTCAGCTTGATCCTAATGGCGCTGTTCGCACAGGAAACGTACGCGCCTGTCGTGTTAATGCAAAAAGCGGCCATCCTGCGTCGTCAAACCAGGAACTGGGGGATTCATGCGCGGCAGGATGAACAGGAGATCGAGTTCCGCGAGCTGGTGACTAAAAACCTGGCGCGGCCCTTTCTGATCTTGTTCACCGAGCCCATCGCCTTCCTTCTGACGTTGTATATGTCCTTCATTTATGGACTGGCCTATGCGCTGCTGTCGGCCTACCCGATTGTCTTCCAAGGCACCTATGGCATGACCGGTGGTGTGAGCGGATTGCCATTTATCGGATTGATTATTGGCGAAATCTCGGGCAGTAGTTTCGTTCTCTCGCTTCAGAAGTCGTACTCGCGGAAGTTGGAGGCTAATAGTAATGTGCCTGTCCCTGAGTGGCGATTGCCCCCTTGCATCGTGGGTGGTGTTGCGTTCGCGGGAGGGCTCTTCTGGTGAGTGAGCTTCCTCTGGACTCGATCATGCCATATATCTGGCCATATGCTTGGCCATATACGCTTGGCCGAGACATGTAGTTGACAGTATGTAATAGGTTTGGATGGACCGGTTGGAGTCCCTCGATTCATTGGATGGCTCCCACGGCGGCCGGTGTGATGGTCGGCTTCGGCATCACGTCGATATTCATGCAGGGGTTCAATTACCTCCTGGATTCGTACCTGAATTTGTAGGTGGCATGTTGCTCAGCACATTAATATTCTTGTGCTAACGGATTCTGTTTCCTTTTCTTTTTTTTTCAGTGCGGCATCGGCGTTCGCGGCTAACACTATGATGCGATCCATGGTGGGAGCGTGTTTCCCACTTTTCACGCGACAGATGTTCAATAACCTGGGTATTCAATGGGCAGGCACTTTACTTGGTTGTATCGCCGTCGTGATGATTCCGATCCCGGTGCTTTTCCTCGTATTCGGCCCTCGACTCCGCCAGAGGAGTCGGTTGGCACCAGCCGTGGGGGTAAAACGGGCGTAGAATAAGTGGAATTCTCGACGATTCTAGGGTGATATACTCCATATTTGCATATGATTGGGTTTCTGTTATTCAGCTGGTTTGGAAGGATTCAACGGATTTGTATCCATGTCGAATCACAACGATTCTGTTCTTCCGCTGGCCCTGAGGGAAGGAAAGCCGAACATGGTCACGAGAACAGAACCGTTCACGGAGTAGACTTAATTTCCGCTTGAGAATAATCAAACAGAGCAGAGATCGACAGCGGGCAGGGGTGTTATTGGTGCAGGATTGTGTTAAGAAAGAAGAAGAATTGCAGTCAGTTCGTAACCGGAGACTCCGAGGCGGATCTTCATCGCAAAAAAGCTTCAGTTTAGGGCGGGAAACGAGTGGGGCGACCCTGCATTTCGCTCCCAAGGGTCACATTGGGCCATGTGGTGCTACATGTGATTCAGCCGTTTCGCTGGATCGTCAGTCATGGTACCTTTTTTCTTTTTCTGTTTCTTTTTCTGTGGCTGTTTTCCATTTATGCTTATGCGTTGACAGTTGGTATGTGGTGTCTCCCACCACCTGGTATGCAGGGGAGAAGTTAACCCGTAAGCGGCAAAATTGACAAGACAAGACGTACAAGCCTTGCAAGAACGCCCGTCCTCGTTGGATCAGCATCCTTTGTGAACATTACCGAGGCTGATTTCGTGGGGTTCTTCGTCAGCTTAAGCTGTGGATCCTCGTGGATGGGGACTGTCAACGGGACCAATTCAGCTCGATCCGGCCAAGAGTGTCGATGGTAGACTATTGAGATCGCGCATACCATGTCTCACATTTTTTCAGCGGAACCGTGGACAGCCCGATGGTCGGATGGGGGTATTGATTTTGGAGACGTCTGTATAGTAGCATACAGAATAGAACTATTTAAGGGGCGCCGGTTCCACTGTCCACGCTGTTCTTCAGTCCAGCCTCGCAATTGCATTGTCTCGATCCATTGAGTAGTCCCTGCAAAGCACACTGACCAAGATGCGTTTCCTCACCGGCGTGGTTTCTGTTCTGTCCTCGGTGGCCCTGATGGGTTACGCTTACCCAGCGACAATTGATATTCGAGGTACGAAATCTCCTTCATGACCTGCTAGACGGACACCGACTCATTGTTTAGACATCCCTACCAACCAGCTCGATGACTTCAAGTTCTGGGTGGAATATGCGGCTGCCACCTACTGCCCCAATAACTATGTTGCCAAAGACGGCGACAAGCCAACCTGCTCCGTGGGCAACTGCCCCGATGTCGAGGCGGCTGATACCACCATCAAGCTCAGCTTCTCCGAGTAAGCCAGCCAGAGTCCCCAGGACCGTGACCGCCAACTAACAACCCTAACAGCGACACCATCACCGACACTGCCGGTTTCGTGGCCGTAGACAACACCAACAAGGCCATCGTCGTCGCTTTCCGTGGTTCCTACTCCATCCGCAACTGGGTCACCGACGCAACCTTCCCCTACACCGACCCCGGACTTTGTGACGGCTGCAAGGCCGAACTGGGCTTCTGGACCGCCTGGAAGGTCGTCCGGGACCGCATCATCAAGACCCTGGACGAGCTGAAGCCTGAGCACAGCGACTACAAGCTCGTTGTCGTGGGCCACAGTCTCGGTGCCGCCATCGCCTCGCTCGCCGCTGCGGACCTGCGCACCAAGGGCCACGACGCTATTCTGTACGCCTACGCTGCGCCACGGGTGGCCAACCGGGCGCTCGCCGAGTTCATCACCAACCAGGGCAACAACTACCGTTTCACCCACAACGACGACCCCGTTCCCAAGCTGCCCCTCTTGACTATGGGCTACGTGCATATCAGCCCTGAATACTACATCCACGCTCCGGACAACACTACTGTCACCGAAAATGAAGTCACCGTTCTCGATGGATACGTTAACTTCAACGGAAACACCGGCACCAGCGGCGGACTGCCTGATCTCCTGGCCTTCCACTCGCATGTGTGGTACTTCATCCACGCCGATGCCTGCAAGGGACCTGGATTGCCCTTCCGCTAACCTATATTTGTCTTTGTGACTCTCCTACACAATGTGGATGAGATACCTCTATTTGTTCTGTATAAGGTTTCTGATGTGGAGCTGAGCCAGACGTAAATACTTAATATTGCTAATATACCAAAAATTGCATCGTACCAAAAACCTTAATCGCCATATAAATCAGTTGTCGTCTCCACTTCTTGTTTTAGGTAAAACTATTTATTCCAAGACTTTTTTTTTTTTTTTTTTTTTTTTTTTTTCTATTTTTTGGTCGTGTTTCTTTCTTTCTTTCTTTCTTTTTTTTTTTTATCTTCACAATCAAAGAAGTTACTGTAAAACAGCTGAAAAAAGAACCCCTCACTAGTCTGCAAAGAAATTCCAAATGTCGTCGGCCAAGCACACCAGCCCTGCAGGCAGCAGCAGCAGCAGTAGTAGTAGCAGCAGCCGTATCTTGCAGTGATTGCGCATGGAACCTATCAGCAAGGGGAATAGCCGACGCCCAGGCCAAAGGAAGCGGTACTCTGCAGGAGCTCCGGCCTCTCGGAGTGCGATCGGCCTACAGCCAAGCCAATAGTTTGTGGAGGTCGGAACGGAGCGGCACGGCAAGGCTAGAGTCTTAGTCGAGGCATCGCGGCGGTCTTATTCGGCTTGGTGTTGCTTTTTCTGAGCGTTCTTTGTTGTTCAGCTGGGGGTTTTTTTTTTTTTTTTTTTTTTTTTTTTTTTTTGGTGGCTGGAGATTTTTTTATTTGCTTTTTGTATGGGCCATTGCCTAGTCGTCTGCGTGTATGACTACTTTGTCCTTTCGTGTTTATCCCGAGCCGACCAGGCTCAACGCAAGTGGTCCCATGTAGGTCCCTATAATACAGTCTTCTATGGACAAGGAACTTCCCTGGATTGGAGATGTCCCCCCAGCCCACTTTAATTTGGCAGCATTCAGCTGTGGATGCAACACACGATTAGCTGCAGTGGGTTCTGCAGAAGAATGCAACCTAATCACGGAGGTAAACTCCATCCGTCCTCAGCTGAGAAACCCGAATCCTTGTCGGCGAAGTTCTACTCAGAGCGAGATGGGCCATCGTTGCCAGCTTTTCTCACCGAGCACGGCTGATAGACTGTCATCGTCTGCATGTACGGCTGAGAGACAGGATCGGAGTCTGCTGCGCTGGTTCGGTGAGGACGTGGTGAGCTGAAGTGTGAACTAGGTAGGCTTGCTGAGGTGGGATTCGTGTGAATGGGGTCTGTGGCTGTCTGTTTCTTATGTGGGTTTTGGGTGGCGTTGTTTGTGGTAGGATTTGGTGTGGGCATGCTGTCAGACTAAGAATGGTTAATTAGTATGGTTTGATATTAGACACAATTACGAAGTCTCACATGTGTCTGATTTAGCCTGTGGCCTGGAGTATCGATAGGACAACGGTGGAAGATAGTGGGCTGTGGTGACAATTTGAATCTGATGTCTGACATGTTGATTTAGAAAGTGTCATTTTTACAGTGCCTCGTCAGCTTACTGAAAATACTCACTCGATATGTTGCGGTTAAGGCCGTTAGGAATGAGATATAAAGATATATGTTGGCACCGGTGACGGGCAAGTGAACCTTGGCTGGCGTGTCATTCCATTCCTCCTCCCGGTATCAAGTTCCCATATAGTTATATATATATATATTATCTGACGTCGAATGTCGGGAATCAAAGAAGAGCGTCTATGGAGGCGAGTTTCCTCTCTAAGAGCAGTGCATCAGGTACTATACAACCCACAAAGCTGCCTCGATTGCCCTAAAACAACAATCATTGACAGATGTGACCATATCCTCATCTGGCGCTGACATCTAATACATTGGTGACCGTCCAACAACATTCTTGGAGGGGAGTCTATATGGATGATGCTGTTGTGCTCTGTGTGTTACACCTGAAGTCGGTTAATTAAGTCTACTGGTCAATTCGCTTGTGGCTCGCTTCAATCACTATGAGTGCCATGTGATACAAGGTGAGCTGGGAGAGACTTAAAGCGCTGAGTAATGACCCTAGACGGATAGCCCAGGTATAGCATGTCGAGTCCTGAACGATGTAGATATTAGGTGAGAAGCACTATGACTGGTTTGCTCAAGAAAGTAGGTGTGAAGAATGATCTCTCCATATATCGATTTCTCCTTGTATGATGGCAGATAGATTATTGTTATAGAGGGATATACGCACAGCGAAGGCATTGGCGTGTTGACATTTCCAATAAGAACATTGTCGTAATTCAGTATAGTAAGGATTACGACTCCCCTGGGCATCCGATAGAGAAATTACCATCATCGGCGGTAAGAATATCTCGTCCATACCATGCTTCCTTGGTTACCATAAGGCTTGAGGATGCTTCACAGCCAATGCATGAGCCATAAACCCCAGCATAAGTGTAGCAACCTCGCTAGTATCACTTCAACCTCTAGTTAAACACGCCACAAGAAATGGGTGAAAGCGAATACAAGCCCGTCCCAGCTTTGTCCATCTCTATGATATCATCCCATGCGATCCGAGCATGCAAGTCGCTCCTAATGTCTTCCCTCCGCGATCATTTGCATTGTCACTGTCTCCCATACTGACCATATCTAGTCCATGGGCACGCCAGTGTATTACATGTACATTGCGAGATGGTACGTAGATAGAAAGCTAGAAACACACAGGTTAAGAGTATCTTGATGAGTGATCGATCAATTGGATCCCTTGAACGGTCTAGATCACTGGGATATGCAACATGTCATCACAATGATACTCATCTCTAAAACGCTAGGTCCTTGCGTCCATGACGGGAGATGTATCAATGAAGATAGACCATTGATCAAGGTGGTTATAGAACTGGAATCCCAGACATGGTACCTATAGAGATAGCTCATGCTACCCACAATGATATCACTCAGAAAGTCTAGCCCAGCTTCTGGAGAATAGTAAAGGATATGCACATGATGTAAGGGACGAATTGTAACACGGAGCCACCGAGAGGGAAATGACATCAAGAACTAGAAACTAGTTGAAGACGTAATACTAGACATAGTGTCACGAGCTTCCCGATGAAAGACTTCGAGATAGGAGCAGTGCGGATAGTGCTGTGCTTGGATGTATTGAAAGAACAGGATCCGTATGCTGATTCCATTGAGCTAGAAGGATCACACTGCAATGCATTATTTGAAAACTATGATTGCCAGACGGGAAAGCAATATTTGTAGGATAAGGTCTGTTCTATATGGATGTTTCAACTTAGTATATCCTTTCCATTTGGGCCAGGTACTGCTGAATGACTATTTGCACTACCCTTGCTATACAGTCCAATTTATAATCTAGGAATGACATATGTTGTATTCCATCATTGAACAATCACGTCATATCTTGCTGGCCAGAGTTTGGTTGGAGGCACCAAATGCCTAAAGGTATTTTGGTCAAGTGGCAGCACGCTTGACATATCTTCTCAAGAGCTCTTAGACCCACAGTACTTTCAATGAGAATCATAGCTAGTGACTTCTCATTAGTACGCTAAGGAGGTTCATAGTACCTCAGTCCTTCTTCAATCCTAGCCTCGAAGTGTACCACGGTTCATGTGCTTCATATCTTGACTTGACTTGGTTGAACAAAAGCTTCACTAGGTCTAGAACCTGATGTCAACTGCTTCGGAAACTATCTCCTGACAGACTAGTGGGGCGTAGACAGCCAGTTCGCCTGACTATCCATAATAGTACCCTTTTGGACGCCAGCATGAACATACCCACTTAATAGTATCACCACAGAGTCATCTCCACTCGGCTCCTAAAGCGGGGATTTGGGCGGAAGCGAACACCCCACGTAGGGTAATGTTAGCTCTAGTCGAGAAAACCTCGGGGTACATTTGCCTGTAAGTGGGGAAAGGATTAATAATGTAGAAATGCATTTGCTGGATGAATTTTTATAGTTGAGTGGCTATGACGTACATGGGGAAGTATGACATAAAACGGTCGACGACACTATTGAAACCCACTTGGCGTAGATTAGATCTAAGACGACACTGCTAATGCAGTATCGTGAGAGTGCCTTGCAGAACTGCCTAGACTCATTATCCAGTAGATAGTATTTATTCAGTTGCTGGTCTAGACCTTTGTGCCAGGAAAACTTGCATCATACTAACCAGGGTCCGGCTCGGATCGACGACTGCTTCTTCAAACGGGAGTACTAGTATCGTACGGGCTTTGAGAAAGGCTAGTCTAGTAGATATACACGCAATGAAGGGGTCGACGTCATTGCTGGGTGTTCATGTGATATTCAAAGCGTCGAGACATTTATAGAGTGGATGTTGCTTTTACAGGTGAGCATTCAGGTTTAAGGCGAGCCACCAATAGGTATACCTCCTTCAGGAACAGGAGAAAGGGCCATTCATGCACACTTATAACCCCCCTATTGGCCACAGGAAATCTGATAACGATCTTGCCAACGCCAGGGCCTCCAGTTTCTATCCTTGCATCCCGAGTGAACTGCGTATCCCTCTGCAGCTATGCATTGGACTCATGGCACGTGGCTGTGGATATCTCACAGGCAAGCCACCTTTATTTTGCAATTCTAATTCTACATGCTGACGTCAAGTTCCCCTGTCTAGATCAAAAACGGTGACAAGGGCTTCTGCCCGATACCAGGATGACGCCGACCAGAGGAGCAGCAAGCAGCATCATGTGTCTGAACAACAAAAGCCACGCCCTGGGATGTACGTTCGAAGTATTCAATCTTCAGGAAGCGAGACGCAACCGTCGGTTAAAGCAACGCGTCAAGAATACAATATGAACCAACTACGATGCCAACGGTGCAATGGCCGTCGCTCATCCGCTTACCACCGTAAGAACCGTACAGACCCAGTTCTTTATCCACCCGTGGGGATCTGCTCTCGTGAATGGACCGGTTGTGCAGTAGTGAAGCAGTCGGGCGGGCTCGGCCACTGGGATCACCCAATCCATGAACTCCCAGGGAGCTAGAGGCTCGGTGGATTCGCACTATGCAGGGACTTCAGAGAGCGACGTGCATTGCATGTCGCCTAAGAAAAGGTACATAAGATGAAGCACATCAAGATTAATGATGTCACTATCGATCAGCCCCACCTACGGATAGTACGCAGACACCGAGGCGCACACAGGCCAACGGTGACGCACTGACGACATTGCTTGAGACTGATCCCACGAGATTATGTGCTGATCAATGGCTGCCAAGCTGCCATGAGCTTCGCGGCCAGATGTTACTGGATAAACTTAAGTGTTGGCCATAGAGCGACGCTTGGGGAGGTTGTACTAGGAATAGATGTTACTAAATGAAGAGACTTTACTAGTACTCATAGTCGAGAGAGTACCTCATTGGGTATCAGAGGTACATGTAGCTGATGTCATGTCTGCACTAAAAACCGCTATTTACTTGAATCAGAAATGCGATGGAAGAGTGGAGACGTAAACTATGGTTTCACGTAGGAAGTCTGTTGACAGGGCTCAGCACTAATGCTTCAAGGAAAATACTACGAGCAAGAAGATGATAGATGACCGCATCGTGTAGGTATTTGACGTAGTTTCCGTAATAGAGCGATCGACGCATGGTTCCAGACACACAGTTGTGCTCAGGCCTTCCCACGAGGACGGATGCAGAAGAGAAAAGTGTAGACACATAATCTGGCGTTGATTGATACCAGAGCATTTGTTCAAGAGACACAAGATCATTCGTTCTGTGAAGAGAACTGTTTGTGGAATACCGTGTTTCCGTGAATCATATAGAGCCTGAGCCTTGAGGAGTTCTACAGGGGAGATATATCAGAACATATATGCTAACTTCATACTTCTTGTTGCTTAGAGAGAGCTTATTGTATATTTATGACTTGTCTAAGTATGTACATGAGCCAAGGGACCGTAGTGGGGGTAGGTGCTAGGAGGGATTTTGATTCAGTTTTCAGAGTCGAACACAGGAGCAAAGGAATCAATTTTATAAAATTAGAGCAAATGTGATATTAATCAGTAAGGTTCAGTTAAGATGATCTTTGGTACTAAGGCTGACTTTAATCATAGGGAGACAATCGAGGGCTACTTAAGGGACATGTGCTGTGTGCATACACCAAACCCCGAGTCTGCTCTAACAAAAGAAGTTGGCAGATTTTTACTCTATGATTACATTCAGTGCGTCTACGGGTTCGGAAATTTCTCGGAGGGCTTAACCCTTCCTTATCGGCGATGACACCGTTAATCGATGGCCTGTCTGGCGGTTCATCGGACCTTCGGTAGTGCAGCGCTCAGTATATCACTCATCACTCGATATTCCCTTGCAAACTAAGGTTCTCGGTCGCTTTCCAGGACTCACTGCAACCCTAAACAACGGGGTATCTGCAAGTTAAATACGTTTGACCGAGATCGAGTGAACCCCTGAGCAAAAGTTGTGGTTGTTGAGGACGTGCCGAGCCGCTAGCATGGTATTTCAACGGCCAGCCATATCGACACTGTCTGGGAGTGTGCAGTGGAGCTCTGGTTCCTGGAATTCGGAGATACCGACCTGGTCCGATCTGGTACGAAATTGTATAAGACAACCCTAAATCGAGCACAGGTCGAATGATCGATATAACTATCCCCCATCTGGAAGGTATCTAGCCAGGCAAACCCAGTTTCAATGGTTTATACCCACGATCCGGGAGCATGGTAAACGCCGGTGGATATATGGGATAGTACGGAGTAGGCAGTACTTGGATAGGTTTGAAACCCGTCGGACAACCCCCGCGTGACAAAGGTAGCTGTCCTGTGCTTTCCACGATGCAAGTGTTATTTCGATTACGTAGGGGAATTACACCCCTATCTTCCACTCATCTTGCACCAATTACGGAGTCCTTGACCGCTACTTCTTCCAACATCGGAGGGAGCCCTCTAGCTCCACGACAGTGTCTGGCTGAGCCCACTAGCCTAGCTAATGTCTGCTGATAGGACTTTTTACAGGCTGAAATTGCCCCTGTAATCAAAATATGGCGTTTGTCGCATTCATGGCAGTGCTGGCGGCCGAAAACTTCAGTCTGGAGACATTGGATATCGTAGCCTATAGAGGAGCTCCATCAGTGGAGGGCTCCGTCACTCGACGTCAAACCCTCACAGTATGAAAATTAAAGCGAACCTAAAGACGTTCGAAGACAACACTAAGAGTACGACATTGGGAATAGACTTCTTCAGCAGGGTCCATGGACACCGAAAAAATATACCTCCAGAGCCAAACACTTGCAAACTATAATAGAGGACCCAACCGGCAGTCGGTTGTCTCGTTATCCCGTCTATCACGTTTATGACCCACGTGCTTGGTTGCTTAACCGGTACTTTAAGAAACAAGCTCATGTCCAGCAAAAGCGTAGGAGAGAGACAGCGCTAGGAGGCAACGGATCTGCCCGAGTCTGTGCCCTGCAGCGCACAGGTTCCTGTATATGGTCCAGGCGTTGTTCCTTGCAGCTAAGCAAAGACAGGAACCATGGAAGAGGAGATCGAGCTAGAGCGCCCAAGGCAAGGTCCTAATATATCGTCGCGCGAGTTGGTTTAGCGTGTGGTAGATTGCAGATCCACAGAGCGGAGTATTAAATCCAACTAAATAAATAGTCCGAGTCACATGGGCCAGTATGCCCCACGCGTAGTAATTAGTAGCAGTACCACGAGGAGTCCCGGTTTCAAAGGCCGGCTTTCGGTGTGTTCACAAGTAGTATCTAGTACTTGCATATCAGTGTCTGAATCGAGAATCGACATGAGAATGTGAGGGGGAAAAGGGAAAAAAAGAGCCTTGAAATGGAGGTCAATCAAGCCATTTGGAGATGATGTCTCCTGTTAAGATAGCAACATTATGCCTAAGCCAATCAAAATTAATGTTGTAAGCACTAATCATGGACAGGAAATAATTTTTTTTTTATCGTGAGGAGTACAATTACGAGACGGATAATGCGCACAAGCATCATGGTCACAAAGAAATGGCCACAAACCAGACCTTACGACCGAGATTCCCCGTTGAAAGGCGTCATTAAGTCAATCCAGCTAGAGGGGCACTAGGAATAAGAGCTTTGTCTGCGCCTAGATGCGTCACACTCATTAAGAAAAGAGGCCAAGACCATATCGTCCCTTACTCACAGTCCTTGGCGAGTAGCACCCACAACCGCTTATGGCTTAGTATTCAAATTCCGAGGAAATTTTCCGGAGACGGAAAGTTATATGCGGAAAATTTTTGCGTAGGGCCTGCCGATCAGCAACATATAGATGGCTATAATGATTCTTGGAAGAACCCCTGACGGTTTTGCCGGTGAAGCGTTACGTGAGACATAGGATCCCCCTGGCTAAGGTGAGAGAGATTAGAGATGTATATGATTGCGGTGAGTATGCATATATGTTTTCCCCTGGGGCTCATGCCGTTTCTGATGGCACACCTAGCTTTGCAGAGATTATTATGTTTATGTTGGGGTGTACGGAGCTCTCTTGCTATTTGCACGTTCGTTCAACAGGGGGGTATCTGCATACGCGGAATTGACATCTCCGAAAGACCCATAGTGGGCCCTACAGCCATGTAGTACCTGACGCTACAGAGATTACTGTAGTAGGTCATCCTGGTTAAAAATATCACGATAACATGACGCAAGATGGTAGGCGCAGCTGTCAGATCGAGTGTGGCAAACTCTCGGCAATCAGCAGGATTTTGCTGATTTCAAGGAAAATGGAATCCCAAGCACACCCTTTAGGACGGTCACTCTGGTAGCGTCCTTCTGATTATACTATTACGTTATGTCAAGGTTGGTGAGGCCATATTTGTGCTTTTAGCTTGGAAGTACTACATCCTGAATCCGTGCCTTATTGAGAGCCAAGGTGCATGTGGGTAGGCACTTTTATTATGACGCAAAAGTTTCTTGACGGCAGGAAATAGGAGTGAACACTGAGTGTATAGCACCAATGCTTACGTGATAGTATGCCTCAAGCCAAGTTTAAAGGCCTTGTAACTCCTATAGTAGGCAAGAGGTTCTACTAATCATGGGTTGAACATACCTGTCAACCTCACCGGTGACGGCCTGACGTAAAACGGTGGGCTTGCTAATCCCCTTAAGTACACTGTCGACTACGATGAGAATAGGAGTAAATGATCAGTTATCTACATACCATCTTAGTGATAGTGCACTGGCGTAATGTCCAATTTGGGACTGAGAAGTAACACTCACTATAATTACCGAGGCGGATCTTGAATCCTGGTCTCCAGGCGAAGGGTAATTAGGCATAATCCATTGGACTACCCCTGAAGTGGAACGGGCAATCCTCTTACCTAAATGCGAATGGGCCAGTTTCATTTCACCGCTAGAGACGGTTTTCAATAGTGCGGAAGAGACACGAGTGACATGAGCAACTACTTACTGGGGTTGGATAATGTGCTTGCCTCACTACTACCACGTGCCTACAATCTGGTTCTTCTATACATGGATCTATTCCTCCACTAGCCCTGCCCATCGTAGTCAATTTCCTTTACAGATGATGCTTCCATCGCTGGCGGATGCTCGTTGACCGGGTAGGCAGTCATTACAAGTAGGAGAGAATTAGATCCACATTCGCTATCACAAGTACAGATTTCGTTAGGACCAGTTGTTACAGACATGGAGTCCAATCGACGAAGGCGTCGGGGTTCAGGAATGACTCAGTTTCCGAAAATTGAGGGATAGTGGGTTCCTCTAGACCCATCGGTGACATTGCCAGGCACGCACTTTGATGAAAGTGGAGCACCTCCATGAATCTACCAGCTTCCTTGTTAGTAGAAGAGCTTTCAGGGGGAGACGAGGAAGGGCGTACATCATTTCTTTTAGCATCTCCTCATCGAATTCACCGCCGTTGAACATCCAGTCGAACTTTTGTTCCGCAATGGGCTCATCGGTCGGGTCATGATACATTCTCATATAGGGGTGTTGTAGGGCTTCCTCGGCGGAAATCCTCTCTTGTGGGTCCAGCGTGAGCATTCTCTCGAGCAAACTCCGGGCTATGGAACCAATACCAATCAGCAACTCAGTGAAAGTAGTAGGGTATAGAGCATGATCGGCAACTTACAATAATCATCTAGATTCTGAATAACGCTTTGCAAGGGACGTGGCTCTCTCCGCTCCAGTGACCGGATGATCTCCACTGTCTGAACGTACATGTTAGTACTACCGTGTGTACAACAAATTGTCCTGAAGTACCTACATTCGTGGTACAAATCCGCGAGATAAACTTGTCAGACGGGTTTCCCAACACGTCCAGGATTAAGTAGAACTGGTTAATTGGGTCTTGCCCGGGGAATAAAGGCTTTCCATTGAGCATCTCTGCAATGACACATCCGGCGCTCCAAATATCCATCTCGACACCGTACATTTGCCATGTAAGCATGACCTCCGGTGCACGGTAATACCGTGTCGAGACATATCCAGTCATTCGATGATCTTGCGGCCTGGAGAGACCGAAATCACATATTTTCAAGTCGCAGTTCTCATCGATGACCAAGTTGCTAGGTTTGATATCCCGGTGAACTACGCCGGCCGAATGTAGGTATTTTAAGCCACGCTGAGGCTCGTCAGAATTGTAAGAATGAAGGTACGAAGCGCGAGCAACTCTCACCAGTATTTGATACGCGAAATACTGTACGAATTGTGGTTCAAGGGGTCCAGCTTCCAGGAGGCGGCCGAGGTCAGTTGAGAGGAGCTCGGTTACCAGGTAACTGAAAAGCAATATTAGCGAGCAGTACAGCTAAGACGACTGGAGCTGGACATACACATCTGTTCGGGGAGATATAAAAACATCGCACAAGCCGATGAGCTTCAAGTTGTCAGCATGCTTGGAATATAGCTCACAGTTTCAGAGTCCGTACGTTCTCATGTCGTAGCTGTTTCAAGAGCTTAATCTCCCGGTACGTCTGCTTAGCGCTGGCTGGCGTGGCAAAGGGGTTCAATAGCTTTTTGATCGCCACTGCTTGGCCCCTGACCAGGTCATAAGCGGAACTACTTTCCTCACTAAGCTTTCATCTTTATAAAAGGCAAAACAGTGGGGGAAAAAGGGGCAACGGAGATATTAAGGGAGACATACCAAACAAGACTAAAGGCACCCAGGCCCACTGGTCGTACGTTAATATACCTAGACAAACGGTTAAGACCGGAGTTTATGACAGGGTGCTGAGGCCAAACGTATATACCTGCTGGTGGTGTCAAACACAGATCCCAAGACCTGTGAGCGGTTGAACTCTGCCATGTTTGCTGCTCACTTGCGATACCTTCAGAAACGGCGCACCAGGTGAACAAAGCGGCACATTGATTTATATAGCCAGTATCCTGACAGACCGACAGAGTTCTCCACCAGGACCCATCGGAGAGGATAATGCGAGGATGGGAAAAGCACCTCCGCATAGCGGATCTCCTGCGTTCCCTGCCATTGAACAGAACTTCCAATAGGATTGCATCCTGAAAGGTCCTCAGATAGTTGCATGCTCATTGGCGAAAGAAACTCGCGGACAGCCGAGAATGCCTGCTTTCCGACGGCCATTGGCTATACAGGCTTGATCTAGACAGGAAATCCTCTGCTAGTCGATAGAGGCTAGACCCATTAGAAAAAGGGACAGGCCGGATCGGGTGGTGCTACTCCATTGAGCTTGGGATTTGAAATATCCTATCACGGATGTCTTTTCCAGTGGCCAATCTGAGCGCACTATAGGGCAGTCGTTGGTAGCGTTACTGGTAGCCTTGCAATGTCCGAAGTAAATTGATGTGTAGTTCTGGGTGGCGATTTACCTATACCCACTTGGAACCTTGTTGTATCACTGCGAAACCTTCGCCCAATAACCTGCTCTCTTCTTTAGCCACTTATCAACCCACTTCGGTCGGGAGAGAGAGAAGCAATGGGCAGGGGGTGTCCCCTACCTCCTGAAGGCTCACGTCGCGCAAGTGATTCAAGGACTTGCAAGCCCTTGGGATACAATAAGTGATCCCAAGTTTGATGACTGGTATTGCCTAGGAGAAAACGTCTGTTTCCTTCTCCCTACCCACTCAGCAAGCCGCCATTAAATGCCCGGTGATGATCTCTTGCTATAGGGGTACTCCACAGGCCTTGGCGAATGGCGCATATCAGCACCGAGTGACACTTATAGACTTGGACCTGGAGAGCCTGGAGAGGCTGTCTAGCCAAATCTAACTCTCGGCAGCCTCTAACGGCCGAGAATAATGTGGAACTTTAGATGTATCTCTCACTGACGACATCCTCTGGACGATGCACAATGTGGGACGGGAAAATGGCCCCCCTTGCGCTATTTTGAACCTGCCGCTCCATATTGCCATTTAGAGCTCCCTGCATACTGCTTTGGCCTGTGTGATATGGTATCCCTGTCTCCCTGTTGCTATATTCAGCTAGCCAACACTCTAAGGCAATAGAGTGAGATAGTAATAGAACACCGGCAGAGTTTGCACCTTTCTGATTAGCGTATATGACGCCGGAATCTCACCGTTTGATCCGCTCGGGTGGCTATACGGCTCCCTAGGAGCAGGTAAGGTCACGCCTGCCAAAGCACAGTGCCTGACTGGGGACAGGGCGGAGTACATTGTCTCTAGCCCTGGCACTTGGCGGATTATTCCGCTGCTAGATGATGTGCACGGTGAGATCCGGGGAGCTTATACTAATCCTATTGCGAGTCATGGGAGTGGCTAGGAATTTATGTAGCTCGCTACTGTTGGGAGAAAGCATTTTGTACTAATAGGGGTCGTGCAAATCCCCCATATTGAGGTTGTAGACCGTCAGAGGTAGAACAGGTACACAGGTGATCAGGGCGTTCTACTATCACCTTAAAGTCTAGTAAGGTTAGCTGCATAACGAACTATATACGCATAAATGACATACATTTTATCCGATTCCACCTGACAAAATACATTAGTGTAAGGCACTAACGTCACCCTATCCCACCTGGTCCAGGCTAGTAGTGATCCACGGGATATGTGAGACGGGTCCTGTATCCATTGCGAATCAACCCATGTATTAGAGGCTCACATGCATGCAGACCTACGAGATTGTCCTTTAGCATTTGTGCGCGAAGGGAAACGAGTCCGCACTACCTGCAACAAGGAATGTACTAAAACTTCAATGAGGGGGACTCAGCTGATTGCATCACACTGGTTGATGGCCTTAAACGTTATAATGCACAGAGATGCCGTTTAAGCTGGGGCAGGGGCTGGATCAATACATCATTGCATGCTTTGGAGATACCCCTAGTGCTAACCAATCGAGGTTGGGCTCGATAGACTGACGTTGTGTCTGGCTGGACTTGTTAGCTCTTTCGGGGAGGAATAAAATGCCTCATCCCCTGGGCATTTGCCCTGCCAATTGGATTTCCTTTTCTCCGTGAACTCGGCCGGTCCCACAACGGGGCACTTGAGGTTGCATCACCGACTGCCTTGTCTTGCCGGGGCAGCCGCCGTTCAGCTTCCTGCTTCGGTTTGATCCTGATTCCTTAGGCTACTTAGGTCACTTTGCAAACGCAGATCGCGTTCCTGGCCCAGTTGCTACTTTCCTTTCTTAATGGGGAAATCCTTGCGCAGTATATGACACAGTCGAGACACGATATCCACATCCCAATCGCTACCTGCGGAATGGTCCATCTCCATGCATATGCTGAAAGTTCGGACAATAAGCCAAGTGCAGGGGATGTATCACTAGAATTGAGTCAATCTTGCCACTCGCAGGTTTTCATTGAGATTCAAGCAGGGACATGTGCCTGATTGGTTGACATCTGCAAATAATATTACCAAATAAGTAGAAGTTTCGGTTATACTATGACGACCTGTGAAAGTGTTAGGTATCATGGTAGCTCATGCCATCCTCCTGACTATTGATATTGCAAGCTTGTAGAGCATGTATCCACCAACCGCCAATCTTTCCTGGATCATGATAGTTCTCAGTCACAGTGATGGCTTCTTCGATGCCTTCGCGATGTACATCCTTGGGCGTGCCCTCTTCTACCAGACTGTAGCAATTATAATGCTTAAGCGGTCTCACACCCCAAGGAAGTATTCGAATGCGACGAATGATGTCAGCATTGCCTAATCCCTCATTGAGCAAAGTATCATCATAGCCTGTACGCTATATGAGAAGCTGAGATGTCACCTCCGTAACTGCTGCTCGGTCTGCTTCCTATTGGGTACTCGAGGTAATTGATTGGACCAGAACGATAGACTTCATGCGCTATGAGATAGCACGATGGGGATAGGTGGCATGAGGCCTACTTCTGTTTGCCTCTTCGTTAGTGGCCTATTGTACGATTGAGAGTGGAACTTGAAGAGTTGATACTAATGGCTTTCCGGGATCCATTTCTTCGATTGCAATATCCAGTATGTCATCCAACGTCAAGGTACATCCTCATGAGATCTCATCAGCCTTTGGACCTAATATAAGGGCTGGACATCATGAGGGTAGTGTCTTCGGTCGCCACAAATAAGAGGCTGGGGCTGTTTCACTCGAGAAAAGTTTGTCTTTGTTCTTTCGTTTCGATAGTGACTCGAAGCAAGTGCTGTGTGGCATTGATACATAGCTGCTGTCGCAAGCCAGGAATACTTTAGGCTAATCTTAATATCGATTCTACCTGCCCTGTGCATACTGTGGTGATCCACAACTAGCTTGGATCTGGACCACTGCTTGCAATCTCGTGTAGAAGTGGATTTTCCTCCACCGTATCTAATATGTATGAACCCTATCGGATACAAGTGTCTCTGACAAGATTAAAAGAACGCACTGCATAAGGACCCGCCAAGGTCCTCCTTGGTAGAGCTTAGAGTTTTCATGCAAGAGAGGATCTCGAGATAAAAGGCCTTTCGCCTTTTTAAGTAGGCGTTCACAGTTGGATTAGCACATAGCTCCTTGTGGAACCGGTCAGTCTTGAAGTGTTGAAAAACTTGAATTGTGATGTGAACCGGTCTAGAGAAGTCAAGGCAACATGATTGAAAAACGCTTGGTTTACATCTTTCAGTAATAAGCTGACCTTCATGCGATAGTTTTGATTGCTTACATGCTAATATGGGATTAGAGCATAAGATATACCATTCATAATATATATTCACATATGAATTTATACTTCGCCGTTGATATGGGCATTGCCTCAACCAGATCATTGAGTCTTGTCTATCTATATTATTTACATTTTGGCCTAGCCATTTACCACTTCCAGCAGCAGACCCTCTCTAGAAACGACTGTAAGCACGCTGGACAAATCCTCAATCAATAACATGTGAAGGAAAGCTGCCTAATTCTAGACCTACTATTATATAATGAACTGTCTTGCAGATGTCAGATTTCGGTCGGTCATGAATGCACATATTCGGCTGTTAAGTGGCGTTCTAACTGACAATGGCTGCAGCCAGCGTTACATCCCATTACTGCAGTCACGATCATGCGCTCTACAACGGCCCTCCACGTGTATTTAGTCATATTATTCGGGTTGGAGCCACTTCTCAAAGGCTGCTGGTATAGTAATGCTATGCGAGATGTGATGGGCATCTCTCTTCTCTTCGGCAATCCAAACTCAGTCCCATACAAAGTGGACATGGCATACAAAGGGGACAAGAGTATGCTCCACATCTCGACCTACACATGCAGTCAGCAAATAAGATTCTACAGAATACGAGCGACTAGGGGATGTAATTCTCCACTGTAGCATTTCATGCATCAGACGATCCATTCCAGCCTACCAGATCCCACCTTTCACATCACACCGCATGGTCCGAATTTGCAGCTGAATCCGGGCCAATGGCGATAGTAACTACACCACACTGCAGGATTTTAGGTCCAGGACTTCGAGGGGATTTGCTCTGTTCCTGAAGTCAGATTTTAGACAGGTCTAGCCGTCGCGGGGAAGGATTCGAGGTGCACTGGAACCGGATTGATGGATATAAATTCTACTCACCCAATTCTCAGCTTCAATGCGGATTGTAACCTTGTCAACCTTTTCCATAACAACAAGGTCAAAATGATCCTCGAGATACTTGTCCTATCTTTGCTGGGAGTGGCGTTTGGGAATGCTGGTATGGCGGAGTATCTTTCAACGAGTCTCAATGATGGGACTAATTGACAGTATAGTGATTCCCCGCGACACTCCATCTGGATCGATCAGCTCTCCAGTGCGTTCGTCTGTGCCGGGCACCCTATCAACTCCCCCGTCT
Source organism: Aspergillus pseudonomiae (assembly GCF_009193645.1). Classification (NCBI taxonomy): domain Eukaryota; kingdom Fungi; phylum Ascomycota; class Eurotiomycetes; order Eurotiales; family Aspergillaceae; genus Aspergillus; species Aspergillus pseudonomiae. The sequence continues at coordinate 223,497 of NW_022476005.1, forward strand.
GAACCGACATGCTACACCAGCAGCCAGTGGCTTGTCATCTCGAACACCAGCGTCTTCTGGCCGACATCCACGGACTACCTTTACGGTCCAACCACTGGACCCGGTGCATCCGATGTGATCTGCGCAGCACAGTGGATGCAATACGATAAGCGGTCAAGTGGGCTCTCTAGCATTGGCCCGACCAAGACCACAACGACGACATTATACACTCCCACCAGCACTGGGGCCTGCAGATCGAGCGTTACCCCCGAAAGATACTCGGATATTCATACTGGCCCAGTGACAACCCTATGCGATGGGGTTGCCCGGGCTCTCGGACCACGAGAAATCGCAACAGAATACTTCCCTGGGACTGGACCATGCAGCACGTTCAGTGTGTCCAGCAGCACAGTCACGCCAGTCTACCGAGAGCCCTCGGCATCCCCGACATGCAGACCGGAGTTAGAAGGATGCATCGGGGTCTGGCAAACATATAGCAGCCTCTCCAGCGAATACAAAGCATCAGTCACATCCCCGATTCCAGGCGACACAAGGAGCCCCCTGCAGCCCGTGCACTGTCCCAACACCGCTCGAGATCGCCCTGAGGAGGATCCTTGCTCGTCATGCCATTTCATCCCAGGCACAGCGACAATGTTCTACTGGCCCGTGACAACGGCCAACGGAGACCTGTGCGCCCAAAACGGGACAACCATCCCCGCTACGCCAACCGGCAATGGCCCTAACACCGCCATCCTGGATGATCACACCCTCGTCTCACCCAGCATATATATCTCCTTCACCTCGATCAACGCCTGGAGTAACCGCCGTAATGGTCACATATGTGGTGAACGCTATTCCAACCAGCTGATCTCCGTCCATCCCACTGCCGTCACATCGCTCCGGGACCACCGCAACGCTCGGTACCCCAGCGAAGGGACTCCATATCCGTTTAATTTTGCCGAGTTCCTTCCCCAGACTATCGGCAATTACACACAGTCGCTGATCCCCTGGCCTCAGTATCGCGGTGGCTCACAGTGCCCCCTCTATGATCCCTCCTGTACGATGGTTCGTGATGATTACCTGCCGTACATTGAGGTGCCGGCAGAGGCGGCTGAGATTGATTCCCACTGGGAGAAGTGTGACCGGAGATGGCTTGTCCCGGCTGTTACGATGGTGCCTATTGTTGATGGCACTGCTGTGGCTCCTACTCCTACGGGTGAGCCGGAGGACACGTCGATTGACGTGGATGCAGTTCCGGAAGGCATGGTCGCTGCGCCGACGCCGACGCTGACTGGTGCACTAGGGTGGTGAGAATTAGGATCTTGGTATAGGGACTAGGGAAATTGGAGACTGATAGCTATGGATTTGTGCTTTTGAGTAGTGACAAGTAGTTAGTGCCATTAAGCTTAGGTTTGGGGTTGACTTGGAGTCTTATAATTGAGAGTGGATCTTAGGAGATTCGTATATGGTTTAAACATCCGGCATGATTATATTCTTCCTCATACCTGCTCCAGTCATAAAGACATATCATTTCTTAGAAGACATTACCACTAAGAATATCCTCCCTCTTCCCAAGATGGAATAGAGGTATATGTTCCACCGGCGCGGGCACAGTAACCGTCTGACCACCAGCATAGGACTGATTAGTCCACCAGTACGTCCAAGACTTGGTATCGTTCTGGCCCGTTTGCGGAAGATATACCGACCATTCGGTGACATTCGGCGTGGTAATAGGTGACACAAGCAATCTCGGGCCGAACATATACTGCTGCGTTGTCACATTGTTGTTCGCTTGCGTCCACTGCGAGACCTTCGGATCGGTCTTCTCGAAATCCATGTACAAGGGACGCATGATCATGCGACCAGTCTTGTGGAACTGGTCGAAAAGAGCGCGCAAATACCAGCCCAGCTGGTACCGGAGGTGGATGTACGAGAGGATAATCGGGGTGTTCTTCTCTCCGTACGACCACGGCTCGTTGTTACACGTGTATGCATCCTGTGTGTCGCAGACTCGTTGACCGTGCGTGCGCATGAAGGGAACGAACGTAGCCCACTGCAGCCAACGCACGTACAACTCGCGATACTCTGGCGTGTCGATGTTAGCGCTCCATGATACTGTCGGGTCGGGCTGGAAGCCGCCGGCGTCCATCGTCCACCAGCCCCAGCCTGTCGCGGCGGCGGACAGTCCACTGGCAATTTGAAGACCCAGTGTCTCCCAGACAGACGTGACATCTCCTGACCAGATCATGCTGCAGAATCTTTGAGACCCGATATAGCCGGACCGACTGAGCGAGATGTGCTCACAGGCTTCGCCTTCCTTGCTGTCGGTGACGTTGCGGAAGCCTTCATCGATTGCCTGCTGGTGGGCCCACGGGTAATATTTCCCGGCGCTCTGCTGGGTACCAACCGCGTAGAGGACGTTGGGTAGGGCGAAGGGGACAGACTGGATGTAGGTGCTTTGACCGTTGTTTTCGTAGGCTTCCCCAAGGGCACCACCGTCAGCTTGATCGATCCAGAAGTTCTTGATCCCTTTGTCATAGTAGTTTCGCTTCAAGGTCGACCAGATGAACTTTCGCGCGCCTGGGTTCGTTGAGTCGACATTGCGGATGTATGAGCCATTCCATGAATCGGTGGTTCCGGGGCCGTCACGAGTTGCAGACAAGTATCCGTTGGCTTGCAGCTCTAAGTAGTTGTCGCTAGCGTCGGATACACTGGGCCAGAGAGATGCCATGATCTCTGCCCCCGTGAGATCTTTTACTTTCTTGGCCATTGCTGCTACGTCTGGCCATAGCGCTGGATCGAGACCCCAGTCGCCCTGATTCCGCCAGGACTGGTAATCGATGACGAACATTCCGACGGGCACGTCGTTGTCTTTGAACTTCTGTGCCAGGAGCTCTAGTTCCGTCTGGTTCTCATAGCGGAGCTTAGACTGGATGTATCCGAGCGAGAAGTCAGGAGGAGTAGGTGCTCTACCTGTCAAGGCAGATAAACGTCTCTGGAGTGTGTCGTAGTCGCTTGGCGTCGTGGCTACGATCACATAGTCGACGACTGTGGTGGAGGCTGCGGTGAGTTTGGTGCGTAGTTGTCCGAATTCCATGCGACCCTGGGCTGGCATATTCCAGACAAATGCATAGCCCTTGTTGCTCATGAACACGGGTGTCGGGATGTGAGTGTTGAAGTTGATCAAGTCAATGACCGTTCCTTTTTTGTTGACAAGATGGTCCTGTTGTGTGCCCGTGCCATAGAACTGCTCGTCGGGTGTTGTACTGAACGAGAACTCGGCAGAGAATTCGCTTCCTGGACCGTTCCAAGAGTAGTAACGGGGGTTGACCGATTTGAGTGGCGCATACTCGTTTGTCAACAGGGTCTCAGAACCATCTTGCTCGATGCGATAGAATGCCAGCCGATATCCTCCGGGGTTTCCACCCCAACCAGACGTTCGCACAATAGTGTTTCCATTGCGAATGGCAACGGTGTGGTTACCATTAAATGCCGTGTCAAAGTTCATCTCATGTGCTTGTCCATCCTCAAAGCCTTCCAGTGGCGGATCGTAGATGAAGCTGATCTCATGCCCCGTAGGAGGCCGGAAGGGCCAAGCGCGCACACGGAACCCATCGTAGCCAAAGGGCTGCACCAGAATAGTTTCGAACCCATGCTGCATGCGAAATCCAGTCGAGTTGGGCAGGAAGTAATCCGATTCTCGCGTCTGGATCGGGGTCGCCTGCACCAGGTGTGCGGCGCAGGCTGTTAGGGCCACCAACCAGCGATACATTTTGCTCAACGGCCTTGAGATTGAAGCCTTAGCTAGTATTCCCTCCAGCCTTAAATCATTTTGATATGTGTTTTATCCGTTCAAATAGCCTGAATAAAATGATCCCGAGGGCGTGTGACATCATGGCTTGCTGTGGAGGTCCGGCCGGCTTATGCATAGATCGGATGAGAGAGTTGGTGTATATGATGATGATTGGCGAATCCAGGCTGAAAACGGCTCCGACGAGACTGTCACAAACCCCCAACGGAGACCGAATGTGGAGTGAATGAGGAGACTGAGGGGACTCCGACGTCTGTTCTTCGGAGATATTGATTCCGATTTGCTTCGCTGGTCGATCAGGTCCACATGGCGTCATGTAGGTTGCGATTTAGTTCGGGTAGGACCCTGCAATCGCTGCCTTTGCTTGCTGGCGAGCACAGATGCTTGCTTGTTTTATGGAACGGCCGGAACGGCCGCATAAAATGGTCCCATCCATAACTCCATTACCATCAGATTGGTTAATTTCTGGAACATCGTTGAGCGAGAACGTTGGCCGTTTCCACCTGATCACCACTGAGCCATTGATGAGAAGAGCTTCGTCATTTAACCATTTAGGCAATATCAATGACCAGTGTCTTATTTTGTCTTTCACTTCTGGATGTCGTTGAGCCAAGATGGTGTGCTGTTCGTTGCAAAGTGGGATGCGGCGATCTTGTTAGTTAATGCACCCGATTCCTCTCGCCATCTGAATTGAGACAATTATGCATTATCTCATTTTTTTTTTTTTCACCTTGTTGCCTTGATTCTTTCTTGCTTTATTTCTTCCCACCTGTGGGCCTCCATTCTTGCTTAACCTGTTCTTGCATAGCTTTTCTTTCCCCGTCGAAACGTGCCTTTTCTCCCAGTCCTCTCAAGTCTGTCGCTCTGTGCCATATATCTTCGCATGCGTAGAACAAAAGGTCTATTCGCACGCAATGATCGCTACTGCAGTGCTGATTGTAATTTCTTTGGCTGCAGAAGAGGCGGATGTAATGAATGAATGTTGAGTTGAATTCATGGTTGAGCCACGGAAGATGCCGTCATTCCGCCCCACCCACACCGGTCCATCCGGCGACTTATTTTATGCTCCGGAGAGCAGGAAACATATACAGGAGAAATAAAACCTCATCCCCGCCCAGAGTCATATAATAAAAGTCTAAATGTGAAAGGTTTATCCCCGGGGAAAAGCGTTCATCCCCGCAACGCTTACCCGTCCAACCCCGTGGGGAGAATATCCTCCATCTCTGGACAATCCCTGACTCACTCCACCATCCTATATATTTCAATTGCAAGCGCCGATCCAGCACTCTTTACACCACATCAAAACAAGTAAACTCATCATGCCAATCGACTGGCCACCCGCATCCATTGCCAATGAATTCGGCATCGCCACCCTCTCCCTCGGCAACTGGAGACAGCATAAACTGCAGCCCCGACTAGAAGAAGCGGCGAAAGCGGGATACAAATGGATCGACTTATTCGACGAATGCTGGGCTGCGTATCTTGAAGAACATGGTTTACCAGGGGACCAACTATGGGAGCCAACGGAGGAGAACCTACGGGTTGCGCGGAAACTAGGTGATCGGGTAAAATCCCTGGGAATGCGGATCGCGTGCACACAGCCCCTCCGAAAGATCGAGGGGATCAAGGACCCGGTCGAGCGACGCGCATCCCTGGACTTGGTCGCGAAACGATTCCCATTCATGCGCGCATTCGATACCGACCTGGTATTCATGTGTGCCAGTATCCGGACGGACGATGGCGTGACCTCCGATTTGAAGACGGTGGCCCGGGATTTGGCAGAGTTGGGAGATATGGCTCAGGCCTTCGCCGAAGCAGATGGGGGGCCGATGCTACGTATTGGCTATGAGGGCCTCTCGTGGGCGACAAGAAATACATGGGCATCTACGTGGGAGGCAGTCCGGATGGCGAACCGTCCCAATGTTGGGCTTATAATTGACGCCTTTAATGTGCTAGCGGTCGAGTATGCCGATCCGTATAACCCGGCCGGTCATGGACGGCTGTATTCTACGCCTGAGGAATCGGTCGATGTACTTTGCGCATCTATGGCCGGGCTGGTCGCGTCTGTTCCCGGGGACCGTATCTTTTTCTTCCAGGTCGGTGACGCTGAGCGTATGGACCCGAAGATATTCCAACCACCAACCGATCCGGACGTGCCGGCTTTGCTGCCCTGGTCAAGGGGCCACCGGCTGTTTCCGTATGAATCCCAGCGAGGAGGGTATATGCCTGTCGATTTGGTCGCGGCTGCTGTGGTTGCGACAGGGTATAAGGGTCCCATGTCGCTGGAGGTGTTCAATAATTCGTTGAATCAGCTGGATGCAGGGGTCCCGTCGGCCCATGCTCGGCGGGGGTTCACTGGCCTTCGGAAATTGGCCGATGCTATTCCCCGGGTGCCTGCCTTTTGGGAGATGTGGCAGCAGGGCCAACACAAGTTAGCTGGCTCTGTTCTTTCTCCGCGGGCACAGCGTCTGTGAGAGCTGAGTTCCTTCGGCTTGAGATTGTATATAGTGCAGATAAGATATATCGACTAGACCACACCGGTCCCCTATTGAAGAAGCCTAAGGTTGTTTAGCAACATGTGGTGCTCTGATATGAGCTATTAATACAGTTTTATAACGCATAGAACCTATAATACATATTCACATCCGAGAATAGCACATTCTTCAAAGCATACCTAGCCTAAATGACGTAACTTGAAGACAAAGGCCCAAAGTTAGGTATTGCCCAACGCAAGCACAAACTAATTCCGGATGGCCACAGGATTCGTGTTCACCTCCGATGGGACGGAGCGTGAGCGTCAAACAAAGAAAAGACAGAGCGCCTCGTGTAACCACGCATCACATCTCTGAAAACCGGGAAAGATAATGGTTCCTTCAAAAGTCGGCTTCGGGCGACTGAGTTAAAGCTTATGGATGCACCTCCTGTTGCCGTACCCGATTTTTGGCCGGGTCTCGGGCAAGATGGTGACACAGGAGGGATTAATACGAAACATTTCCTGGTCCGATCCAGACACGATGCGGGTATTGTCGACACTATGGATGGGGCAAATGTCGGGGACAACTGTATGTGTCCATACCAGGTCTAGTATAAGATTTGGTTCCACAGGGCTTTTAAGCAGGAGCCCAGCCGGCTAGAAACACCATCGCTTAGATTCAGTGTTCCAACGCTGGTCTGGAGCATTCGACTTGTTCGCAAGCAGGTTCCATTCATTGCCCCGCAAAGTGCGTGCGTCCATAGGTAAACATTAAATTTGCCTCGTACTAGTCGCATGGTCCGAGATCATCCTTTAGTCCCCGATTTTGGTTATGGTCGAGTGAATGCCAGTGAGTCTCTCAAGGACAAAGTAGGTTCTCGGACATGGGTCGGAACAACAAGGGCAGATCTTGGAAAGATAGTGCGGCTGGTCACTTCGAAACAAGTTGCTGGGCGCATCAGCCGCATCGCGCCATCCTGGAGATCTCGTTCTGATAATATAAAAAGAAATTATGCTTGGCAGATGACTCATATTATTCGATACAGGGCCCTTTGCCCCCATTGACAATGCTATATGGCTGGGGCCGAACGTCCGTGATCATGGAGTTGGAACAGCCTTCGACGGGGCAGGGCACCGACTACGTTGCCAACTAGTGATCTGGTCAAATGTCTTGCCTTGCGCAGACATGATTGTCTGATCAATAGTATTGACAGCCTTTGGGTCATTTAGGACATAGAGCGTAGGGACAATGTATACCTTACAAAGTCGAGTCCGGGTGGTAGTCTAACGGCAAGTTCAAGGGGCCGTTATATTTGTAATGATTGTGTCTTGTATTGAGGCGGATGTTTCATCGCGGCGAACAGTGCTCGGTGAAACGGTGTTTGTCAGTGTCAGAATGCGAAGCTTCACGGCGCTTCCACTCATGGAACCAATGGCTGGTTGCCAGTCCTTCGCATTTGGGATGGTGTATGAGCCGCTAGTTGAATATAATATAATACTACCAAAGTCCCAAAGAGCTTGAAAATGGTCAGAAGTACCATTTACTAGATAATAGACATACATGTTTCGGCCAAAAGCGCCAGGCTCAAAGGCGACTGTACATCCGTTGGGGTTCAGTATGCTGGAAGATTTCGTGGCTCACGGTGACTTCAAACTTCTGATGTGGATTGTAGCCAGCATATACCTCGTCGCTGCGATAGTAAGGTTGGCCCACAGCAGTCACCGAGTGTAATGGCAGGGTGTCCCGCGTCTCGCTCGTCCCCGTCCCTCGTCGAGACATCGAGCGACTGAGCTTAGAAACTACCCTGCTAGATCCGACATGTTCAAGGAGTGGTCTATATGTGGGTAGACAGGCAGATATGAGGTAAACCCCGGTCTCGACTTGGGTCCAAATTATGAGTTCAACAGCTACCCAGGTCCCGTCCAGAAAGGCATTGTTTCGGAAAAAGATCTGGAAGCGTATAACTGAGGTAACTAATCCTCTGAGAACCAAATCATCCCATGTCAGTAGAAGTAAAACGGTAGAGGACAAGGTGATTAATCTCACATGCTGCCTACTGCGAACGTGATTGTCAGCCCGACTTTTAAGCGTTGACTGACATTAAGTGACCACAACACTGGCATTGGAAGAAGAAGTAGGATAACATCGGTCACAATATTGGGGAAACTGGCCCAGATGTAAAGAACTTTCTTGTTGCCACAGTTGCCAGGGATAGAGCCATCCCAGTTAGCGGAGAACGGTCGACAGACGAGGCTCGTGCCAGCGATTGTAGCTATGGTGATGAGAACCAGGACCACCATCATGAATTTTACCATTGCTCTCATCTTCCTGGTTGGGAAGAGCTTATAATACAGTAACAGGATGGAGAACTTTGGAAGATTGACACTTCCTAAATAGAGAAACGACAGAGCGAGGAGATACTTCGCCCAGATCCTCAGACTGGCTGGGTCTTTCACCAGTAACCACGGGATATGGTGTCCGACGCCAGCGAATTTAACAGCACCTAGAGCAAGAGTCAGCACCTCTGATGTAGGCCAGCCTTGGATGACCTGGCCACGAACCTATACTGATGCCTGCCATACCCATCTGCTGAGCAAGCGCAAACAAGATCACAGCATCATCCAAGCCCCATGGTGTCCGAACCTTGTATCTAGAAATAAATCGCAGAGCAACGCAGAATATTTGAAGAGGCACGAAGAGAGCAGTGAAGATCAGTAGCCGGTCTCCGATATAAACGGGGACTTCTTCAAGCGGGATATCTAAGGATCCCATTGTGGCCGCACACCGCAGTCGATGGTGCGATGAAGACGATACAAAACATGGGTTGAGGTCAGTTGAAACATAGACGGATCTACTTCACGACTAATATGGCAGAAATCACACATATTCGAGCTATTTATTAGGAAGCAGCTCCGGGCGCATGGTGGATAAAGGCGTCGAATACGAGACAGGACCGACCTTGTTCGCTGCCGGATCCCCACCGAATCCATATAGTTGATAGGGTCTATAGTATCTAACCTGAAAAGCATAAGCAAAAGGCACAAGACTGCTGCCCGTCCTGCCGAGGAACAGAGCGCGATGTCACCTCGGGCACGGATCCCGCATTAGGGTCTGAATTAGCACCTCCACTAAGAGTCGGGCGTGCCCATGGCGTGCCCATTGCTCCATCCAAAATACTCACTGCAGAAGCGGTGTCGATTAGTTTATTGATTAGTGTCCTTGATCCCTACCTGCCATTCATGAACCACGCTGATAAACGGAGTCCGAGCCGGAGATCTGCAAGTAACAAGCAAACAGGGTGCATGGCTAGAGGCTGGTACCCCACGTGAATCCTGCGCTTGGATCAATTGAGCAAGTCTGTTTCATGTATAGTAGATAGTGCAGTGCCCAAGCCAATGACCTGCATGATTGAGGCGTGGAAAATTCCATGTGGGCAAAAGCCGTGTCAGTGCCGCTAAGCGAATAAACTTTTCATTCGTTTCAAGGTTTGAACTCAATGCACGATAACATCAGAAATCTGCAATGAGAGCAGCAAGTAGGCGTGGAATGACTGTCCTTGGTACTGATCTAGTGTCGGACAAATAGGGCTCAATTAGTAGGAGTCCGTCCCTTCCCCCTCAGACACCAGTATATAGTGTGCTGCAAAACAACAAAAAGACCCACTTTCAGACTCCTTTCGCATTTTTAGTGGGATAAGTGCTGGCCAAGGGCATCTGACGCGATGAGACCAAGGATTCCTCTCAACTATTTATGAAGTAATGCGCAACCAATCGTCGTGCGGTCCCACCTATCAAGGATTCATGTCTGGACACTAAGATAAAATTCTCTTCCAAGGTTTTCCACGATCGACACCACATGGGATTCAAGTCATGAGAGGGGTTGAGCTTATCCAAAAGGTTGATCGCGACCGTGCGCAAATACCGTGATCTAACGGCGCTGATCATTTCGCCATGGCAAGGGCAAATTTCGTTCTTGATTTGAAGCAGAACGGGTTTGCCAATGCGTGGAGCGACCCTAGGATATCTAGGTCACGCCACCGCGTATGTTGCGCGCGATGGCACTGGACTTGCAAGGTTAGGCTACTGAATCCAGTATGTCAATGTGATAAGGCCATAGGATGGCAATGGGAGGAGATACTGTACAATCCGAGAGACCTGTGATAACTAAGTCCGGATCCATAATGTTGACGATTGCAGTGTCGCATGCGGGATTGATGAGCATAGTTCGGGGAATAACCGACAATTCGGTGCTGTGGCTGCACGTCGGCAAGTAAGTTTGTCCCGCAGACTTTACTGACAAAAATTAAATTCATTGCAGATGGGAAACTATCTCCACTGCCATGAACAATTCCATAGTGTGTTGGATGTCGAAGGATCTATTTGCATGGACGTAACGGGAAAGCCGAACACATGTGAGGGCACATGATCTCGAGGGGAGTGACCTGCCACCCACGTGCAGCCAAGTGAGAATGTTTCTCAGGAAAGCCGATCTCTCTCTTTGTCACGGAAGAGCCGTACAAGGAAGACGGGTTCAAGGCCAAAGAAGACTTTGACAGATCAGGTCAGGTTCGACTTGTCCCAATGATCTACCTGTCTGCCGGACCATGAAACAAAGACGCGGAAATTGAGCGTGGCCCAGACCTTCGTATTCCATCGCGCCCACTGAGCACAGAATTATCCAATTTAGTCGTCAAACCAAAGAATTTCTTGAAAAGGGGGACTGAAAACAGATTGAATGGGGAGAGGAAATGAGTTCCCGGTCGGGGACTATGTGGAAGACTGTTTTGGGGAACGATACTCTCTCCTGAGAGCTTCAGCTCTAATTTGCTTATTGTTCTTGTGCAACAATACTACCAATCTGCGCCTCACCAAGGATCCATTCAGCTCACTCTCTGGTACTTTCGAACCATGCGGAAATTAATGGTCGATCCTACAACTTCCTCTTCACCAATGGGAGACCAGGAAAGAAACCCAACAGATCAGGAACAGTGAAATGAGTCCATTGAGTAATTGTTGGTGTCACTGGTCGAGGAAGAGGTCTGGAGTCTCCTTCCAGCAGTGCAGCCTTCTGGGCAAGAAATTCAATTCAACCCAATGTCTGTGCGACATGACTTAGTCCCGCCTCTAAGGAGCCATGTGCCACCAACAACCAACCTATCTTTCAGTACCTTAATAGATCGCCTTCACATTATCCTGGCTCAATGAGCCAGCAGCGAGGATGGTCAGTCACGTAAGAAATGGGTCCCCACAGACATGGGAATACGATACGAACCCCGGTTACTGCAATCAGAAATCGCATTTTAAGACATCCCAGGAAACGTGCATGTCGTGGCTGAGGCCCTTGCTTCGGCTGGGCCACCACCCTTCGCCCACAGTATAATAGGGCCTCCTTATGATGATCAGAGGTGGTAACATTGCAGTCGGTTCACAACAACCAATGGCCAGGATGGTTTCGTGGATGCAAATCTTCAAAGTTCTCGCCTTTGGCTCAGTTTTCCAAAGCGGCAGAGCAAGTCCTTCTTCTCTGTTAAACGTACACCAAGGATCTGAAGGTGTTGCCTATCAACTAGGTGACACTACTTATTTTGCCAATGCAAAGCATCCGCGGGATATATTGACGATCACCTACCCCAAAGATAAAAGTCACCAAGGTACTGGCGTATACATGACATTGACAGTCATCATTGCCAACGAGAGCATCGTAACTGCTCGCTACCTCAACGCCACAATTTCGAGCTATCTGGCCAATGACGACGTTTTCTCCAGAGGGTTTCTTGGTGCTATCTATCTCACCTCATCCGCCGCCAATGCCAGTATTAACGCCAATGGTTTGGACTATCTGGCGAGTGCCGGTGCTGAGACCATCTATGTTGACTCCAGTGTCTTCAAGAGTCAGGGCGGACGAGCAATACACGTGCAGCACAACTCCGCTAAGACTGTGACACCTGGTCCATATACCGTTGTGATGTCGAAAGACAAGATCAGTCTGCTAGACACATATCGCCTATTCCCTGACGCCTACCGCGATTTTATCAGCGGTATATATCCGTCGAACGATGAGAGTGGCTCTTTTGTGCCTCTTCAATTTATGTCTTCAAGGCTCTGGGCACCGGTGGTGCCGGTGCCAAGTCGTATCCATTCGTGGGGAGACCCGCGGCCGTTAGCTGGTAAACGAGTCGCAGTGAAAGATATTTTTGATATCAAAGGAGTGCAGACATCAGCGGGAAGTCAGGCATGGACCCAGACCACGCCAGTTGCCAACCGAACGGCGCCCGCGATTCAGCGGCTGGTCGATTTGGGTGCGGTTCTCGTGGGGAAGCAAAAGTTGGCACAGTTTGCGTCCGGTGCGAATCCCTGGGATTGGACCGATGGGCAAGCTCCCTTTAACCCACGGGGTGATGGATACTTGACTTGCGCAGCATCCACGTCCGGAGGAGCCTGCTCGATTGCGGCGTACGACTGGCTGGATGCGGCGATTGGAAGTGACACTGGCGTTTCAGTCCGTCGCCCAGCGGCTGTTACAGGAACCTTCGGAAACCGACCCAGTCAGGGAATGATAACGCTGGAGGGCATGCTTGCTCAGAATTGGGCAGAGGACACAGCCGGTGTACTTGGGCGGAATCCAGTCGAATGGGCCAAGTTTGCCAAGGCGTGGTATACTCCAGATCTTCACCAGCCAGAGTCGATTACTGGATTATCCCCCTTGTCGGTGCCGAACACCATGGCTTTCCCAGCCCAAATATTGTACCCGGATGAGCAATTCCCCCTTGCCAATCCCGCCGCCCAGAAGATCGTTGAAGCCTTTCTGTCAAGCATGGCAAAGGCACTCAATATGACTATCAAACACACCAATCTTAGCGCCACACTCACCGATGCACCTATCCTCTCAGACAAGCAGGACAGCTTGGACCGTCTTCTGACGGGAACCGCTACCCTATCGTATTGGTCATCGCATCTTTGCGTTGCTGACCCTCTCATGACCGAATGGTCACGTCGTTACGAAGGTCGTTTCCCTCCAGTAGATCCGCTGTGGCGCAAAGAATGGTCGGACTTCAACGCCAGTGTCGTCAACCAAGCAGCTTACAACCAGGCTTTACAGGAGAAACGGAAAGGGGTCGACTGGTTTGAAAGGAATGTGATGCTGGAGACGCGCGAATCTTGCTCGGAGTCATTACTAGTCTGTGATATTGGCACCGGTGGGTTGCCCAGCTTCCGCGAGAAGGCCCTGAACGAGGGGCCCAATGCGACATTCTTGGGCATGATGCCAGATGGGGCCGCAATACCTTGTTCCTTGATTTGTCCTATCTTCGGGTGAGTGCAGTTGGCATCCTGTTAATGCAGAGTTGCAAGATGAACTAATGTGTTTGCTGCAGCTGCGCCGATTTCACCATTCCCTTGGGCCAAGTGCCCTATCATTCTCCGGTGTCGAAGGTGACGGAACAGTTTCCCGTGAGTATCAATCTGATCGTACGTCGGGGATGCGACTTTGTATTATTTAACATGGTAGAGAAACTGGCGCAGGCGGGGATCATTCGGGCTGTTCAGACTGGCAAGCAGGCATTTTAGTCAAGGAGATTTTGGCCATTTCCTGCCTGTTGGTAGTTTATATTCTTTCTGGTGTATTATAGAGCAATTGCAGTCAAAATTAGAATTCCTGCTACATGATTATCAACATCATCTGAAGCAATCAGAGCTAGTATAACTGCCTTGGACTGCAAGGTAGTACAATGAAGATCTCCACCCTGCCACAGATATTTCTACCAGCCAGTCGCTGATCAATCTGTAGTGTATCAGAGAATGGTCCTGTCTTGCTATAACAATATCCTCTGACATCATTCCAGGACATTCGTGTCAAACACGGCTAGCCTCCTTTTTGACGACGAATTTTAAGATGCCAGTTTCAGGGTAGATACTGTCAAGTGACAACAGGCCCACAAGAAATGTATAGCATACAAAGCCGCCAGTCGCCAACCCCTATTTAGAACCCCTGAAAGAAATAACTACAGTCTGGTCACTCAGATATACTGCCACATGAAGATCAGAGAAAGGCGAAGAGGCGTGTTAAATGGTGGCACGTGTGGTGTACCCAAGTTCCTCGTTCAATCATCCTAGATCATAGAGGATGTTATATTGCATTAGTAGTAGTATTTGACCCCCACGGGCTTTAGCAGGGGTCAATTCTTTGTTCCTGGTGCAAATCCTGCCCCCGGGACTGATTTTATTAGTCGCCGCTAGTTTTACCCCGACATGGGAGATTGTCAAGACCGAGGTCTTGAACCTGTATGTTTCTCAACTCAACCTCCCACAAGACTATCAAGCCAAACCAGTCCCTTTTAATTCAGATTTGAAGCATCAGTCGGAGCGCTATCTGAACGAGCCAAGGCATTGGGTTCAGGGGTTCCGAGATGGACAGCGCCTTCTGCAGGATCAGAACAGCTAAGCGCCATCCTTTGTGTGAGATCATGTTGAAACATTTGCCTAGGACGAACTCCGCCATGCGGTCAAATGTGCTATTAAGCAAGACCAGAAACTTCCCACACTCCACTGGCTATAATATCAGCCTCGATACAATTATGATGTTTATTGATTAGCGAGAGAGTATGTTCTTTGCTGCCTGCCAATGCTGCGGCCAGTCGGTATATTGATCTTGCCCGTATGACCCGCATATCATGTGAATTTGGGGTGAATCTTTGCCTCAAACACAGAGTTGGAGTCTATGTGTTTCACAGGTTCGAGCATTCATAAGAGCCTTGTCCGGAGGTAGTGGATCATACCATTCACACTTGCTAAAGTTGCCTTCGGGACCAGCAATGGCCATCAATTTATCAACGCGAAAGACTGCTCTCTCGGTTGAACCTCTCCGTACTAATACCATTAAATCTGCAATGTTTTCAAGTCATTACTCATCTGGATGTATATCCATGGTAGACATTAGATATCACTGTATTATCAACAGAAAGTCGCTCCAAACAAAACTCAAACTAGTTCCACACATATCATACACATAAAATGTTTTAGTACCATCTACCAAGGACGCCCTGCCCTGTAGACAATCTTCGATATTCCTCGAGAGCTGGACTCACTGACTTAGGACGTTCGGATTCCGTCGACACCTTTGCCGTCGAGATCAACGGAGTGTTCTCCTCCGCCTTAGTCCGAATATAATAATGCTCGTCATCCTCTTCCATACCCACGAACCATTTCTCCTTAAATTGAGGTCCCTGAGGCCCGGCACCACAAGCACCCTCTAACCGCGATGTGGCCGGGCTGTTGATGGCTAGAGCGAATAGGTTCTGCGGCTCTGTGAAGTCGGTAAGCTGCCGACCCTTTTCGCTTAACAAGTAGCCGAGACACAGGACGCTGGTGACGAAAGTGAGGAACAAGACTGGAAAGAAGGCACCCTGCCATTTCTCTGTCCCGGCGGATTGGTAGTCGACGATGCTTATAGTGGCGTTGAAGTATTCGATCTCGGGTTCCGCGAGGGAGGCGTCAGAGTGATTCCAATAGGGAAGGAAGGTGGCGTTCTGCGTCCCCATAATCAAGGTATTGCCTGCCATCACTGCCAGCGCCTCCGCGAGAGATGGTAGACCGGGCTCCAGGGAGTAGCCCGAGGGGGTGAGCTGCATCAGCAGTCGGGCATTGGACGCCTTGCCGTCATTGATGCCGGCATTCAAACTCAGGGAATTGCCCCATTCCGATCCAATGTTCTTCCAATCCAAGCTCCAGTTACCATCCACTGCGTCTGGGAAGAACCGATCGAACTGCCACTTGTTATTCGGCTTTTCACAGTTCGTGATAAACTTGGCTCCACTGGCAGATGCAGTATATCGCACTGAACACCGCGGTGTCTTTTTCGCCTTCATTGAGCATAGGGCGTAGTCCACCCCCGTGGCGTTGGGAGGTTTCCCCAATACATACATTGCGTTGCCAAACGGCGCCGAATGGTTGAGGATTGTCTGATACTCGCCGGGGAGCCTGCCAAAGATTGGTGGACGCCATCCATACTTTGGTCCCCAACCGAAGATATCATCCACAACAGTTCGATTCAGCCAGGAGTCTGGCCAGGTAGGGAGCTCCTTCTCTTGTTCGGCCCACTTCTCCACGTTGAATTTCTTCCCCGGCCACATATCATAGATCAGTGGTTTCAGTTCATTAGCTGTCATGCCCACGCACAACACGTTGATTGCCGGACATGGAGCAGCAGCGATCATGTCAAACTGACCCTCCGATGAATTTTGCGGCTGTTTAAGTCCATTGACGGGGTCCTTTGCCGCGGCGAGAACTCCAGCATGAGGCATAGCAGCCGTAACATTTAAGACCATCCGTTTATGCCGCAGCGATAACTCCGTCATGTTGCTGCGATCGATCCAACTTCCAGTCACCGTTGTATTATCGTGGATCGAACCCGAGGGAGGAGGTCGCTCTTCTAACACAGCCGACGCAGCCTCGCCGTTGGTCACCATCTTGCTCCAGCGGTTCAAGTAAGCAACGTAGTTGTGGTATGCCTGTCCGACGTGCTGTATTTGAAGACATGTTGTATTACGGTAAATTGGGTCCGTCTGGCTGAGGATCGGCGTTTCGCAGTTCAAACCCATGTAGACTGGGTTGAAAAAGTCGGTGGAAACGTTCGCTCGTAGGGTTCTATCTTCCTGCGGTCCTGCAAGCAATTTGGGTGATACTGAATGATCGGGGTCAGAATCATAGACGCCACTACTGTCAACCTCAATCCGTCTGAGCCTGTGCACTTACCCAATGCCTCCGCCGCAGTTGTATAGAGCATGGCGATGATAGTCGCCGTCAGGGTCATCGCACCGAGAAAGGTCAAGGCTGAATAGCGCAATGTCTCCCAGTGAACTATCATCGACCCCGGCTGCATGATCCATGTCCGCATGCTCATGTCGGAAATGGTGATGCCGTTGGAGTCCTTCTGGAGGGCTCGTCGACTCAAGAACTGCCCCAGACAGGCGACAAAAACGGTAACGTATGCCAATTCAATTGTCTTCGCGAACATGGCACTCAGTAAGTTGGCAGTCGAGGGCGCAACATTGCCGTCGACACCGATGAAGTTTCCATATCGCGGCTTCAGACAGGCGACAAAGAAATATAACCCCGACCACACGGTCGCATATACCGCCAGCACCAGGATGGTCATGGGCACCCAGCGAAACCATCGCTGGGCGATTGTATCTCTATGAGGACATCGCACCTCGCTTTCTAGAAGGGGTGTTTTCGAGGTGTGCGACCGCGGCGTGGCCTGCTCCGACAGGTGCGGGGAACGCGATTCTCCCCCGGGACGAGCTTCATCCAAGCCTTCAACGAAGTGGATGGAAGCTGGCCTGCGTCTCACAGTTTCGATTCCTAGGCCCACCGTTGTAAAGGCCTCATTGTGGGAGGCAATGTCCTGCTCGTGGTGCGAGGAAGATGTCCGCTCATAGCGGATGTAGGAACGGTCGGAGTCGGCCGGAGGGCTCGGGTCGAATGGGCTCCAAGACGCTTGTGGCCGGTCGGACTCGGAGTGGGATAATCTTGACAACGGCGGTAGAAGGTATTCTTCTTGATTTGAAGGCATGGTACCCAAACATCGACATACGGTGGTCAATGAAGACCGTGATCGGGGCGAGAGGAAACCCCACGCGCAACGGCCTCTCGAGTAGAATATGTATTCACTCCATCTGCAAGAAGCACACGGCTATCTCCACGGTTCTCAAGCCGCAAGTGGTACAGCTTGGAAATGAGCTGGTCCAGCCTCAATTCCTTTGGCTAGAGCGTCTGTCAAATCGACAGGGTTCCCTGTGGATCTTCTGCCCGAAGGGTTTAGGTCTAGCTTCTTTCCACCAATCGTCCTCATGGACGAGTCCGATGGCTGTTGGTTGCCAAGAGGCCCGTTCAATATAAATAGATTAGCGGTGTTTCCTTCGTACGACGAACTCCCAGAAGGCTGATTTTTCTGTCCGGAATGATGGGATCAACGGTGGGCAGTTCGCCTTAGGGTTGTAGTGGTCAGATGGCAAGTTTGGTCGCACGCCGAGAAAGAAACCACATCAGAAGGTCAGTTCAACCTCAGGATTCGTAATCTCGCCAAGTTCCAAAGTCCACACCGGTGCGTCTGACGCGCAGGAATGGACCCCACTATTCACTAGAGCTGCCAATCCGTTCAACGTCTACCTCTTACCAGTCAGCAGCCACCTCGTAAGGCCTCGGGGTCCCGCTCGGGCGGCTCATATTGGCCTGGAACCCTACAGGCCGATATTTAATTCAACCGGTTTAACAGTGGCCAGGACATGCTGGCTCATATCTAGTATCAGCAATCAGCGACAATAGCTATGGACATATTTCCTCTAAAGGGCAAAGCCAACCATAGTGATAGGCCATGTGACGCCTTGTCATTGCGATCTACTGTACAGCCACAAGGTAGATAGAGTGCTAGTAGGCCCCGCCACATTAGCTCCACGATTTTCCATGATCTATGGAAGCGAAGGATGGCTAGCCTGGCCTTGGACAAGGCAACCAAGCTTCACAGAAAAATAATAGTACCACAGGAGTGTTCGTGGCACGGAAACCCCGGCTCCAAGCTCAGCTGGCTTTTGTCTCTATGACATGTGAGACACACCCGGCTAGAGTCATTACGTCCGAAATCCATATATACAAATAAAGATTTAGGTCTAATTCTGTGTAGTAAGCCTGACACAACGTGCGAGGTTCATATTCTTTTTGTTTGCGGTAAGATCCAGACATCGATTCAGCGTTATTGGGCAGCTCATTGGGGAAATGCTGCCAACTTGGCGCACCGGCTGCAGCTCTGAGCAGCATTTTCGACTTCAGCCTTACTCCAATTAACCAGCGCCTCGTCAGCTTCACGGTGGAGAGGTCCGAGCGTCAATATGAGAAAGATTATGGATACAATTATAGTAGGCTTCTGATTTGCAGCAATGGAGAACGGAGGTTGTACTTGGGCCTACGAAGTAGTGCAGGTGGCTACCATGCATATATTCGCATACAAAGACCCCAAGCAACTCAGAACTAAAGGTCATTAGCGTCATATGACTGTTAGAAGTCCAGCGACAAGTGGGAAGATATTGTATGTAAAATACTTCCTATACGGTTTGAGCTAACATATGCATACTCCCGTCAGTAGTTCCCTTAGGGTTGGGCATTCCCTTGTACAGAATAGTAAGCTCATCAGCCATTCAAACGGATACTAGATGAAAGCTAAGACATTGCACCACCGTTTTCTGGTCGTTAGTCAATAATCGTGTAATACAAGCAGCCATCTATTGGTGTATGTGGCGGGGTCTGAACACAGACATGGTTGATGAGATTATAGCCTGCTCCGCGACTAGATTATGGACATACCTCTCTGGCTTCTTTGAGTAACTGAATCCAGGTTCAGAGAAAATAGAGAGGCTGAAATTACAGTTCACTCCCACGGCTGGTCCCCAACCACTATCCTGCATGGGTACTAGTTGATGAGGACTGGCACCTGCAAGACTACTCTTAGGCTTATACTACCCTAAGGATATCAATTCAATCGTGATCTTTCCTGTGTCCCCGTTAGATTGTGATATAGCCGATACCAACTACCAACTGACCTGGTCCCTCTCTTTTGAGTCCAAGTCTGTTGCGCAACACACCTGTTGTCCGGTAATGAAAGGAGACGTGGGCCGGGGGGCGTTCATCGAAGGCAATCAGTAATAGATGGAACTGTAACCCCAGTGTTATAATAGCACGTAATGCTAATGCAAACTCACTGCGGTAGCCTGAATCTTCCACACCTAGGGTGAGCTGAAACAGTCGCCGGGGTCTCTCAGGATGTATTTGTCTCACTTCCCTGGCCGGCGACGACTTCCCTTGACTAGAATAGATGCATTTAACGAGGCATATGAGACGAGGTAAGAAACGTCGATTCCTTTATTTCAGGTATTAGCCTCAGCGATAGTAGCTTGCCCCACGATTCTGCACCTACTTCTAGACTCTCAGGGTTCTTGATGTACTGAAACAATCCATACTAGCTTGACAACCAAAGACGTATCTTCCATGTATATATTACAGATCTGAGGAGAACAACTCGCCATTATTCTTACTCCTGACCCCATATCCTTTCGAGAGCGTCGCTTAGTGAAATGCGAGCTTTGGGATCCGTGTTTGTCAGGTCATCGCCAATAGATTGTAACTTTTCGCCAAATCTACTGGTGCCCATTTTCCTGGCCATAGTCAAAAGTAGCTTTCCATAAGCCCAACAGTCTGTAGCGACGCGTGTGTCGAATGACGTGCTAGCGGGAACCGTTTCAATGCTTCTTTGAATGATCTTTTGCATCTCTGGCGAGAGCCATTCCCATTCATACCCACCAGTTCCACTGATATCGATAAGGATAGCATTCTTATTCGCGTCAAGAACGACATTCGATGGTTTGATGTCAAGATGAGTCCGTTGCTGTGTGTGCAATATTTCCAATGCCCTCCCAGTCTGTATTGCCCATCGACTTAGCAATAAATCATCTAGGTCTTTATTCTCCGATAGAACTTGCTCAAGAGAGCCTACAGGATAGTATTCAAGGAGGAATCCTGTGATAACCGGCGAGGAGATTGTTGATCGATGAGTCTTGTAAGGATTATCAGATATTACAAGGCCGATTAGTTGTGCAATGTTTGGCTGTCCGCGAAATTGTGCGAGGGCGGTAATCTCGTTCATGATATAATGTGTGTCTTCTGGTATATAGATAGGGCGGTCGATCTTTTTATATGCAAACCGATTCTGCTTGAAACGGACCCTGGAGACGGTTGGGGCGATGGCCTCTTCGTCTTCTAGATAACTAACCTCAAAGATAGGTAGATCGTGAACTTGGTCAAGAACCGGGTATATAATTCTCCCCGGGTCTTCTTCAATCTGGAAGGTCATTCGATGGGCGAT
The DNA here is from genome assembly GCF_009193645.1 of Aspergillus pseudonomiae. Lineage (NCBI taxonomy): Eukaryota > Fungi > Ascomycota > Eurotiomycetes > Eurotiales > Aspergillaceae > Aspergillus > Aspergillus pseudonomiae. The sequence continues at coordinate 244,668 of NW_022476005.1, forward strand.
AGATAAAAAGAAATTTGCCTCTGTCTGATTATCATTCCGAGCCTTACGAATCGGAATCGGCTTAGGGCTTTGCTCAGCCAAGGTGAGACTGATGCGAGTCACAGTATCGGCCACCAGGTCTAACTGAGCGAAGTCAATAGCCTTGATAAATTCTTGCAGCATAGAGCGGCGCTTGAGGTAGCCTAATTGCAGTATCGACTCTGGTAGAGACCAAGCTATCTCAACTTTGATCCACCATGAAGAGGAGGAGGAGTAGAAGACTAAGGTCTGTGAAGGACGATCACCATTCCAATCGTGGAATGACTTGAATTCCAGCTCGTGAGATGAAGCAACTGACTTTTGGGTCATCTCGTCGGATGAAAGGAAAAGGTTGGACTCCCGTTTGTGAATGTCCAAAGTCGAGAGATGAATTGAGGGAGGAAAGAGAAAGGGGTGAGTGCTCATGAAGTAGATACGCAGGATCAGGGGCCACCACTCGACCTTTCTTTGCTCAGGTTCAGCCTATCCTAGGTTACATAGTAGTTGCCATGCTTACACTGATTGACCAATGGCGATACAAAGACCAGCTTGATGCACATGTGCTCACTAGGTTACCTGTCGCAAGCTCTTTCGGCTGACAGTACTGGTACCAGGAGTAGTTTTCCAGTGAGAGATACGAAGACTGGATACACGGAACAAAGAGAATCCAAGTGGTCCTCTCAGTACGATCAATGTCAGTTGGCGTTCGATATCATGGTGTTTTCGCCGCCTTAACAGCATACTCGCTGCTTTAAACAACATCATCTTTCTCGCCAACCTTGTTTGACAGAAAGAATGGCAAGAACTTACCCGGCATGATCCAGCACGGTTCAGTTATTTCAGTGAAATTTCCCGACATGATTCAAAGCTTTTTATTCTTTTTACGAGGAGGGAAAGGTATTGTATATGTAATGTTTCGTTGAAAACTGAATTGGTCTAGCAGCGGTGCTTGACTGAATGAGGCATAGCCTGCGGTCAACGTTCAGCATCAAGATAACTCGGTGTTCCTTTTCGGGTCAACGATCCCTTAATCTCAGTGATCGCCCTACTCTGCACTATCCATGAGCAATCTGGCATTCTTTCCCACTGCTCTTGATCGATGCCAATATGTCCTCTGCCTTGAGTAGTCCAATCAGGCCGCTGAGATCAAGACTCGGTTGTAAAACTTGCAAGTAAGTGCTTGCTTTCTTGTTATCAGCAAGGTATGAGTATTGAGTACATTCTAGAATTCGAAGAGTCAAATGCGGAGAAGAGAAACCAAATTGTGTACGATGCACCAGCACAGGCCGTAAGTGCGAGTACGAAGGCACAATTTCCGGCACATTCTCCTCCACGCCTTGCACAACTTCAATACAGGACCACCCACTTTCATTGCTGCCCAATACGGTGTGGCGTGAGCGTCGTGCCTTTGCCTACTACTTCCAGCAGGCCTCTGTATCCCTCGGTGGTGGACTGGATGTTCATTTCTGGCGCTCTATCGTTCCGCAAGTCTGTCGGAGTGAGCCGGGCGTATGGGATGCCATCATCGCACTCAGTGACCTGTTTGAGAGTCCCGGGCAGGACCCTCGTTCTCCCAGTCCGAAGCACCGAGATGCGTTAAGCTGGTATTCACGATCGGTGTCTGCTGTCCGTCAGCGAATTCAGCGGGGTGACATAGATATTTTTGCCGGACTAATAACTTGTATTCTCTTTATCAGCATTGAAGCCATCCAGGGAAATGAGCAGGAGGCCTTGCAGCTGTATGGTCAAGGTGTGCATCTCATTCGCACACTGCGCGCTCAAATAGCGTGTGGAGTTGTGTCAGCAACCAAAGCTTCCTTGTTAGAGGATGCCATCGTCCCGATATTCGTCCGTCTAGGAGTAGTTGCCCTCACTATTGCTCATCTTCCTGTGAGTGGTCTACTGCTAGACGATGATCCTGTACTGGTGCAAGAATTTGTCTCCCTCAAGTCCGCTCGGGAGGCCATCGCTCTCCTAAGCACTGAGATCCAGCTCTTTGAGCGCACTTGCATTGAGTATCGACACGAGTCTCACTCCTCCCATTTGCACCCAGAATTGATGGGCCGACAGATGGTCCTGTCAGGTAGATTAAAGGACTGGCATACTGCCTTTACCGTCCTCATTGAAGGTCTACACGCGAAAGGTGTTCTATCACAGCAGCAGATTGGCACAGGCGCCCTTCTATTAACCTACTATGAGATGTCGTTTGTTATACTTGCAACCTGCATATCCTCATCACACATGGTATATGACGCTTACACGGCAAACTTCCAAAATATAGTTGAACAGTCTAGCATTGCTATCAATGCATTAGCACGATCGGACGGCACACAACCGCCGTTTACGTTTGAAATGAACGCCGGTTTTCCGCTTTGGTTCACCTGCCTTAGATGCCGGGAACCCAAGATCCGACGCATGGCACTAGCTCTGTTTCGTCGAGGACCTCAAGCTCAGGGTTTCTACAACTCCGCCGGAGCAGCAGCCCTGGGTGAAAGTGTCATGATGCTAGAAGAAGCGTTGGCAGCTAGAGCAAATCAGGGTAAAGCCGAGTCTCTAAGACAGGAATCAACCAATTCAGCTGTTGAAAATAAGGCCTATAATCTAGACCATAATAGCGACGTTGCTAAGGCCGATTCTAGTTCTCTCCCTGTTTCTCAAGACTCTGAACTCGCAGTGTTTGTTCCGGAAGAAGCGCGTCTCGGACCCATTGGTATCTTTCGGTCACAAGACGGATTTCCGCCAGGAACGAAGGAGGAAGACGTCGCAAAGTGGAACCAAAGGCGCAACCAGACCTTTTTGCGGTTCTCACGGAACGAGTATGATCAAACGAGCGACACTTGGCGTGTTTTTCATGACTATGTTCCCATTGATAATTAATTAAAGCATGAACGATCGTGATGTGTATCACATAGTGGCCAAGAAGATGGTAGCATGACCGGGCAACAAAGCGATCACTTATCACCTTGCCTTTACTCAAGCTCATCGAATATACCTTCAACATCAAGATGACCAGCGGAATCCCCGTTCACCTTCCGTGGCCCTATCACCATGGCCGCACCCACCGAACTGGAGGATGGTTGACAGAAAACCCCGACACGGTCATCAGCTTCGTTCGAAAGGTCTCTCTCGAAGAGGACAAAGCAATGCTCCCTCTCCACCCCATCATCCAAAAGTTCCAAGCAACCGTCGACGGTTGCCCAGATCTCCGCATGTTTGCGTCCGCAATGCTCACCGAAGTGCCCGACAAGCCCCCATACATCAACGACCCAACTGGCACCAAACAGATTCGGGACTTTGACCACCTTCCCCATCTATTCAACTACACGATGCAGAAGGTGGCACCGCAGTGGAACATCGATGAGTACCACGTTGGCCTTATTGGTACTCCTTTCAACGCAGTGCTGGACTGGCCCATGGCTACTCCAAGCGGATACGCGTTCTTCCTGCGCAAGGAAGTCAACTTCCATATGAAGAGGATTCTAGATTACTGGAGAGATTATTTCCTTTCCACATCGGCTTCCACAAATGTCCTAACCGAGGAACCAAACGGGTGGCTGTCGGAGGAAGCCCGCAAAGTCATCGAAGATGAGACCAACCTCGATCCAAACCACCGGTACAGCTTCGGGGAATTATTCGGACACAGCAGGGCGGACGGCAAGCACTGGGGCTTCAAATCCTGGGACGACTTCTTCACCCGCAAATTCGCCGATTACGACAAGCTTCGGCCTGTCTATGCCCCCGACCATGACTCCTGGGTAGTCAGCGCCTGTGAATCGAAGCCCTTCGCACTCCAAACCCACGTGAAAGCCTACGATACCTTCTGGTTGAAGGGTCAGCCCTACTCCGTGTACGAGATGCTAGACAAGGAAGAGGAGGCCGAGCACTTCGTCGACGGAACCACCTATCAAGCCTTCTTGAGCGCCACGTCGTACCACCGTTGGCATTCTCCCGTCAACGGCACCATCAAGAAAGTGAAGCTGATCCACGGGACCATGTTCTCCGAGCCAACCATCACCGGATTCATGAATCCCGATGGCCCAGACCCCGCTGCCCCAGACAGGGCCCAGGGCTATATTACGCATGTCGCGACGCGAGCCCTCATCTTCATTAAGGCCCCGGAGCCGGTCGGGCTCACCTGCGTCGTCACAGTGGGTATGGCGGATGTCTCAACCTGCGATGTTACCGTTACGCAGGGTGATACCGTGTCCAAGGGCCAAGAGATCGGCATGTTCCATCATGGCGGATCAACACACTGTCTGCTGTTTCGGAAGGGCGTCAATCTCACTTGGGTGACGGATGCCTTTCCCGGTGTGAGTAGTAAGAATCTTCCCGTGCGGGGTGCTCTGGTGCACGTTTCCTCTGCAACAGATACGCAGGAAGTTGGAGATGGTTTACATGGATTTCAGGAGCGTCGTCATGGCTATGATGATCGGTATGGCCGAGGATACAGGGGTAATTATAGGCGAACGGGGCATGGCGGTTAACATTAGCGTGGTTATCTTGGGTACCAGTAGGTTAAATTAGAATTCAGAGATTTCGAAGAAGCTTATGACCCTCGATGATGGAAAATATGTATCCATGTAGCTCTGGAATATGAGTTTGCCTACAATTACATCAGGAGAACACAGCAAGTTGAGGCATTCTTGATTTTGTATCTGTTTATAGATCCTCGTCGTCGAACAACATAGTATCTCGCTACTTTCGGTTTTTCCCCTTTTTTTCCTCGTTTGGTATTAGCTTTGGAAGTCTCCCTGTATCCGATAACAGGAAACAGTAGAGCGCGTCTTGCGCAAAGTCAGCCTCCACTCTACATTGACGTCGCTCAAGCAATGATAGGCAACAAGCCCACCTTCCAGACCCCTGGTGAGAAATGGATCACGGACTGCCTTGGATCCAAACAGCCAGTGTGGCGAGGGTTGTGTAAACCATGAAGACGAAACCAAGCGACATCATAGCAATGTCTCCCCGTTTCTCCCACGGAGATTCCGCCACGCCTTTCCAATGCAGGTACGCTGGATAGATATATACCAGCGGAACACACGCAAACGACCCGATGATGGATACAAACTTGTCCAAGTCACCCGCACCAACGGAGGATATAAATCCGCAGCAGAGCACAAGGAACATTCGGAAGATATTCTTCTTCCATTTGATCGACGTGTCGCCTTTCCCAGACTTGTGCCCGAAGAGTTTGCCCTCCATGATTCGGGTAGCTGGAAACAGCTGGATTGGAGCCCCAACGAGGATGGCCAGGGAATACAGAAATTGGATCGTGTTGACGAGTCGGTCTGTCTGGGGGAAATTGCTGAAGATCTCTGTCTGAGTTCGGTTACCGAACGTAGCATACGACAATGCACCGACTGCTGTGAAGAGTATGGTGATGATCGCCATGACGATGTATAGGAGGCGGTCAAAATGCTGCGGCATTCTCATGGACGATTGGATCGGCAACACGAGACCGATTCCTTCGAAGGTGAATATCGACGAACCAATGGTCAGAGTGAATGACTGCGGGTTGAATAGCTCGACGGTGGGGTCTGCTCCCGGTCGCTTTACGAGAGTCGCAATGTCATACCAGTAGATGTATCCAAGTCCCAGGAGAATGAACACATCGGAAAGCAGCGCTGCCGGGCCCAGCTTAGAGATATTTCGAATCCATGCCAGAGGAATGAGCACCAGCAATTGGAGTAAGATCAAACCGCCCGTCGATATATCGGTCGCCATAGCCTTCAGGAAGGCCTGCATATTCTCGGCGGTGAAGATGAAGCACGTGCAGACGAAGCCCATCTGAGAGATGGTGATGGATGAGAGGATCAAGGTCCGGAGACGGGATCCTGCAATCCGCTCCCCAATTTCGCCATAACCCCCACCATATTGTCGGCGACACTGGAGGAGAAGGTGAAAGCATACGGTGGTGATCAGCGCAACCGTCACTAGGGTAATCGAGGAAAATAAAATCCCTCCGTTGCGGAACGCTTTGGGCAGGAAAATAATCCCGGTGCCAACAAAGGCCTTCAGCAGCGTGAAAAAGGTCTTCATATTAGACGCGTCGCCTGGACGGCCGACTCGTGAACGCCGCCGGGTCCTCTGTATCAAGGGGGTTCGCTCCCATGGCAATGTCCTACTCTCCCGGTCTTCGCTAACCACGGAGTCTTCCTCCGTCTCTGCTAAATCCTCACCAGCAAAATTACCATATAGATCCAGGAAATCGAGAAAGGACGTCGTCACACCCGGATAATCAAAGTTGCTGTTCTTGTGGTGTTGCACGAAATGGCGACGGAAGCTGCCCGGCTCCATAGCAGCAACGCCCTCTTCTATTGCATCTTCGGGTTGCCTTGGGGGAAAGGAAAAGCTTGCGGCCCGTTTATCTATCTTCGCCAGCTTCGACTTGGCTTCGATCCGGTAAAGGTCACGGTGTACGTCGCCGCCTTGTAGTAGGAGAGAGGACTGCGGCTCCGGGGTGTCCTCCGCATCTCCGCTAGCCGTTTCTGACGGAGCAAAGCTCTCCTCCTGCAGTGAGGCTGTGAACTGGGGGTTGAGATGCTGGGCCAGGATAGCGTCGCGGCCCTCGGCGTCCTGGTCTCGCGGCGTGGAGGTAAGGTTCTGGTCGGACATGATGAAGCTGGGTGGTTACACGGTTTGTAGAATGAGCGGCGGATCGAGGAATTTCCAGGAACCGACGCGGGGGAGACTAGTCACATTCTGCTGAATGCGAATAGAGGGAGAAAACCTTTCTTTTCGGGTCGACCAAGAAGAATATAGAACAAAAGGGACGTCAGAAGACGACGTCACTCTGCAGTCTCGACGGAATCACCGCGGTCACATGACGGGCGATCCGAAACAAACAACAAAAACAGCCTTTGGGACTCCATCCCGCTAGACCGCTTTTAGTCTAGAGCAGCACACCGCCTCGTCCAGGTCTGTCATTGGTTGAAGCGAGTTTGCATCTATTGCACCCTTGCATACATCCCTCCAGAGTCAACAACCTCACGGAGTTCCTTTTCTTTCGGATACATTTCCTTGTTCAGTCAAGCTGTTTAGTTCTTTTGTTAACTTACGAAATGTGGGGAAATAGTATATATCTCTCTGGCGGCATTGATCCGCAACGGGCAACTTTAAATATACAAGAATAAGAAAAATATATCTCAAAATAATGATGTGATCATAGACATTCGGTCAACCATGAAACCCCCTTCAATTACCCGCAAAACCCGCCTTTTATACATCTTCCGCATCTAAGCGTGGTAGGACGCCATGGTAAAGAGAGTCACGCCACTGAATATGATCATGTTGCAGTTCGTTGATTGCGCAGTGACATGCTGCGTGACTGGCAAAGAAGTAAGCACGAAAATGACGACTAAAACGAATTGAAATGATGGCATTGAAGGCTACGGCTGAACGGATGATAATTAGTGAGAGGAGCGACATGATAACAAGGCTAAGATATAAACGTTGAGTGGGGTGGTGAAGCTAGGGCTTTGTTATTATAGATCAGAATGTGAACAAGACAAAATGGTCTCGTTCACCTCTCTTATAGTCCCTTGTTCATTTATGAGAAAATCGAAAGTAAGAATACAAACCTGACACAAAAGTCCCGGAAATGGGAGGCCTTGGTCCCGGGTGAAGATATAGATCTGCCACGATGTCGTCGCAACATTGCTGATGGCCGCATAGACCGCGTGGCTATAGGCAGCGTACGATATAGGGGAATGAGTACACGAAAAGTAATCCTCCAACACCAATATACATAACCAGATGAGTGAGGAAGAAGGGGCTTTATTCTTTCAGTTTACCAACCTCGGCTCTCTGACCATGGGGTTGGCTCCTTCAGGAGTGTCGTCACGGCCTTCCAGCAGCTTAAATCCAAATTTTCGATACAGTCCAATTCCTTGATCGCTGGAGGCTATGTAAATTGCGGCCCCGTTGCGGTCAGCGAGATCACATCCCCACTGCACTAACAGGGAAGCGGCACCTCTTCGTTGATGTTGAGGATCTGTGCACAGCATGTCTAAGTCTATAAAACATGGTTAGAACGAACGTACGCCAGTCAAAGGGGGCTTAACTACAGTAATGCTTTCGTCCCTGCATCAAGTTCCTACGCTGATTCTCGTTTCCTCCGAAATATTGGGTGCAGAGCTCGGCATTTGACTCTGGATGCCATGGCGGAAATCGCTCGCCACATTCATCCGGCTGCAGGTCCCATTTTGCGTATGCCATGATATCACTGGGGTGCGCGGCATCTACTATCTTGATATACTTTTGATATGGTCTGTTCATAAGGTCATGGTAATGGGCTTCATTCCACCACGTGCGCACGCCGGGGGTATCGGGAATCAATGCCAGGTTGTGTGGCGTACCGAATGCGCGAAACCAAACATCGGTGATCTTGGGGATGTCGTCTGGACCAACCTCCCTGAGTTGGAGAGTCGACTGATTTGCCATTTTCTCGAAGATTTAATGAGCCTTCCAGAGGCAGAGAAGCTGCGATAACCGCTACGCGGGTCTAAGACTTATATGAGCACGACCGTGCAATTCTCTCCACCGTCCTTGGTCCATTCGCAAAGACAGCAGGGAATCCCTGGTCGATCCACGGATGGGAGGTCCCTTCACCACTCATTGTCGTTACCCAAAGTCAATGATGTCAGGAACGACGCTTTAACTTTCGACGCCAGCTGGTAGAGACTCTAAGCCATTCCCATCTTGTGGTTGAGCCTCCCGAGAGGTCCGCTTCTGAACACTATTTCAAGTTGTTCCTACCTGGCGATCTTGAATCACCGACGTGGTGATCAGGACTCTTGTTAGTTTCTACGCCTCCTTCAAATTGTACCGTCACAGTGAGAAGGGAATCCTGATGGCAAGTTGATCTGTCTTTGTGAAGCGTCTCCTAACTACCTAAGCGGTGTTACTACAGCCCCGTTCCTTTGCTGTGGTGATTTTATGTTATGTTTTGCACAGGGTTCTCGGCGTTCAATAGCCTGAATTAACACATGCCGGTAGTTTTTTCGTGAGGTTGATTGTTGCCTCTGTTTAGTCGTTCTACGGCTTTGGCAAATGAACAGGTTTTATTTAAAAGCCACCAAAAACATTGCCGTACACGAGAAAGACCGTGGAAGGAGTGGGCCAAGCTTAAACACTGAGGCCAAGCTTTCAGAAGCTTTAATTTGTGGGTTCGACGGGATAGTCAGCCTGGGGAAATAAGGGCATGGAAATAGCTGCTAGATTTGCGTGGTACAACTCCTGATTAACCTCCGATCAAAACCTAGAGAGGTCAGAGCCTATCCAAGCATCCTGGTTGGAGCAAGAGGCTATCATGAGGAACATGCGTTACCTGATTGAGATATGTGTGCTTGATCATCCTGGGCAAAATCCTAGTATGCTGATAATAACTTGCCTAATTTGCCCTGGGTTGTTTCTGATGTTAACACGTCTACTAGTTTTCAAACCTATGTCCCACAGTCTTCCATGACCGTCTTCGTATTGGAGGATCGATAGTCTCGCCAAATAGATTCGGTAATTTTTGGCGAGTCTCGCAGCGGAGATGACCATCGCACAGGCTGTGGCGGCTTACAGCACACGGAGCCAAGAGAAACACAAAGATGTTGGATATCGCTTCCCGGCCCTCGGCTGTTTAAATACCATGCGGTGTGTTAAGATTAATAGAATCGTTCCCAGTGTCTTTCCGGTTGCACTTGATAGACCCCTTGAATCATAGAACTTTGACGAGACAAACATCCAAATTTTCCTACGCGGAAAACCTCCTGGCAACAGACCCCAGTATGGCTGACGGAAGCAAGCCTGCGAAAGTTGTGTATAACTGGTGGGTGATGCTGTGGATGTGGGGAATGCAATTGTATGCTATATTCATAAACCACTATCCTGCATGATAGCTAAGATAAAGGGGAAAGATACTTTGTATTTTACATCAACACGCTGCGATGGATTGTATCTCTCCTGCTCGTTCTCACACCCACGCTATGGGGTCCACGCATGTGGTTCGTGCTCCTAGGCAGCAGCTTGACCGAGCAACCAGTTTATATCGGTGACACGGTTATGAATACAATGTCTCAACAGGATTCCGATGGTCGCTGCAAAACGTGGACCGAAAAACGAGATGCAATCTCCGACTCGACGTCCAGTGCCTCGGGGTGGTACGGTCCTGGCGCCTATCTGGCCTGGTTGATCACCGCTTATGCCACGGCTCTGTCCACCATATGGCACTCGAAATGTTCCGAGCGACATCCGGAGGTGAATAAGCTCGACGGAGAAGTCATCCTCGCTATTGGCTATCCGCTAGTCGCCCTGTGCGATGTTTTACTTCGTCTGATACGATGTCAGATCGACCCCGGCATGACCGCCGCCGTTTTTGTGCTTGTATCGACATTGACCATTATCGGACCCCTGACTCGATTGTCGTGGCAGGAAGACGGCGTGGAGCTGGCGATGGATCAGCCCCGTTTCCCCAACACAGTGAAAGAGTGGACATGGAAAACGATCCGCTTCCTCTGTCATACTGTGATCTACACCATCATTTCCGAACCATACCTTGAGCATCGGGTCTTGTTATCCGTTTATATACTACTATTTGTGACGTTGTTGTACTCTGGAATTCACGGGGAGGCACTATCCGACAAATATCCGTATCGGCAGATTGTATATCGGCCTCGGGGAGAGCGCGTGGCGGCCTTCTGCATCGTACAGCTTGTTTTTCATATCGTGTTGCTCTCGATTTCCCATAAGATCTGGCCCAAGACGGATGCCAGTCTTCTGGATCTAGATCAGATCGCTGGTATATTCCTCACTATGACCACGGTGGTGTATTCCCGGCGGGAGGGTATCGTGACACTTGCGAAAAAGTTCAAACGTAAACGTCCCACGTCTGAAGTACCAACAGACGCTTAATCTGTAGGCTATGGACAGGGTAAGGATGCACACCATTGATATGCGCTGCATAGGGCAAAGGATAGAAGGGCCGGGTTATCCGAGCTTTTGATATGGGAACTAGCGTCCAGCAGTGGGTCAATCGCGAGCAAGAAATGGGACTATAGACATGAATACCATGGAAAGGATTAGTGCCTTGTTCTGTACTTGAGTTTACTGTCAACCATGTATACGTGCAAGTAACTCTGCATCTTCAGGTCTTGAAGTCAAGTCATGACATCATCCGCTGTCTGGAATGCAACGCCGAGCTTAACCGCAATGTATCTTCCATATTTTCTACAATGCCTCTGACTTTACTCTTAGATGACCATCTAGACGCATCTGTCTGACTATCTAAATTTGTAACCGCCAAAATGGGTGGCGGTCTTCAATTCCCTAGTTACCAGCCTCAACCAACCGACAACAAAGACTCGCGATGGCAAGAACCAGGAGAAAAGCGATATCTTCACGGGATCGTAGACATGGGCAGGCAAGAAACATGCCACTCTGCAGATCGCTAACCTATCTAATTTGCACCCGGTAGTAATGGAATCCGATGCTCGATTACGGACCTGTCCCCGCCAACCACCCGCATCCTGCCCACTGTTTATTCGCAACGGTTCAACATCTCACTCTACGATGCGCAGTATGACTCCGAGACCGGAAAACAGATTCCGATCCCGAAGAAGGTGATCAATGCGGTCGTTGCAGCTATACTTCGCTTCCAGATCGTCTGTCTGGAGGTGGGTGTACCGGCGAGTCAGATACGAGTGATTGCGACGGAGGCTACGCGGAAGGCGATTAACTCGGAGGAGTTTGTGAAGGCCATCCAGGACAGGACCCACGTCAGCGTGCGAATGATGCCAAAGGATGAGGAGGGCGTCGTGGGCGCGTGGGGGATTGCGAGCGGATATTCCGATATCGAGGGATTGGCCATTGACCTCGGGGGAGGAAGTATGCAGATGACTTGGATTGTTTCGCATGGTGGGCACGTAAATATCAGCCCCAAGGGATCGATTAGTTTTCCGTATGGCGCGGCAGCTCTCACGCAGAAATTGGAAGCGCTGACGAAAGGTAAAGACGAGGACGAGGCACGTAAGGCCAAGGCGCAGTTTCGCGAGGAGATGACTACTCAGTTTCGTCGCGCGTGGGAGGATTTAGAGATCCCTGAGCATCTCGTCGATAAGGCGAAGAGAGACGGAGGCTTTGAACTGTACCTCTCTGGGGGAGGATTCCGGGGGTGGGGATATCTTCTTCTCTATCTCCATCAGGTGCGAGGCGAGTATTACCCGATTTCAATCATCAATGGATATTCGGCTGGTAAGAAAGACTTCGAGAACACAGAGGCGCTGAAGAAGGTTGCTGAGACTGCCAACGATATCTTCCGTGTGTCTGATCGACGCCGAAAGCAAGTCCCATCGGTCGCATTCCTCGTGAATGTGCTTGCGAAGGCAATCCCCCATGGGATTAAAGAGGCTCACTTCTGCCAGGGAGGTGTTCGGGAAGGTGCTCTGTATCGCAATGTCCTACCTGTGATCCGCCAGCAGGACCCATTGCAAGTTGCGACCACGAGTTTCGCTCGCGGCTCTGCCCAGGCGATGGCTTTTCTGGCCTTCTCGTCCATTCCTCGTCCATCAAAGGAGAGGTCCTTCCCCCATTCGATCAGTCCGCATGTCATTCAGGCTTTTGCCAACATCCTTTACGCGCATGCTACGATGTCTAAAGAGACAGCGGCCACCGCTGCCCTATACAGCACCAGCACCGGGGTCCTGGCAGAAGCGCATGGTATACCTCATGCCGATCGCGCTCGCCTGGCGTTGATGCTGCAGGAGAGGTACGGTGGCGAATTGCCGCCTCGCGAGATGGACTTTAAGAAAAGCCTACGCTCGCTTCTGACACCAGAGGAAATCTGGTGGACACGGTATCTAGGGAAGCTGGGTCTCATCATCAGCCGTGTGTATCCCACAGGCGTCATTGACCCGTCCAGACCGCGCGCACTACCAAGAGCCCGCTGGGCAAACGATCTGGGGAAGAAGAAGAACAAGGAAGGGATTGAGCTGAAAGTCTCACTGCAGCGGGTAGGGTTTGATCCCACCAGGTTGAAGCAAGAGTTAGAAGCAGACCTGAAGAAACTGCGGAAGGTTGGGAAAAGAAAGCACTGGATTGGGGGTAGGGACGGATGGGGGATGAAAGTCGATGTGATTCTGGTGGAAGAGGACCTGCTCTAGCGGCGATATTACGAGGAAAGGATTATCTTGAATTAAATGGTTCTATTAGTGCACACTTCGGCGTGTTTCCGGTGCTCCTGATGCAAATCCTGGCTCATTATTGTTTTATCGTTTGCCGCACCACCCTCTTCTTCTCCCCGCCAGCTACCCCAACGAGGTTCCCGTACTTCAGCGTGTTCAGAGTGGCAGCAAATTGCTCTGATGATGGCGACACCGTGAGGATCATTGCGGAACAACTATCAGTCGTATTCGTGCCCAGGAAGTGGCCCCGCAACACCATAGTCAGGGGCGATGACCGGAACGGGATGCGTGTCTGCTTGGAAGCTCGCGCCCGGATAACCTCTTTCAATGCCAGCAGGTCTGTGTTAATCTGCCGTCCTTCTTGTTGCTCCTGGGGGGTCTGCTTTGGTCGCGCCACGGTCGAGGTCGTCTTGTCATGATAATACTCGGAACCAGCCAGATCGACAAAAATCAGTTTCCCCCCGAGACATGACTGACCGGATGATTGCAAAATATCATTAACTTTGTTCTCTGCCTGCTGCACATATGATTCGAACTCGGCTTTCTTTGCTTCGGCGGCGTCGATCCGGGCCTGGTCGGTCTGATGGTCCGGGTTGGGGACATATTTGCCGTCTGCATTCTGAATAACCCCCTTCATGGTCTCTTCGATGTAAATATCTGTCGCACGCTTTCCTACCGGCACTAATTCTGATTGCCGCTGGACAACCGCATCGCGAGCCTCAAGGAGTGCCCTCGTCACAATCTCTAGTTCCAAAACGGCGTGCGTGCGCGAACTCTGGTCATGGACCGTGGATGTTCCCGTCGCTCTGAGCTTGAGTCCTGCCAGCAGCTCCTGGCGCAGGTCCTCGAAACTCCAGCATGCTTTCGTGACAATCGGACGGACCCGAACTTTGCCCTCCTCCAGGATCTCCGTCTCGCCCCTAATGTGCGTTTTTCCATCATGCCCCTCGCGAACGAAACATTGGCATCGTCCATTGAGCAAATCGAAAGCTATATTCTTGCGTAGCTCGAACATTCGAATGCCAAGAGCTAGTTCCTCACCAGGGGTATCAATGTCCTGATTGAGGTCTGTCAATGCCTCGCTGAGATGTCTGGCAGCGGCTAAACAGAGTCCAAATTCATCGGGGTTCTTAAAGTCGTACCCGATGATCGTATGTGACTTCCCACTTCCGGAATGTCCGTAAGCAAAGAAATTACATGATCGGCCGCTCAGCACATGGGGCAGAGTTGGTGCGACTGCGGCTTCGAAGACCGATTTGTTATTATCGGTTGCTTCGAATACTTGGGTAAAGGCAGCCTCGCTTTTCCACGGACGTTCCGTAGCAGAAGGTGAAGACGGAGTGAGTGAGATAGATATGCGACCACTGTCTTGTTTATTATGCGTGCGACGAGTCTCTGGCGCTGTTGACTCACTGGGCCGCCAGCGGGTGTATACTTTGAATTGATGCATTATGATCTATTGCGCAATGGATATCGGAAAGTGGGAGTGGTGCTCGAGAAAGAGGAACGGAGAGCTGTTTAAGTATTTTTTTACTTAACAGGTGGTCCCTCACCGTGCGTTCGATTACCTCCATTCTGCCACATTATTTGTTTCCTTTTTGGCCTGGTGTTGATTGAGTACGAGGTTGTTGGCTCTCAAGCATCCACTCAGCAACACGATTGAACGTCGTTTCTTGACTGACCCACCCGTTGTTTTCATCCGGGAATTGCCAATCTCCGAAAGTCCGGCTTCAAATACAGGATCAACAGGCCTTATAGGGCAGCATAGTATATCCCCTATAATCACTCTTGAAGACATGATATATGTACTCATTCGACACAATTCAACCGGTTCCCTTCAACTAGCTTCATTATAACATCCCTCATTTAGTATGTTTCATAAACTTCTAGAAACCCTACCAGCCCCGTTTCCTAAGACACAGTACTCTCTGCCACCGTGCACGAATTACCCCTTCTCCGGCAAATCATCCTGCCTGATCACCTAGAGCAGCCCATCTGCTGTCAAATGGTCCGATACATTCTCACTGAATCAGGAGGACCCCAAGCTATACAATAACAGGGACTAGACAAGGAGGAAAACTGCAAGAGTCGGCTCATTAGAATTCGTTCTACTATTTAGTCCATGATAGACGGTTTCTTTCTTCTCCATCAACATATCTTCAACTAGTTGACAGAGTATCTACCCTGGCGATTGGTAATGACTATTAGTGTGGGGTCATCTTCCAGAGCGGAGATGTATTCGAACTTATGGAAGTTACCCTACTATCTGGCGCACATGCGAAAATGCGAATAGTCAGGATGTGATGAGTTTACTCACTTAAGATTTTCACGATATGAATCTATGATACAAAGGCATTGTTTGGTCAAGATTATGATTGATTTGAAATCGTAATCGACCCGTGGCGGCTACTAGAAATCCTTGCGAGCAAGAAGCGTTTGTATCAAACCCTCAGGAACAGATTCAAACCCCGCCAAGGCATAGAATTGCTCCAGAGTAATTCTGATGTCTGGTTTATACTCCAGGAAGCTCTCCACAGTCCGCCAGTCATGAAATCTTTGTATAACAATCCACATTGCCCTCTCGCTTCCAGGCATTGGTATCTTTTCCCTGATCGAGAATTGAACCAGATCATCAAAGTCATCTTTGTAATCAACGCTCCTGGAGGCTGTATTCTCCATCATACTTTCCGTGACTTCAAGACCGGCGCGCTTTAGAAGGACTTCAGACGCGCCAAGCTTGTCTACTTCCGAGCAATCACTTTGCCAGACGGTTTCCCACACTCGCTGAAGGTCCACCCCGGGTTCCTTTCCCAGGAGGTAATCAAGTGCACCATATGGATTTTTATGTAGAGCTGCCCGTGTTAACACCATTTCTGTTATCGGAAATCTCGACCCGTATTGGCCGAAAAGTAAGCGTATGACGGCGAAGTCGCACAGCTCCCGTGTTTCGTCGATTCCTGTCGACTCTACTGCTGCGTCAACTATGTCTGTTGTTATAGTAAACTCCATCTTGCAAGCAAAAAGCACGATGTCCATGCAAATGGTACTCTCTGCCGCCACAAGTAAAGTTTGATGCGACACTGGAAAGTCTGGCTTGAACTTTATAAGAGTTCTGAGAGCATCAGAATTTCCCGCAAGCTTCTCGACCAGATTCTGGTCGATATCTATAACCCCCTGGTGAATAAGCAACTCCAGAGCATGGTATCCGGATATTGTGTCCGTTGCTATTTTTTCAATCACTATTTCCTTGGGAAACTGATTGGGAAATCGCTTCAGCAATACCGACATGCTATCCTGACTCCCACACGCCGCTTCGAAAACTCGGTCCGTCACCTTTACTTCCGGGAACCTGTCGAGGACCAAGCATAATATATTAGCCCCCTTGAATCTATTTTCAGCAGCTGATACTAGCATATTCTCTGGAATCTCAAGATCCTTCCCTCCAAGGTCAAGCAAATACGTCATAACAGCTTCCGCGGACTTCCAGTTCTTTGCTGCCGCGCAAAGTATCTCGGGCGTGATTTTAACGCCCGACTCCGTATTGTTCACAAGAACTTCTAACATCTCCTTGTCAGTCCATCTCGCAGCCCGAGCCAAAGCCTCCTGAGAGATGGTAATTCCTGTCTGTTGGTTTTGTAGAAGGAGGTTCATTATCTCTAGCCCGTGGTACCTGTTTGATGCGAGCTTATAAATAACTTCCTCGCCGACAGGGGTATCCGGACTCCATTCCTCAAGTAGTAATTTCATCATTTCGAAGCCATCACTGAAATTCCCTGCTGCAGCAACCAGCATCTCCATGGTAATATTGATGGTGGGTGCTCTTTTCTTCAAGAGAAGGCGTAACGCGCCTAATCCGTCCCAGTTTCTGGCTGCTGCTTCCAACATCTCTGTTGTGATGGAAACGTCATCCCGATTTGACAAGAGTAATTCTAATACCTCGGTGCTTGGATACCGCACGATGCATGTCACAGTCCGATCATTGAACTGAATCTCGTGCCCGCGCATTTCAGCTACAATCTTGACCACATCAGGATTGAAGCCTCCTTCTTCAATCATGTAATTAATCCCATTGCGGGTCATATAAACATGTGTTCCCTGTTCTCTCAAAAGCAGCTGCATAATTCTCTCACCATACTTCGTATTATGAAGCACAGCACGCATAACACCCCTCGTGATATACACAGCTCCTCTAGTAGGCCAATCAAGAAGTATTTGTATGAGAACATCTCCCGACCACCAATTGTCCGCCGCCGCTGCAATGATGTGTTTGTCGATTGTATTGCTATGTTCTGGGTCGTAGTAAAATGATGCTTTTTCATGAAGTAAGGCAAGTATTTTGCACACCTTCTCCCGCTCCTGACCACAGCGGATGGATCTTATAATAGAACAAGCCAGGTTTTTGGGGATGACAGTGGACGTTTGCACAAGCAGTTCCAAGACATCAAGATGCCCCCATCGCGCAGCAGCTTCTAATCCATTCTTCTTATTTGACAAGGTCCTGTAGAAGGGTGCCAGAGGATCAGCACCATTTTTCAGTAGACTTTCTACAACCTGGATCAGCCCCAGTTTTGAGGCTCTGAATATCGGAGGTTCTACATTGTCAGCTGACAGGTACCAGTCGTTAGAAAAATCCCTGTCGTCATTGGCAATTCGCACCCAGTTGAGATAGGCGACGGAAGAGTCGAATAGATGCGCAATACTTTCCTGTAGTTCTGGAGGCCAAAGTCCTATTTGCTCTAGCTCGGACAGATGGAAATCAAGTTTTTTTGCCGCGTAGACCAAAACTGGCTGGTCAAATGCCGCATCCCTAGTCAAGTTGTGGTCTGTTTGTAGAAGACGAGAAAGGGACTCATTGGCAATGGTGAAATGCCCCGTAGAGGCTGAAAACTGGTACCAGTCTGTTTCACTCGAGATATCCGAAGGGACCAGGAATTCCTTCACCGAGAAGTGCGCCAGTCTAACAAAATTATCGGATACTGTAATTAGGTCTGTCGTACATACATCGATCACACCTTGTGGCCGAATGAAGTTGACAAGCGTTGCCAGAAATTCCAGTGTCAGTTGGCCCCGGGAGAAGGCCAGCCAAATGAGAATGGTGCGTGCAGCGTCTCGATCATCCTCTGAGATGTCGTTCAAAATTTTCCTGTAGGTTCCCGACAGGTCTTTCGGCAGCGTTTCTAACGTCTTATCGATATCAGTTGGCCTGTTACACCTCTCTAGCGACTTGATTTGCAAGTCAGCCCATCGGAAACGGCTGTAAAGATCTGTTAACATCCCAAAATAATTCTTCAGTAGTCAATTCAAGAACATACGGCCTTTCTATGCCCAGTAGTTTCTTTCGAATTGTGTCTTTCATGGGCTGGTTCTTGTTGAGCCACTCCGCCAGTTTCCCGGTCTCAAGTCTGTCGTTGACAAACCTCTCAACATCTTGGCTTAGGGCTTTTTCGATATCGATGGCTGTGTGCTCTGACAGATGACTACGGATATCAGGCTCTGGTCGACTTGTTGCAAGAATATGAAGTGTTTGCTTATGTCGAACAATAAGGCTATTCAGGAACTGCAACAATGTACCTCGTGCAGGGTTCCCCGGTATTTCCGGGCACTCATCTAAAGCATCCAAGATGAGAATAACGCGCCCTGTACAACTTTCAACCATCTGCTCCA
This sequence comes from Aspergillus pseudonomiae, assembly GCF_009193645.1. Lineage (NCBI taxonomy): Eukaryota > Fungi > Ascomycota > Eurotiomycetes > Eurotiales > Aspergillaceae > Aspergillus > Aspergillus pseudonomiae. The sequence continues at coordinate 263,516 of NW_022476005.1, forward strand.
AAGTACTATAAAGATCTGTCCGTGTTGGTTCTCGACCTTGGCGATGTTCTTTCCACAGCTTCACGATCGACTCCGGAACCGGGTGGGGACAAAGTTGCCGCATGACGGATCTTAACATGATATCGACGACTTGCTGTTTATTTTGATCGAAAGTAAAGTACCAGTAGGCTAGTCTCTTTGTCGGATCGCATTCACAAGCCTGGAGAACGTCTGCTACAATGGTTGAACTGAGGCTTATCAACTCGAGATCGTTGCTGGCCTACTTGCTGTTTACTACTTACCAAAGCACTGTTTTGCCACATCCCACTGACATGGTTAGTGAAATATGCCTTGTACTTGGGATGGAAAACCAACCAACTCCATGGAGCCACATAATGCTCCCAGATTCAGCCTTCCATTTTTGGTATTCTGGCGAGTCAAGGAACCAGTCGCCTGTTTGAGAAGTTCGATCATATTGAGCCTTGCTGTAAATTGCCGACTGTTCTCTGCCCGACTGATCTGTTGGTGACAGCCAATCCAAAATCTCCAGATCCAGTGAGCCTGTGGGGCTTTTTAGTACTCAGTTCAGTGGTTAATAGAAATAACAGGCGTACTCAAGACCCGTGTATTTAATTTCTGCTGATCTAGAATTGGTGAGAGAAGTATCCTAGTCGTGAGAAATGAAATCTTACCCTCATTCCTACCAAGCTCCGTCCATTCTTTGACGTTTTCCCTTTCCAGCTCGATGGCGTCTTTAAGACGTTTTAACGGTTGATCGACCAGGGCACTAACGCTTTTCCGCGCACGATCTGGAATCTTATGCTTAGACTAGGATAGGATTGTTGGCCACGGGGACATACCTGCTCCATTTTCCCGACTCGCCCTATAAACTTCAGCCGTGTATTCAAGAATAGCCGTATAAACCTTCACCAGTGCCTCTTCGATATGCTCAGCGCTGTCGACCTGGCGATTCCGGTCATTTTTCTCAATAATGGCGTAATAAGAGAGAGTATTTGCGAGAAAGCCAGATGCTCCCATGACAGCATCGCGGCGTTCAATGTCGTTGTTTACCAACTATGTTCTTTTAGCTCACTCGTTCTAAGCAGGAAAAGATTGCTCCTTACAGTAAGTCCCACTGACACAATGGTCCATGCCTGCGATGCTAGATATCGGTCAGCCTATTTCGATCCATGGCGATCATAGGGCAGCGCACCATGGCCCGTTGGGTCCAACGACGCCACATTCTTAATAAGTTCTTGCACCTGAGATATGGATTTGATGATCCCTCGGAAACATTCCTGGACATTGATGCTCTTCCCATGCAGTCCTCGAATCTGGAGTCCACCCTCACTGTACTCCCTGCATCTCTCTTCTATCTTGTCTAGCACCTCCTCGATTGTCTTTTCCATCGTATTTTGGGCCCCGACTTCAAAGCATTTCTGATCCTCTGGGCTCAGCCTCTTGTGCGCAAGAACCCAAAGATTCTGGGGTTTCGGCTCGCTCTCTACTTCTCGCAGCGACAGCTGAGAAGTCGATGCAGGGTCAGGAGAAGAAGGGGCACTGAGTGACGACCTCTTTCTTTGAACACGAGCTGGAAGTCCTGCCTTGCTGGCCTCCTCCTCCTTCTCCTTTATTAATCCTCCGTTCGCATTGACAGGTTGGGAAGGTGGCCCATTATTATCATCCCCACGGTCGCTGTGATCCTTTCCACAGCTAAGACAATCAGCCAATTTCCGGAACATATTGACACTTGATGTTTCAGGTACAAGTTGACAGTAGTAAGTTAGATGGCGAGAAGAGAGTTAGAGCAGAGGGTAGGAGATGGGGTTTCGTCGTGATATGATGTGTTTCAATACGCCTACATGACACTAATGCGAGGCTATCTGTACTAATACAAGTTCAATATTTTCATTCGACCACCTCGTCCTTCCCCTCGTATTTTGGGGCTTTGCCATTACCCGCGGCTCCGTTCAGCTCTGATTCAACAAACGCCCGAGAGCTATGTCGCGCCATCTGCCAATAAGGCTGTCTCCTGCTCGATTTTTCCCCCCCTTCTTTACCTGCGCCACGAGCGCATGTAGTGTTGTTTTCGCCTTTTAATCAATTCACCCTGAGGCGAAGTAAACCTTGTTCCCCTCGTAGGCCTTGTCCTCGCTGTTCATCAGAACTCTGGATGAAAGTGAACACTTCATAGTGTCCAATATTCAATACCATAGCAGCCATAGTTAGTACATAGTAAGTCTAAACGGATTAGACTGGCTGATCTGGGGTCCGGGGTTGACCTATCCCAGTCTTATGCTACGCTTCATTCTACACGGCTGGGTTGGACTACATTGATGGCAACGGTATTATAGCCAATGTTAGACATACAGCCAGCACGTATAAATAGCTATTAAGACGTAGAATAGTGTCCTCAGTTGCTAGCCAGAGCTGTCATTTAACTGTTTCTGCCGTGTGTTCACTTCCGTCCTCCACATATAAAACCATGGCCGACCAGAAAGCAGACAGCGAACTACTCATATACTCATATGAGTTTGAGTGGGTGTGGGCTAATGTTTGTTCGTGTTTGTTTTGTTATAGGGACGGCGTGGAAGATGTAGAGATGGTCGGTGAGATTGGGGAGAAGTCGTGATGGAGTCGACTGGGAACTATCTTTGCTATGCGGGATTATATATGCCGGGTAAAGGCTGGATGCAGTAGGGAAAGGGACTCACCATGTGCAATATCTTTTTTATATGTCCCATATGGTCGCTAGGGTTTGTATAGTGAAAGTAGATACTCTAAGAAGATTATATTGCTGGGTGGTAATTAATGCATTAAAGAAACCCGAGACATTCTATATATGTGAAAAAGGAAGAGATATTAACTGCGTCATGTTGTCCCGTAATGGGAAGCCGCGGGTATCTTTTCGCGCGACAAATCCTGCTCTTGCTTCGATGTATGTACAATTGGACTTTGTGATATGCGCCGCCTCACTGTCTTTCCAACTTGGTGCGGAACGCTGGAGGAGTTACCGCTGTAGCCCGTCCATTTTCGTCGACGTCAAACACAAGCAGTGACAGACTCTGGCCACCGTAGGTGCTCCCATCGAGCAGATACAGATCGTTGACATCGTAAAGTCGCGATATGAGTCTCTGTGGCGAGCCAACCGCCTTTTCCACCGTCGGGGTGTAAGGGCGGAATGCCACCTTTCCAGAGGCGGGAATGGTAGGCACCAGTCTCGTGTCTTTACCACCGAGGATTGCTGCCAGGTATGGTGTGATGTCTGTGCCGTTGCTGATCCAAGAGGAGACTATCAGACCGGGTGAGGCGCGCGTCGGCGGACTCAATGCCAGAGTCAAGGACGAGTTTAGTCCGGCATTGGAGGAACGGTACGTTCCTATATAGTTGCGCTGGGCTTCCAGAGCGGCTTGTTCGATCAAGGCGGGGACAACGGCGTTAATGACCAAGTCCATCAGGTATGCAGCCGATGCGGACCGGGTAGTAAGGGAACTCGCGTCGAGGACGCTGAATCCCGCGTCAAAGTCCGGCAAGACTGCCAGAAGGCCCCCGTAGTTGCCTGAGTCGCCCATCTTCGTATAAATATCCGTAACAATTCCTGAGTCCGGGTGGACGTAGCGGTAGATCTCCCAGGGTTTCCCCACCGAGTATCGCAGGTCTGCGCTATGGCTGACAGGCTTGATCCATTTGCGCGTCTGGTCCGCGGGAAGGAGAGTGGAATTCAGGATGGCCACGCCGAGCTTGGCGAGATCGTTGGTGGTCGATAGCAACCCACCGGAGCCTTTGGTAACGCTGGCATCGATCGCAAATCCTTCGATAGGTCCTGCAATAACCGAGCGCGCACGGTTCGGGTCGTTCTCAGCCGGGGGGTCACTGAGAGAAGAGGTCATCCCCAGAGGCTCGAAGACGCTGTCCTGGTAGACTTGCTCGAGGGGCTTCCCGGTAAGGTTCGCGATTGCCATGCCTAGAAACATATATCCATTGTTGGCGTACTGCGGGCTACTCCAGGGGAGGAAGACGGGAGAATTATCTGCCTCCGCTTCTGCGTAGGGGACCTCAGCACAGAAAGGTCGGTTACTCCCCCAGCAAGCTTGCCAGAGGGATGGGTCGCTTTCGTTCAGAGGGGGGAGACCCAAAAAGGTGGGATCCGTTTCGGATGGATCAGTGCTGTTCAACGCTCTGGCGGTAACGTAGCTGGCTAGTAACTCCGAATTTCCCCCACGAGGGATACCTCCCATCTGTGACGCGATTGCGTTGAGGGTGATCTTATCCCACTGAGTGTCATACACGGGTTGAAGGTTACTGGATTTCTCGCGGACAAAATCTGCCATCTCTGGGAAGACGTCGGTGAGTGGCCATTCCCAGTCAGCACTATCAAGCTCTAGCAGACCCGCAAAGACGGTAATAAGCTTCGAGACACTAGCTATTCGATAGATGCTATCTCCATCTACTTTCTTCATTCCCACTGAGGAATTAGCGACTTCGGCGCTAGTATGGTGAATCTGAAGCTGCTGCGCGGCCGGGTCAAGGGTCGAGAACATGCCAACAGAGAAGGTTAGATCTCTCAGTTGGGATATCTCACTGTTCTCACTCGCATTGCGACGACTCAGACTCGCTTTCAGGGCTGAGTCTAGCTTCTTCCAGCTGGTGGCGACGCGGCTGGAATCACTGGTGAGGTCTCGTGGGGGTGGGTAGGTTGGACCCAAATATTGGGCCAGTACGCCGGGCGTCCAGAGAGGAGCGAGGGAAAGAGCATAATATAGTAGGCGCATGTTGATCTCTAATATGTTGGTTTCGTCCCGATCAAGACGACAGTTGTTAATCTGGATGCACATCTATTAATAGTCTCCAGCCCGGTACTTATAATCTGGGACCAATGAGTCTCATATCCACATGACGTATGCAAACTCCCCGCATTGCCTCGTTCGTGGATGAGTTTAATTGTATTGTCGGACTGTCTGTATCACTGGTAAGTAGGGATGTAGATCGAGGCAACGAGGCCTCCCGATTGGTTCCGAAGCAGACGGATCTCTCTCTGGACTGGCGGCCTTACATACCTGAGGCAGGAACACTAACCCGACGTGGCCGAACACAGCGCTCGTGTTTTCTGTTTGGAAGTGAGAACCTTGGCTGACGAGCCTGATCAACATGGCTGTGAGCACCGCCAACTCATATCACCGTCCCCTTGGCAGCGATCTTTGCGTAAGCTGTCCGTGCGGTAAGGCCTTGGTAATGACATGTCACGTCGAATCTAGTCCAAGTATATCGGGTCCCTAACAAGCGCCTTTCGTAGATGCACATTGCGTCTCTCGAGAAGAATGGTGCTCGATAAGCACGAGCACCAAGGTGCAGATGGATACACAAGACTGATTTGAAGGAGAATGAAACGTAATGGAATTTTGGCGGGCTCTCAGCTGACTTGCTCTACTGTATTGGTCTACTCTTGGCATTTGCCAGTATTGCTCCTTGTGCCATCAAACAGTCTTCATTATTAGTACGTTCCATTGGACTGTTTGTTCTCCTCATTCGATGATTCTTCGTCCGACTCACTCTCCGCACTAGAGGATGAATCCTTCTCTTCGTCGGTCTCCTCCTTGCTCGCCGTTTCTTTTTTGCCCTTCTTCGCTTTCTTCCCCTTCTTATCCTTCTTGGCCTTCTCGTTCTCCTGCAACTCTCTTTCGGCATCCTTCTTTTTCTTCTCTTCCAGCGTCTTCTCCCCCCACGATTCTACATGTGTGATGGCATCTAATGGGGAGCTTTTGTGGCACAGCAGATAGCCTTGGATCTCCGCCGGCGAGAACGTGAGTTCGGGAATCTTGTCGGCAAAGGTGGCCGCTAACTGCTCCATGTCCACTTCCGGACTTTCAGGACGGATCGGGGCGTGGTCAGCAGCTGGGAGCAGAGGGACCTTTTCCGCTGTCGCAGTTAGCAGCAACGCGTCAGTCACGCTGTCCTCCAGGTGTGAGTCAATGCTCGGCAGTACGTCTCGGAATAGGTTCTGAAACATCTGCATCATCAAATTGCGATTGGCCAGCTTGAACTCAATCTGGTAATCCACCCGGCCCGGCCGAATAAGGGCGGGATCCAGATTCTCTTGGTGGTTGGTGGTCATGACGAGCACACGGCCTTCCTGCGCTGCTACACCATCGATCGTATTGAGCAAGGCCGAGAGCGAGATCTTGTTGTTCCCTTTCCGCTTCTTTTTGGATTCATCGCTGCGACGACTGGTCACTTCGTTCGTGTCAATGTCTTCCAGGAGCACCAGACACCGGCGGGGCAACGCTTGGAAGAGCTGTGCCAACGCATCTTCGGTAAGCTGGGTGGCATTCAGGTCCAGGATATACACATTCAATCCTAGGAACCCTGCCGCTGCGAAGGCGAGACTGGACTTGCCCGTGCCGGGGGGACCGTAAAACAAGTAGCCTCGACGGTAGGGGATGCCTCGATCGCTGTACCATCGCATCGTGCTGGGGTGGAGATACTGCTGAACGTCTCGGATAAAGGCGGTCTTCTCTTCGTGGTCCAGGATGACGGTGGACAGCGGTCTGGCGGGACGCGCGGTCGAACGGGCCCAGTAGAAGTCGTTGTCGTACGCTCTCTTAGCCCCACGATAAATCACCGTCTTGCCCTTTTCCTTCTGTGAGTATTCCACGCGAGCTTCCAATAGCAACTGCTTCAAAATGGACGCATCCCACCCGAGACACGAGATGCGGAGTTTGTCGGTGCGCGTGTAGAGCATTTGCCCGCGTTCCTCGATCTGCCGGGTGAGTGCCAGGCATCGACCGCCATACTTGAAATAGTGGATGCCTTCGGAGGGCGACCACAGCAGCTGACGCGTATTCGATAATGAGGCCTTCCACTCGGTGTCGGTGGAGGCTTCCGCGTCCAGCATGTCGTCAAACTCCCCATCGTCGGAGTCCTCGCTGAAGTAATCCCGGCCGCTACTCAAGGAGGTGCTTGCGATGAGGCGATTTTTGTTTTCATTGAACCGTTGCTTCGTTAACCAAAATAGGAGATAGTTGTAGGCATCGTCGTGTGATTGTACCTCGACGGTGGAATACAAGAGATGTAGCGGCAAGCTGCCCACCTGGTCCAGAAGACTTTTCGCCAGATATGATCCGACGGCAAAATATGAGAAATAGAAGAATCTCCCGAACGACGAAGAAGGCTCCATGGTGGGGGAGTTGAGGGAAAGGGAGAATTTCCCACGGCCACCCACGGCGTGTAGTAACAGAGAAAGAAGCGGGTACAAGAACGTGACAGGGAGAATGATGACAATGAAGCCGTATTTATACAAGTCCAGCCTCATGCGACACCTCAGGCCAGCCTGAGTCATGTCTGAGGCTGAGATTTTGGTACCTTTGGCTGCCTAGTCTCACATGACTTTTGTGTCACTTTTTTCTTTTCTTTGAGTGTAAATTGGTGTATCAGGAGGGGGGATTCGGAGTGCTCCCTTGGAAGTTGCAGTGTTGATCTGACCAGTTCCGGTGTCCGACTGGTTTTTTACTTGGTAGTCAATTTACTCCACTATTTAGAATCGTACAGGACTGAATCTGGCCAGACCGACGCGGAGCCACGTGAAATGTCAGGCCCAAACGGTGCTTCACCACGCGGAGGGTCGCCCGATCAGGAATTAAAGGACCCACAGAACGGTCTTTGACTCTTTGTTTGTTTGATGGCTTTACTTGGCTGCCTTACCATATGTTGCCGTGACGTCATGCCCTAGCCATCCTCTATGCTGATGTCTAAACTCAGGCAGTGGAATTCAAGATTAAGCTTAATCTACTCAAAAGGCAAATCGAGGATATTCACCAGAAGAAAAAATGGAAGTGTTCTCCATCTGTTGTAATCATGAGGTTTCACAGGCTGATATATATATACTTCTCCACATCTGGCACAAAACAAATCCTGGTAGTCCCCGTCTCTTGTTGCTCCTTAACGGCAGAGCAACACTCCTAGACCAAGATCAGTCACTGTAAGGTACTGTTATAGTTTGTTATGGTCTGTATCTCACAGATTCCTACAACCTATTTCTATACAGAGGCACCACTAAACATTATCGGCAGTGCCTGAGGCAAACCACCGCCTGCCAAGTCCGACCGAAAAGGGGATAGTCTGGGGATCTGCACTGACGCAATCACGCAATCGGCCATTCACTTCCATACCAACCAGTTCAAGATAGTCTTTTCAACTTCAACCTCAATTGACCCTCTCAACTCCAAATTCCGCCTGTCACAATGGCTTCCATCCTTCCTCGTGCCGGGTTCCGAGCTTTGACGGCCCTTCCCCGGGCGGCTGCCCTCCCCAGGGTCTCCCTCGCGTCCAAGCTTCCCCGCGTACAGCCTCTGGCGCAGCCTATCGCTCGCCGTTTCGTCTCCAACATTCCCCAAGAGCAGCCCCGACTGCGTCTCGGATCCACCGGTATGGATGGCGTGATTCACTGAAGTTTCATAGTTGACCACGGGCATAGCTCCGAACTTCAAGGCCCAGACCACCCATGGCGAGATCGATTTCCACGAGTTCATCGGCGACAACTGGGCTATCCTCTTCTCCCACCCCGCCGACTTCACCCCCGTCTGCACCACCGAGCTGGGCGCCTTTGCCAGGTTGAAGGGTGAATTTGACCAGCGCGGTGTCAAGATGATTGGACTGGTGAGCTAGACGGGAATACTACACGATGCTAAAGGTCATCGGACTGACCAATGCGACCTTTTGCCTACAGAGTGCCGACAAGCTTGACTCCCACGGCGAATGGGTGAAAGACATCAACGAGGTCGGCAGCACCACCGTGCAATTCCCCATCATCGCCGATCCCGACCGTAAAGTCGCTTTCCTCTATGACATGATCGACCAGCGGGACCTTGACAACATTGCCGAGAAGGGCATTCCGTTCACCATCCGCGCCGTTTTCATCATCGACCCCGCTAAGAAGATCCGTCTGACTATGCTCTACCCGGCCTCGACTGGCAGAAACTCCGCCGAGGTGCTGCGTGTCATTGACGCTCTGCAGACTGCAGATAAGAAGGGCATCGCGACCCCCATCGACTGGACGGTCGGAGAGGACGTGATCGTGCCCCCCTCCGTGTCGACCGAGGATGCGAGGAAGAAGTTCGGTGAGGTCCGTGAGCTGAAGCCTTACCTGCGTTACACCAAGGCTTAGATGGACTGCCCCTATATGAAAAGTTGTATGATAAACACTATAATAGAATGAAATGGCCTAACGTCATGGTTTGATGGTACTTCGCCGCGTCTTTGAGAACATTGACCAGTATGATGCTGTCCGACGCGACGTCGACAAGCAACATCGAGGAACATCAACTCGCTCGTTCAAATAAAGAGCTAGAGTTAGTGCTGCCGAGACGAATAGTCGGTAATCCGAGTCTGAGCTTGAACAGGTCGCTTAGCCTCATCGGGCCGAGAAGGTCCCATTCTATGCACAATGAAAAGGAGGTGGGCATACACCAACCAAGTAAAGGATCAGCGGGAGGAATTGAAGCTCAAAAATAAAGCGCACACTATGTTACGTTCTCCATTTCCCCACAACCCCGCAGGTACCAAGCTGGAGCTTTGAGACCGGAACCGAAATGATTGAAGGCTAAGGTGGATGTTCCGCCGGAACCGTGATCAAGCCGAAGTACATCCTACTTATTTCAACCAGCTCCTTCAGCGATAGAAAACCACGCAATTCAATCCTTGATTTCTCATCCTCACAAATTCATTTCCGAAGCCAGTGCTTGGAGGTTAAGGAGCAAGATGTCTACAGATCCCGTATGTTGATGATCAATCTTGATCGTCTTCCATCCGCTGACCACTCTCACAGACAGTCAACAAAGCATCCGTACTTCGCCCTGGCGGTTCATTTTACTATGAAGATAGAGAGATCCCTTCCTTAGAATCTGATCGAGATGTGATAGTGCGAGTGGTCGCCACCGGTCTCTGTGGCTCCGATGTAAGCAGCGCATACATCCAGCCACCCTCAACCCCAACAATAACTGACCGAGGAACAGGTCCACTACTGGCAACACGGTCGCATCGGCCGCTATGTTGTTGAGAGCCCCATAATTCTCGGCCACGAGTCCTCCGGCATAGTGGTCTCCCGCGGCGCCAAAGCATCCGGCATTGAAGTTGGCGACCGCGTCGCGATCGAGCCCGGAATCGCTTGCAACACTTGCAGCCCATGTCGCAGTGGTCGGTATAACCTGTGTAAGGACATGCGTTTTGCCGCAACCCCTCCCTATGACGGAACGCTGTCTACATACTACCGCGTACCGGTTGAATGCTGCTACAAGTTGCCGGCACACATCTCGCTGCGCGACGGCGCGCTGGTCGAACCGCTCGGTGTCGCGGTGCACGGATGTCGACTAGCGGGCGATCTACAGGATAAGTCGGTCATTGTGTTCGGCGCCGGGCCGGTTGGACTGCTTTGCTGCGCCGTTGCGAGCGCGTTCGGTGCGTCGACGGTCGTCGCCGTAGATATCGTGGCTGCTCGACTCGAGTCGGCACGGCAGTACGGCGCCACACACACCTACCAGATGAGCGCGGAGAAGTCCCCCGAGTTAAACGCTGATGCCTTAGCAGCCACGGCTGGACTAAGCGATGGTGCCAATGTTGTCCTTGATGCTTCGGGGGCTGAGCCCTGCATCAACTGTGGTATTCATGCGCTGGCGCATGGTGGAACCTTCGTGCAAGTCGGACTTGGTAGGCCGAATCTGTCCTTACCCGTTGGGCAAATCTGTGACAAGGAGGCTGCGTTCAAGGGGAGCTTCCGGTACGGTCCCGGCGATTTCAAGCTGGCCGTTGGCTTGCTGAACTCGCGACGGGTCCAGGTCGATGGGCTGGTCACCCATGAATTCTCTTTCTCGCAGGTCGAGGAAGCGTTCCAGCATGTTGCTGGCAAGGGGGGTATCAAGAGTGTGATTTACGGGCCGGACGTCGACCCCGAGGTTGCCAAACAGGCTTCGGTATAGTAGTCTGTTGGTTTGAGGGATATACAGTGGATATAGATCTTTAGAACTGTACAGTAAAAAGTAAATAAATCAATCAAAAGAACTGCTCATGCCTTAAACGCCCACACCGTCCCATGTCATATCCCATAACCAATACATGCCGCTTTCGCCATTCCCTAGATACGGGTCTTCCACCCCCATGGGGACAGCGCCAGCACCGTCCCAGCCATAGTCCATCGGGACCTGAAGGGTGAACTGCGATTCGGTGTTTTCATCGGGCGGCTGATGAGTCTGATGGCTTTCGCCGGAGAGAACATTGATGGAGCGGTCATTCCCAGGTGGCAGAACTAACCAAGGTTTAGCATTAGCATCGGACTGTACAATCACGAAAGAAGATAATTACCGTGATGAACAGTGGTCAAACTCTCATTCAGTCGAACCGCCCGGCTCGGATCAGGTCGGATATGATTTCCCACTATTGGATCAGATAGGCCAATCGTCCCATCTAGGGGTAGTCGCAGCGTATCCTCCACGGACATGCGCCCGAGACCGGTCGGATCCTGCGTGACATGATGCCCAAGTCTCTGGGGGAACCCGGTGATGGGCCCAAAGATAACCTCCGACTCGCGCCGGAGGAGCATGGTAACCACGTTCTTTAGCACCGTGGTACTTTGCTTTGACAGGGCTGATCGGGTCCCGATGAGGTCCTGGAGACGCAGGATCCGTGTGATGGTCCGTTTGACGACCTGCGCGGTATCGGACAGGGGTTCGGAGAGCGCCATCACGACCAGCACGATGGCAGCGTTGAAGAGGTTGATGGCGAGGAAGGCGACGAGGTGACTGTCTGTCGCGAGCTGGGCGAGCACCGGCATTTCGGTTACGCGGGCGGTTCGCACGGCTGCATTCATCCAGAGGTCTGAACTGGCTGCCTGTGCGGTCGGGAATGGTGCTTCGAACGAGAGGCCTGGAGTGGAGTGGCCGGAGGATGCAGCCGCCGGATGGGATGCAGGTGAACCGCTGTCGCTGCTGCCGTGCGGTGGCCGTGTGGTTGAGGTGAGATGGTCGACCTGTCGTGCCAGCAGTGGCCGATGGAGAACGATGAGGACATTGTCATAGGTGAGTTGCAGTGACAGGGACTGTAACGCGTGCGCCCTCGACCCGGGTTCTCCGTCCGGGTGATAGTCTCGCTCCAGATCTAATGCGAGATGAGCTGGGAGGCAGGCTCGCCATCTTTGCAGCTCCTGAGTGGCATGACTGACCAGAGAAGCATATGGATTTCCAGTCAGCTGTTGCGATGTACGAAAGGTACGCGAACCGAATACCGCTTCGAGCGCCGGGGATGCGATCAGGTAGAGACGATTTAACTCGCGCTGGTACGCGGAATAGCATATCATATTATCGTCGCCGGATCCCGGTGTGGTAAAGGATGGGTTCTCTAACATGTCAGCCGGCATGCTGAGATTGCAGTCCTTGTCGTTGATTCCCAACGGCCGACCGTAGGTGATGGACGCAAACCGGTCCCATGTGTAGATCGTCCACCACACTCGCTTTCTTTCTTCGATGTCTCCGAATTCGCCCTGGACGGGTTCGCGGTGCATGCCCAGCGCTTGAGACATTTTGATCGTTGCGCCTAAGAGCGCGAAGGAGAGGTTCGGTCGGCCATGGTAGACATGGTGCGAGCCCAGGAGGATGCAGGTCTGCACGGCTGTCACTGACGGTTGGTCCATCAGTTCAACCAGGTTCGCTTCAACGATCTTTATGAGATCGGCACTCCATTGTCGCCAATGTTCCCTCGTATCTTCAGCGTCGCAATTCCGTTGTGATCGGTACCAGGCTGCCATTCCGAGCATGACGGCCAGCAGCAAGAGGAACGGCTTCTGGGATGGATAGGCCGAGCCATCTTCGATCGAGCGCAGTTGTCTGCGAAATTTCGGTTCATACACCACCAGGGAGAACCAGTGGATGGCATCGAAATACTCCTCCAACAACTCATACATCAACTCCCCAATGGGTAATGGCTGGCCCAAGATGGAGGAGATGGGCAGCCGTTGGCCAGCGACGGCCGACTGCGCGACGGGCGCACTGGTACTTGCTCGGTATCCTGGGATAGCAAATGTTGTTCGCTCGTCGATGTGTTGACTGCCCAGTTCACAGATCTTGCGCGCCAGTCCCATGGCCGATTCCGCCTCGCCGCAGTCGATGGCTGAGCGGGCGCCGTGCTCATCCGCCGGAAGGAAGTCAGCACTGGGCGCATTAGCGCCCGGCGCTTCCACCTCATGGCGAGGACTGTCCTCACGATCCGGCGGCTGCTCAGCTGAGCCCATGCGTGGGGGTTTCGACTGACGCCGAGAATTCCTCAGGGTACGTCGGGATGCCACTCGGCTGCACCCGCATATCAGCCATCTGAAGCCGAGAAGGGTATTCTACCAACTTGCCTTCGAACCGCATCTTTCTGGTGCGCCGGCAGAGCCTGGCAATCCACATTGGCTCTGACACAGAGCGTACACGGTCGGAAAGGATCACACTGCCATAGCACCCCCAGTCGTCTTTAGCAGGGCCCTCCAATGCCGAGAACGAGCAGGAAAATCGGCTTACCCGAGATTTATGGAGACGGCATCGTTCGCAGGCACTGCTCACCCGAGTCGGTAACGACGACCGTAGATGTCTCCTGCTTCTTGTTGTCCGTGGACTGTCGGTTGATACTGGTCTTGGCCGACGATCACTTGGATCATCGACTGAAGGGGGGTCGGAGGCCATGGTGGGTTTATGCACGAGTCGGATGATGTTTGGAGATTGAGCGATTTTTGTCCGATTTTTGGGATGATTTATTCCCCACACTTTCCAACCTCCACGGCCCAGACGCTGGCCGATGGGTCGACTGCCTTTCTCGTATTCTGCAATCTGGATCAATGTTGAATAATCTTTTTTATTTTTTTTATTTTATTTTTTCTTATTCTCAGTTTGATTCCCTCCGAGTCAATACGAGCTTGGTTTCGTCTCTTTTGCGAACTTGCTTTCACGAACCCTGAACAAGTAAGATTTTGTTATAATCGGTGGACAGGAATGGTACTTCTCTCGGGATATTTCTCGTAATAAATCTATCAGTTCAAATCATACTGAGCTATCTTGATCGGCCAATACGACTGCCAGTAAGTTATCCATATCTACCAGGTAAGCAAGAACGGCTGCATCTCTGGGAGGATGGAATTTGCCCTAAGCAGCTGTCTTTGCCTCCCGCAGAAACTATGTATAATCCAAAGCATAAGGAGGAACAAAGTATACTGAAGAGATATAGCTTCACAAATATTGGTGTCATTGGAGTTATGGTATGTAAAGGTTGCCTCACAGCTAATCCAGGGCTATGAGCGCACATGTGATCGCAGCAAGTAGGATATTCCGCAGCAACAATACTGCAGAATCAGAACAGATTCAACCGATAGACACCCTTCCCCTCGTCAAGGTTTGTTCATCTTGGGTGGTACACAGCATCTGAGATCCAGTAGATTTGCGCCACGAACCAGTCGCTCACGTGGTCTCAGGTCTCACCAGTTGCTAACGGTGGTCTTCAGTGGACAATCATTGTCCATAGCATCTCTTATTTTTTTTTCTAGTGGCCAACTCGAACTCCACACCCTGCGCAAACGATACTTTAACTACCCTGAACGGGTGTGTTGCCCTTACCTCCGAGAGAGGATGCTACCGTCCTCCCGCCATATCGAGTGATGCGCCAACGGAGAGAGGAATTGTCATTCATGCACCGCTTATATAGTGACAATGCTGGTATACCTAGTAATGGGGCGATCTGCCACAATCTGGACACTTCCCTTGAGTGCTCGAGACCAAACTCCCACAATGCTTGCAAGGCACGATTTCAGCCGGCATTATCCTTATAGAATCGAGCACTGAGGGAGTTAATACTCTAGCTCTCGCAAACCCGTTCCTGCAGTGCGTTAACGTACAAACCTTGTACCTGGGTAGTAAGTATCGTTTTTTGGAGAATATGGAGAAGCTGTAAGATTCGACGTTGAGTTGCTTCATCCAGTATCTCGATCGCCCTTATATACGCAGGAATGTGCTGACATATTCCTCTATCGGCGGGTTAGCCGCCATAGCTTTCGTGTGGGCGTACGGGCATCAGAAGATACCCTGGGATGTGTTTTGCGTGTAGACCTGGAAGCCCTGTCCTTGAGTGAGTTGAATACAACGCTCAGTGTGACTAGGGTATTCTGGCTCATTGGCCTGGATAAAACCCAATTACACTCCCCGACCAAGGAAGGTGATAGAGTGGCGTAAACGAGCCGGCGCATTCATTCCCTACAATTTTAACGCTTATCGCGGCTCAAGAGATCTAAATTCCAAGTTGAAATATCACTCATACAGTACTACAAAATATAACGGAACTGATGTTTCACTAATTACGAATCTTCCGCTATGTGGCGCTTGCAGATACTCATTTGGAGACCTTCCATTGGCTTTATCTTTATATGATGATATTGCGCTTAGTGAGGCGAGGGCATGGCCACAAGTTCAGAATAATCAATATCGTAGCTAGGAAACTTTTGACCGGACGGGCAATTACCAGGCGTGCAAAACATTCATGGCATAGTGAGAAGTGATTTTCACCATCTTAGTATATACTACAGTATGCTTGCCGCTGGGAAATTAGGATTAAGGTGAGGCAGTCTGTACATAGGCACATCTCGAGGAGCCTCGTTCTTCACTGCTGACCTTGGGTAAGAACTGTGCTTGCTTGCTGAGTATATGGGTTACACCATAACCCCAGTACTCTGCCCAGGATGGTAGAAGACTACAGAACGGGGATATCGTTTCTAGAGACCATGCGATGTGTGTGAATATCACATGCTAGGCATCACCGTTTGTTATAGCAATGAGGTTTATACTTCCTAGAGCACTCGCAAGAAGTGACTTGAAGCAATCGTGAACTGCATAAATTCGTTGGCCAACTCTATAACTAGGCTAAAAACACAGGTACATGGCGAAGCATGCAACAATACAACTGTACACCCCGATGGAACCGCCTAAACAGTCTCGTGATACTCAATCTGCCCCTCATCATGACTTAGCATCTGCTTCGCCTTTGAGATGGAGGTACTCTGGTCTTTGAGAGCGTTCTCCATCTCAATATACCGTATCGGTCGAGCGACGCTGATAGCCTCCGGGTTCCCGTTGACGAAGATACTGTGATTTTCGCGGAAGAAAACATCAATATCTTCTAACGCACGGTTGGCAGTCTCAGGATAGAAGAAGTAGACAACAGGGATAAAAGAAAAGTTGAAGACGGTCCAGATGATATAGAATTTCCATCCCAGATTCTGGATCCCGATGGGGGTAATCTCCACGACCATAAAATTCATCGCCCAGTTTGTGGCTGTACCAAGCGCAGCTCCCTTCGTCCGCATGCTAAGCGAGTTGAGTTCCACTGGCAGAAGCCATCCGATGCCCTGATAACTGCACCCGAAGAATAGGTAGTAGCAGAAGAAGAAGGCAACCGCGGCTGCAGCCACTTGCGTCTGGTGTGGATAGTCTGGCTTCTCACTAAATCGGAGCAGGACAGTAATCATCAGGTAGCAGACGCCCTGACCTAAGGCGCACCAGATCATGAGTTTGCGTCGACCCCAGCCATCGATCTTAGGAATGGCTAGCGTGCTGGCAATCAGATATGAGACGGAATTGCAGGCCGCAAGCAGTCGTGATAGCATCTCGGATAGTTTCACGGATTCCATCAAGACCGTGGGCAGGTAGTATGATGTGACGTTGATACCAGCCAGCTGCTGCATGGCTTGTGCACCGGCTCCCAGTATCAGACGGCGAATCACGCAGGTACCGCCCTGGTCTCCGGTCTTACCGCGCAGGAGCTGACTCCAGGAGATGGCGTGTTCGCGTTCATATTGTACCGCGGTGATGATCTCGGTATACGCTGCGATGACATGGGGATCGTGGACATCTTTGTCCTCCAGATCGGCGATGATCTGCTGAGCATTCTCCGTTTCGTCGTGGCCAATCAGCCAACGAGGGGACTCTGGCAGCCATGGCACGGTGGCATAAAGGACAAAAATGAAGACGAATTGGAAAGCAAGTGGGAACCGCCATGACGCTGGCCCAGGCACAAAGGAGAATCCGAAGGTCATCCAGTTGGAGAGTGAGTAGCCGGCAACGTTGAGGATCATTTCAATGATAACGAGCTTGCCTCTCCACTTGATCTGTGAAGTCTCTCCCTGCCACACGGGAGCCGTGGCCGTGTTAATACCGTTCCCAATACCGGCTACGACTCGACCGACGATCATCTGAGGGACACCATACGCTGCAGTCTGCAGAACAGCGCCGATGGACATGATTGTCGTTCCGCATAGGATGGTTTTTTTGCGACCCCATTTTTCTCCGACATACATGGCAGCTATGGCGCCGACCAGACAGCCGACATCGTAGATGGCCGTGACTGTTCCCACTAGACTGGCGTTGTTGTGAAGGTGCAGTACATCAAGAAAGTCTTTTGTTACGATGACACCACCTGCAACCGAGAAGGAGGCGTCAGTTAAGCACTAGGTGCAATGGAAAGGGAATAGAGAAGAAACATACCGAAAACACCCTGATCGTAACCGAACAGCATCATGTCCGTTGCACAAGCAACGGTTACCCAGAATGTCAACCATCCTCCCTTCAAGCCAAAGTACGGCTGACTGAATCTACCCTTAGCCATTTCGGCGCATGAATGATATGATGCAATTGAACAATGTGGACACAATCAGCTATCTTACACGTGGGAATATATCGGTGGTTTTATACTAATCGTACCATACCCCAGGATATCCATCTCCACTCTCCAAGGAAGTGTAACCCAAGAACACATAGTCATTGTAGCCCCACAATTGAGACCCTTTGAGTGGGTTGTCACCAGGCACTAGTCCAAAATAAAGGTCATAATCCGGAGTCGAAACCTGGAGAAGTCTGCCCATGGGGTTGAGTGTGTTCGGTTCCGCCGGAACTTGACCTTTTCAACCATCGGTTCCGGTCAAGATACAACTCCGCCGGCATCCAGGCAACAGGAACAGGGGCAAAATAAACGTAATGATCAGCCGGTCCGGTGATGGGGCAATCGTTCTATCTATGAGCGATTTTATTTTAGCTCATGTGCGCGTCATAGTCACCGTCGTGGAAGATGACGCTTGTAGACGGACGGCACGGCTTGACTTGAATACTTCGGCGAACAAGACGATCCTACGGAGGAAGTTTATCTTCATGGTGCTTGCCGCCGGGTACCAAAGCTGGTGATGGGTAGGAAGGGTCCTTTAATGAAGTACAGAATTGGTATCTAAGCACCCTTTCAAACGATATCCAGGCTTCCGGCGGCAAGTGAGAGGAAGTTTGTCTGGCTCGCGCGTTCTCGGCTTCCCGAGGCTATCGGCAGCCTACAAATCTGAACGCTGGTGGTTTAACAATGGCATGCGGTGAAAAAGGATTTGTCAAATGCACTACCAGATCAATTACGAGGAACTGACTAGGTGGTATAATTATTAACTCAGGTGCAGGTTTTGCCTCTATGATAATTGGCTCATATATACAAGCAACCCTTCTCCCCTACATCATCTCATCGCATTATTGTCTTACATTAAACACGCTCCGGCCAGGCTTCAAACAAGCCCTCGGAGACAGTGACATCGCTGAATGTCACTTCACCCGCACCGTTGTGGAAGAACTTGATGTCAGTCGAGTTCTTGTACCAGGAACTGCGAAAACTATTAGCCAATGCCTTGTTGCCGACCCTCAGAGAATACATACCGAGCCCAGGTACTCAGGGCAAAGCGTCCATTGGCATGGACCTCAAGGACGGCGTTGTCCACAACGATCGTAAGGTCCAGAGTCTCCATCTCCTCGCCATCACCCTGCAGATCGAACAACCGGAGGCGTCCGGACTCACTGGTGCTGACGATTCCATTAGTAGTCTTTGCTGCAGCACTAGTGTTGCTGCGGTCGACGATGATCGATTCGTTGGAGAACTGATAGTAAATAGTGGTGCTTTCGAGGTCAGATGACAACACTTGGAATCCGGCCTGGAGATCGGAGTTACGGGCAGAGCGAGGGAAGGACAGCTTGGCAGTCAGGACATAGAACTTGGTAGTCGGGGAGACCTGGAAGGGCACGAGGCCAGCCTCCTTCGATGTACGCTCCGGCTCAGTGATCTTCGGTCCAGACATGAGAGCTTCACGCGTCTCCCGAGCAATTTCAATTCCCAGGGTCTTCAGTTCAATGCCAGACTCCCCATGCTCCACACGCCAGGATGATCCGCTTTCCCGCGCAAGCTCATTGTCAACCACGTTGGAAATGGTCTTGATGTGAAGCTCACGAGGAAGCAGAAGGGTACCAACCCAGTCTTGTTGTGAAAGTGGGAACCCTTTGGCCTGCTCGAACAGGTCACCGGTGAGCCAGACAAAGGAAATGTAACGATCGGGAGCGCCACTCTTTGTGGACACCTGGGACGTTGCGGGCAGAATCTGACCAGCGGCAGCATAGCCAGAAGCACCCCAGTCTAAGACACCAGCCATGGTTGGTGTGAAAGTGATATTTCCGCTGTTAGAGACGTTGCCGGCAGCCCACAGCATATCGTGAATGGACGACACCTGGGGCACAATAGGGGCTCCAGAACCCTCAGTACCCAAGGTTACGAAGATCTCGCCATCAAGGCTGTAACCTTCGTCGTTCAGGCTGAAGATGTTACCAGTCTCGAAGTTGAAACCCCATCCTCCAGCCCAATCGCCGTTACCCCAAGTACTGTTGACCTTCTCCTGCCACCACAAGCCCAGATACTCCCAGTTTTCGAGGCTCATTTCCTTTTGGTCTTGACGATAGAGGAACTGACCAGGGCCCTGGTCGTGGACACCACCAGAGACGGTTGTGTACCAAGTACCCGGGGCACTGTCCGCGGCAGCGTCCAACTCCGGGCTTTGGAAAGCGAAGGGGTCCCGGAAAGCGGTCACATTGCTGTCCGACGGAGGGAGGGGAATGACCGGTGGGCGATCAAGTTTGGTAAAATTGCGACCGCCGTTGGATGTGACGGCTAAGGATTGGGATTCGGCTCCAGGGTGGTAGGGGATCGACCAATGGATCGGAAGCGACGAGACGGAGGTATAGAAAAGGGTGGGCTTGTCGTCAATTCCCTTCGGGAATACGAAGCCATCAAAGACCGCAACAGGGTCGTTCTTGCCACCGGGCATGATAAATTGACCTCCACTAGGATTCAGATCACGGTATTTCACCAGATCGTCGGTCGTGGCACCTGAGATACCACTGCCATTGTGCAGCCAGCCAACGTGGAAGAGACCGGTGTCGGGATCAGTGTAATGAGCACACGGGTCGCCAATTCGGCCGGCTGGTGGGAGAATATGAGCTCTGGGTCTCCATGTATCATACAGAGAGCCATTGGCCAGAGTTGAAAGGTTTGGGGGGGCTGCATTATAATCGATAGCGGAGGCAGCGTAGGCCGCCTGGCTGGTGACCAGAGCACCTGCGGTTGAGGAGAGCTTCATGGCGACGTGCTAGAGAAGTGGATGGATGGCAAAGCTCCAGAAGCCCTGTCGGTGAGGAGATTTAGCATTTAAGTAGTATTTTCAATTTATACTACATCTTGTTTGCTATCGGTCGTTGGCCGAGGGAATAAAATGAGATATGGGCCGCATGCGGAATAGTGCCCCTGGAGAACGTACATAATGTCGGCGAAACACCCCATTCCACCATATCTATGGGGTAGAACTATGCTCTGTGTCTTGTTTGCTCCGTACACCGTTCTTCAATGAAAAGAGCACGTTGGACACATTGTGCGCAATTCTCCGAGGATCCCCCATTTCCCCGAGAGTTGGAGATCCAAGCAAACAACTTTTCCCATCGTAGTAACTGAGGAGGGGCGCAAACTACATCATGGGGCCGCCAAGCGGTTTTCTTGCTTCCTGTTCCTGAGCAATAGTGGATCAAAGATCTTGGTAAGCTCCTCAACAAATCTTGGGGTGTGCCAGGCTACCAGCATCCCACCTGACTGTTTCTCCAAGAGGGAAAGCTTCTTGTCGTCAGGACGAGAACCACGCGATTGTCGCATTGTTGCGGGGGAGCTGATGGTCAGATGCAGCGGGGCTGTCTGACCAAGAACGATCGGACCGACCACTGTGGCGTCGATAGTATGTATATTTATCAAACCACATCTGCATGTCATCCATAGGGATACATTCAACTAAATGTCCTTCGGATGATCGTCTTCAGGGCATCTGCCGAAATCCCCGGCACGTGAGGAGCTGTTTGCACTGTTTGATCTCCTTTCCCCTTTTAGGCACTTCGGGCATCAACTCCGTCTTCCGCACTTGCAAAGTAGTATGCTTGACATCCATCGCGTTTGAAGATCGAAAAATATCCATCCATTGTGCCGCTATCTTAATTTCTATCCCACAATCCCATATATACTATTCTCATATCCCTTATCTTATAGCCGTTGACCCCTAGCAATCAGATGATGGATCTCATTCTCATTCTAGGCATACATGCTGATGATCCTTCCTTTCCTAGGTCCATAAGGGTCGTTTGAAGATTGTCATTTGATTGGTACACAATGAGACGCACTCGGAGAAACTAGCCCTATTCTGAGTCTCCACAATTTGCCCGACTGTGGGGATATCTTTTTTCAGCTCACCTTCTTTGATTGCCAAGGGGAGGGCCACTCAAACTATCAAAGGCCCAGATGACTTCCTCATGGAGAAGACCACTTGATATTTCCATGTCTGGAAGGATAAACAAGATGTATAGTTAAGAGACACAATGGAACTCATGGAAGCATTTTTACCCCTTAGGGATTAATTAGACAATGAACATTGATTAGCTTTTCTGGGCTATGGGAAGACTGGAGTCCTTGTCTGTCTTTGACTCTCTATTATTCTCACTATACTTTTTCGTACAGTACGAGGTTAGATGATACTGTATGAGTAGCCTGTCAATTTTCTGTAACATTGGCTAGTTTATGCCAAGCAGCTATTGCTTGCCCTGTCCCATGAGCAGGCTACAGGGATAAATCTCAAGTGACGATATATTGTATGTTGACTGCGCAGGGGGTTTCATGATCCCAGCTCTTGATCCCCTTAGGTATATCGACCAATAATACCTCAAATGCTTAGCCTCCAGGACCAACTATATCTCAATATCTTGAAACCAGATTGCACTTCACTTGCGGGGTGCAATTGCAATTACTTGGCACCCATCTGATCTCCAGTACCAACATTTCGCGTAAAATAATGGACTCCGATTTAACGTGGCTTTGCCTTCCGAGCTAGCGCGCATTATAGGTTCAAACTTGACAATGTACCACTCCTGGTAACTTGAACCTCATATACTATTTCCCCCGGGGCAATACCCACGGCTCAACCACAAGGCTGCCTTCAATAATTTTACTTTGTCCACCAATAAATGGCTGACCTGCCTTTGTGGTAGCAAATTTGACAAGGGAAACAATACTACCTCGCCCGCTGTCTGTTAAGGTATAAGGTGGAGAATCCAGAATATGATCGACCTGGTATCTTCCCGTGTGCCCAATGTTCAACCCCATGTCCAAACTTGTCTTTACGACTTGAGAGCAGAACTTGGCTTGGCAAACTGTAACAAAATGCAGACGATTACATTCCATACAGTGTTCTAATCACAATCATCTTATAGAATTCGCAATTTCCTACAGTAGCTTTTCAGTCCTTCTGGTTCTCAGAGAGCTGATTAGTCTCACCATAGATAAGGCTGTCCTCGATCTTTCCTCTCTTCGCGAAGGTGCAAATAGCGAATACAATATCTGTCACTCCGACCAAAACGACGACGGAGACAGTTCATATTCTCCTTTGTGACACGCATCCCAGAAAGCAGGAAAATATCAATATCAAGTAAGGCGATCCATGCTACCGAGGTAATATTTTAGAGACCTTGTACCCTATAGGGTTTACCTAATTGGGTATGGTCGGCCGTTGCCTAATCTGAGGGGGTCGTTGCCCTAGTTGCGACTAAACTGTTTACTGTGTATGTTGAGTGCTGCACGGAATGGAAACCCTCCTGGAAGTTATCTACTGGCAGTTTTACCACCTCGGACCGCTATTTAGCTGTATCATGGCAATGTTCTTGAATCCTCGAGCCAATGGATCGTTGATCAGAACGTTGCGATGCACACGTGACACCGAGAGTGGAGCTCGCACGAGCACCAAGGCTCAAAGGAACGGCACTGCTTTAGTGGGACTGGGGATAAGGTGTTGTTTTCAAAGGGATTCTGTTCCCTGTTCAAGCTGAAAGAGGCGCGGTTTCAAGCTAAAGCCATTAGACTTGGCAATAAAGTTTGGGGCCAGCAGCACTGCCGCCACAAGTGTCACCGGTTCTGGCCATGAAATGAGTCAAAAGAGCTAAGAGGCTCTAGAACACGTTGGGTTACGAAATTACCTCCAATAAACTCTTTCTCCGACCATTTTGAGCCTCTTTATGGCGTCTAGAGATCCAGTGGTGTTACATTCGTATGGGAACCGGTGACAAGAAGAGAGCACGGAACGAAGGCAACGAGATTGTCTAGACCCACTCATTGCCATGGTCTTTACCGATTGGGTTCCACTGGATGGAGGCGAGACCCTGTCAAGTTAAGGGCCCTCGTCAAGCCACAGGAAAATCTCACTGCTAAGCTGAATGTCATACGTATCGTCCTTCTTCTCTGCCCCTTTTACTCCGCCCGGAAATGCATTGAAACTGGCCAACACTGCTATCCTTCTGATCGCGAGATAATTCAACGCTTCGGGTCCACTGGAAACGTTTCGCAGACTATTCTGGAAACGCAACTGTCCCACTACGGTCCATGATAGACTTTCGCTGGCGATGTTCCCTATATCGAAGGCGTTCTGCTGTGACTCATTCGGCTGTCTCCGACAACATCCATAATGCGATTCGTTAATTGATTAGTCAAAGACAGAACAAAACCAATGCGACAATGGGAGAATCTTATCGGGATGCCACACAAGCATCGAGCGCCGGGATGGCGTCCTGCCACACTTCGCGGCATTTACTTGGGCTCGCTGGCCGCGCTCATGTTAACAATGTTGATCACGATAGGAGGAATTTACCTGGGTAGTGCTGCGAGAGGCGGACTCGCAATCTTTAGCTCAACCGAGGACATAGCTACGGCGCAACAAGTGGCATACACCTTTGTGCCCATGGCGATGGGTGTCATAATAGGTGCTATGTGGTCCTTCACCGAGTACGATGCTCTTCGACTTGAGCCATACTTCCTATTATCAAATCCCAAAGGCGCTTCAGCTGACGTACTGCTTCTCAACTATGTATTCGGCCATTTCACAACGACCCCATTCAGGGCCGCTCGCAACCGGCATTGGGTGGCTCTTTGCGTGTCAATCCTGAGTATTTTATTACAGTTGGTACTTCCGGCAGTCCTAGGCAACTTGGTCAGCGCAGAGGTGGTCTCTATGCAGCTCCCGCAAACACTAAAAACTTGGCCCAAGTTTATCAATCTAGACACGCATATATACTGGACGTTTCACAGTGCAATGAATCAATCCCTCGCCATCGAGAATGTCCATTCAGCAGGCGATGTAATCGGATCCAGACGATATGCGATGCCTCCGGTTCAGACATATTGGAATAGCGGATCCGAGGATGACATGTGGAGGCTGAACCAATCGGTCTATTGGGCCGATGTATCGTGCGCTTACATCGACGGCGATGGGTTATTGGCGGGTCTGTCACGTCTGGAGAGGGATCAGGAAGCGTCGCCTCTATCTGAGCTTCTTCTGTTAGATCAAGGCAGTACTCGACTAGCAGATGTCGCGGGGGCTCTCGACACATGTACCGCGCGGTCCGATCAAGATGAGATGGACACCCCCCAGGTACAATATTGGAAGCTGCTGCAATGGAACGAGAACCCAAAGATCTGTGGACAATTCGACCTAGTCGGCGTGGCGGTACATGCGAATCAAGTGGTATTAAACGCACAACATGGTTCCAACAAGTCCTCAGACGGGTTCAGTCCGTTTGGGTGCAGCGTCAATTATATGATGGCCGAGGCAGAGATCACATTATATGCGAATGGCTCGGTCGCTTTGGTCAATGTACAGTCAGATACCACGACAGATCTGTCAGAGACTAGCTTCGATACAGCAATGTTTAGCAGCTCACTGCTGCGCATGGCAGTCGCTTCCAACAATGTAGACGATCAGTACGGGATGCTGTCCCAAGGTGATATATGGTCCGAAGTTGACGCAGCCATCAGCCAGTCCTTTGTCCCTTTGATGAGCCGTACCTTTGACCTTCGGCAAACTGTTCACGTTGAGGGGGTTCGTATTGTTCAACGGGTCGCTTTACTTGTCCAACAGAGTAGTGTCCGCATATCGGCCATGATTCTAACGTTTGGAGTGGTGCTGGTTGCGAGTCTCCTCTATCTGTACCCACGTCGTCCAAACTTTCTAAGCGACAACCCTGCTTCGATCGCATCGATGTGTTGCATAGCTACAGATGTCATTGATGCTCCAAGCCTGGAGATGCTGTCCCAGATGGAATTGGAAGTGTTGACGACACGGCAGCTTCGGTCCTTTCTAAGCAGAGGCCGCTGTAGCTGGAGGGAAACTAGTCAAGGACAGCGTCTGGTAATATCCTTTCCTGATGGTAAGTCGCGCTGAGCTGGGGGAACTGCGAACCGATGGAGTTGATATTGACATAATACAGACTCCACTCATCGAAGCCAACAGAAATCTCGACGAAGGGCCGACCCTCCACCCCCTTTCCTCATGATCCCTATCTTCATCCTAGAAATGTCGGCCTTCCTTGCCGCGCTGGGAGGCATGCTCGTTATTATGTCGAAGTCCTGGCAGTACGGGTATTTCCCACCTTTGGCTGACATCAAAGTAGACGACCTAAGAATTATATGGATGTTGCTTCCTCCCGCGAGTGCCGCTCTCATACGGGGATTGTATATATCGGTATACCAAAACTTCACTATTTTGGAGCCATGGTTCATACTTCAAAAAGGCAACGCAACTGCTCGGTCCTCCTTTCTGCTAGACTATGGGTCTCAGAGCCCATTTGCTGTGGCGCTGAAATGCTTCAATCGTCGTTACCTACTGCTTGGCCTTGTATCTTTGACGTGTATTCTCAACACGATTCTGACTATTCTTGCAAGCGCTCTCTTCTCGCTGGAATACTCCCCGATGGCCACCGATAACATTATCGAATCGGAATATGACCATCGATCCTATACTACCGGCAATCACACTTGGATCTTGGCGGAGGCCGATCTTTTCCAGAGCAGTATCTACACCGGTATACCTATACTTCCTTGGACCACTACATCTCACTCCCTGCTTCCCGTGCAGTCGAACATGACAGAAGACCAATGGGCTACCAGTCCGTTGGTCGGCATCGGTGCCAACCTAACGTGCCAACTCCTTTCTGCGGCAAACGGCCATTCCCAAGACATTCTCTCAGGTCCGACCTATTGGCAGTATTCCCCATCCGGGCATCCGAACACAACCTGTCGAGTCCGTGTGCAAGAATCAGCCCTTGGTGGCTCGAAAGCGCCGTTTAGCGTTGACTTCATCGCCCCGACCGAATCAGACCAAAGGCATCCCCTATGCCAAAGGCCTGGCATTCTGGTCGTTGCCCAATTGAATGAGGCGGGGCTTGATCAAGTTCCACGAGGGAACATTGCCACCCTGTACTGCGAGTCTAGTGCTACGATCCAAACATTTCTTGCCACCTTCGACCTTCGCGGATATGTGGAGACCTATGATGCTATGAACGGAACCGACATCACGGAGGGCCCCGTACTGGCCAATATCACTGCAAGCCTGGCTAACTACAATCGAGCATTCGCGAATCCACTTGAGTCTAATATCACCCAATATCCTCCAAAGGACCGTCATAAAATCCTGCAGAATTGGTTTGGACTCTTGGCTGCCCATGTGTACAAGCAGCAGAACACAAACGACCTAACTACAATCGATATTGACCTCTTGATCGAGGCGGCAACCCTAGTCTACCAGACAGTCTTTGCGACCGATGTCACGCTCCATCGTGACTTTCATTTCAATCGCCTGTCAAAGCCCGTACGGATTCCCGATGCTACTATTTACGACACCTTCATGTCCTTGATTCCCGTTCGACCGGCTTTTATCGTTGTCTTCCTGATTATAGCCTTCGACACATTTGTCCTCATGTATGTGTTTATCACCAGAAAGAGGCGGTTTGATTTTCCCCGGAGTCCCCGATCAATTGGTTCAATGATTCCCTGGATTGCCAAGAGTAAGATGCTGGACGACTTCAGAGACAGTTCGTCGTGGAGCGTATCGGAACGGGCGGCACATCTGATGAAGCTAGACAAAAGATACGCTCTGATCCGGACGGATATGGACAATGGCAAGGGGACGTATGCACTGGATGAGGAGCCGAGTGCTACAGGGGAGTCCGCAGTCCACGATATGCCCCCAAAAGAACCTGTTGTTCAGAATATGCCTGTACATAGCGATAGTTAACAATACATAAGTATATAGTTTCGAGTCTCAGTTGACACCACGTTGCAGATTAGTTAATTCTACTCATCTAGCGCCAATTCGTTAATAGAACTGTACCACTAGAAGATAAGCTACTTTGTCCGACCATGGACACATGTATCCCTTTACTTCTCTGTCCCGTGGCTGAGTCCACCGAGTTGCACGAGTGTATTAGAGTGAAAGACAATATTGCTGAAGTACGATTCAGCGCTCTGTTATATGGAAATACTTACCCGATGGCGTAGTTTTACATGAGGAAGATCGGGGAGTGATAGTTTCTTTTATACAGCAACGTAGCCATGGTGTTCACCCTTGCATTGTACCACATTCTCCTGGAATATAAAACTAAATAAGACAGATTCTTCCATCAAGAGCCAATAGCTCAGCAGCATCATTGGTCTAGTGGTAGAATTCATCGTTGCCATCGATGAGGCCCGTGTTCGATTCACGGATGATGCACTAAACTTTTGCTTTTCTTTTTTCCCCTTGACACTATTCCATTAAGTTTAGCCTCATCTTTTCTTGCTTCTTCCAGAGCATCTACTGCAAAAGCTTTGGAAATTTTCTTTTATCCTGGAATATGTTTTGGTAAAGTTGTAAACCTGAGTAATCAATCCAAGCAACTATCATAGGTACATTGGCGTCAACCGAATGTATCATTGGGTGTGTACTTGCAATATTATATATAGCACGATGGAGCCCCATATAGAAGTCACAGAGTTCTTGTTAATTTAATCGTTGGTCGTAATACAATATTGGATCGTAGTAGAGAAGTTCTAGTACTGCCAATGTAGATTCACTTCTGTAAAAGGATATTTCGAGTCCCTCTTTATATATTTCTAGTGGATAAATCACTC
Source organism: Aspergillus pseudonomiae (assembly GCF_009193645.1). NCBI lineage: Eukaryota > Fungi > Ascomycota > Eurotiomycetes > Eurotiales > Aspergillaceae > Aspergillus > Aspergillus pseudonomiae. The sequence goes on from NW_022476005.1 coordinate 291,866, forward strand.
ATAAGGTAGACGTTATCATTATGTTTCATTTTGCCCTATCTAGCCCAAACTCATGAACAATTAGAAATTAGCTAAATTCGCTTCAAGCACCTCTTGTCAGTATAGAATGCCCGTTTGCGAGTATTGATCTAGGCCCTTGGACCATTGATGGTATCTTGGTAGGTAACGGTATGCTGCAACGCTAGGGTTGCCAACGCCGCATTGCGCTTTGTGATCGTTTGATTCAATGTCCACTGAGTTGCTAGTGTCGCGCGACCTCCATTACGCTGGTGAACTCATAGCCCTCATGGCTCACTTTGCCAGGACCTGGTCAACCAACGCCCGGTACTCTCTCTGCTTTTGACATTGGTCGAGGAAGACGTGGTATTTTGCCCGCAGCAAATCCTTCTCTCTCTTATCCTCAGTCGGAAGGAAACATTTTCCTGGCTTGCTCATCTTCTCCATAATCTCCTGAAGATCATCCGTGTTTCCTTTCGCATCCGCGGTGGCAGCTTTGGCACCCAGCATCGCAGCGCCGTGACACACTGCTGCATTCACATAAAACGGAACCACAACAGTCATGTCACAGGCGGAGGCAATTAAGTTGACTAGGATGTCATTCTGACATTGAGATCCCGACATGAAAATAGAGGTAATCTGATGACCGGACCGGTTCATGCTCTCAATGATTTGTCGGGTCTGCAACGCGATAAATTCCAACGTGCTGTAGTAGAGGATTGAAAGACTGTTGATTGAGGTATCACTTGTCAAGCCGATGATAGAGCCTGTCATTTTTGGATCAGCCATGGGAGATCGATTGCCCCAGAGGTCACCGTAGTAGAAGAAATGGCGTGCGAGGTATGCAACACAGGGGGCGTTGCTTTTCTCAGCCATCTCCCTTAGATGCTCGTTCAGAAACGTGAAAATGTTGGTCTTCTTCACTTCGGCCAAGTCCTTCGCCTGGTTATATGCTGGGTGTGTTTCAATGACATGTTTCAGCAGCTGGCCTGTTGCCGATTGCCCTCCTTCGGCCATCCAGCAATCGGGCAGCAAAACATCTCGATACGGTCCCCAAACGCCAGGTACAAAAACCGGATTCGGCGACATGACGAGGTGACATGTAGAGGTTCCTGCTACCGCAGCAAGTCTAGTAAAGAGCTCTTGTCTCTTGTCACTGGAATTGCTAGGGAGTTCAACCTTGGCCCCGACGGTGCCTATCCAGCCGGCATAGGCGTCGATCACACCACTACCAATGGGAATGCCGACTGGTAGCCCTAGATCCTTGGCTGCTTTCTCAGATAAATAGCCGGCGAGCTCTCCTGCATGGAGATGTTGACCATTCTGTTCAACCGTTGATTAGATACTTGTGACACCTCTGGAAACAACCGACTTAACATCGGATACGCTTTGAAAAGATGCAACTCACCAGGCCATGTTTTCCCCCAATTGTAGTGAAATTGTTCTCTTTGAATTCTCCAAGTCCAATGGTCTCAAAGAAGTCCTCAGCCCATCCACCGGCCGCGCTCTTTTCAGGTTCTTTCGGCAGATAGCCCTGTTTGCAGACGAGGCTACACAAGCTCCTCGTCTCACTACCGGTCGCAATATGAGTGAGAGCATCTGCCAAGTCATAGAATTTGTACTTTGCGAATGCCTCGGTCGGCATATTATTCTTCAGCCACAGGATCTTGGGGATCTCCATCTCAATAGACATTTTCCCTCCCACATAGCTCAATACCTTGTGTCCCGTTGCATTGATCTTGTCTGTTTCGCTTCCTGCTCTGTGATCCAACCACAGGATCACGTTTCGCTCACTATTAAACTCGGAACCAGTAACGGAGACGGGCTCGTCGGTATCGGTGGAAAAGGCAGCGAGAGAGCAGGTTGCGTCAAAGCCAATGCCACGGACGTGCGATGGGTTGATTTTGTTCCCGGCGAGCGCGCGACGCACTGCTAAGCCGATGCAGCGCCATATGTCTGTGGTGGATTGTTCCTATTACCCAATACACCAGGTTAACCGTTGGTCGTCACCAGACACATAGACGGTGGGCAACAACTCACATAGTACACCTGTCCATAATGCCAGAGAGCAATATCTTCGGACGCCAATCCGACTATCTCTCCAGTATGGTCGATGACACAAGCGCGTGCACTTCCCGTGCCCACGTCGACGCCTATGTAGTAGCTTTGTTGGAGTTGCATGGTGGGTTGCTCGGTAGGAAATTGCTACTCTAGGATTCTACGGGAGCTACGATGGTACTTAAGACTCGAGACCAGAGTCGGGCCACTTCAGAATGTTGGCGGTGATAATGTGCTGTGCTATGGAACTTGATCCCCAGAATGACCGGTGAACATACCAGACGGAGCAAACGGCGTCTTTTGCCGTTGGATTTCCAACTGCTCCAAGAGTTTCGGTGGCCGGATGCATCGGGGGATCCACATTCTTTCCCCAGAGATCCACACGCATCCACTTCCCCGTCGGCCAAAACGCCGTCCATTCCCGATCACAGCCATACTTTCCACTGCGTGGAGAGTACTAGCTTCCTCTCTCCACAGCTCAAACCTCATGATCTCGAGAAATGGATCATGCGAAATTGCTAATAGATTTCGCCCCAGGATGAGCTTTTAAAAGGGAGGGAAGACCCCTTGTGTGACAGGTCGAATTGTGTGTCTGTGTTGTTTGCTTTTTTCTTGAGCACCGAAAGCTGCATATTTCAAAAAAGGCAGACCAGAAAATATGATCAACAAAGAGAAAGTGAGATATCTAAAAGCTCGATTGTGACTCCAAGTTCTTACCTGACATTGCCGTCCCAGAACCCATCGCTGGTGCTGAAAGCCGTGCAAGAGCTTGAGTTCGAGGATCGCCCAGTACCAGACTTGTTGGAGCCCTACGATGTTTCCGTGAGAATTGAATACACAGGGATATGCGGCAGTGATGTAGGTTGCTTATTATTGTTATCTGTGTAAGAAACAACGGAAGGTTCTCAGGCTGAACTCCTGTTTAGGTCCACTACTGGCAGCGGGGCCGAATTGGCCAATTTGTCCTCGAAAAGCCGATGGTGCTGGGCCATGAGTCGGCTGGAGTAGTCGAGAAGGTTGGCTCCAAGGTGAAAACACTAGCAGTGGGCGATCGTGTGGCCCTAGAACCAGGAGTGCCCTGCCGGCGATGCACGTTCTGCAAAGCTGGGAAATACAACCTGTGCAGCGAGATGGCCTTTGCTGCTACTCCTCCCTTCGACGGCACCTTGGCCAGGTACTATGTCTTACCAGAGGACTTTTGTTACCGGCTTCCTCCGAGTGTCAGTTTACAAGAGGGTGCCGTTGTGGAGCCCCTCAGTGTTGCGGTGCATCTCGTTCGACAGGCCGCCCTGCAGCCGGGGCAGTCGGTGGTGGTATTCGGCGCAGGGCCCGTTGGCCTCTTGTGCTGTGCGGTCGCACGAGCTTTCGGGGCCTCCAAGGTGATTGTCGTTGATGTACAGGCTAAGCGGTTGGAATTCGCCCGTGCCTACGCGGCAACTGCTCATTTCCTCCCAGGCATGGATTCCTCTCCGGCTGAAAACGCCGTTCGGCTTCGAGAAGAAAACGAACTCGGAGTAGGCGCAGATGTTGTTATTGAGGCCTCTGGTGCAGAGCCCTCAGTCTACACTGGTATCCATATCTTGAGACCTGGTGGAACGTATGTTCAAGGAGGGATGGGCAAAGAGGAAGTTAAGTTTCCAATCACGACGGCATGCACAAGGGAGCTCGTTATTCGGGGAAGCTTCCGATACTCGAGTGGCGATTACAAACTCGCGATTGAGCTGATTGCTGCCGGGAAAATCAATGTTAAGGCGCTGATCACGCAAGTTTTCAAGTTTGAAGATGCGCCACAGGCGTTTGAGGAGGTGAGATCAGGGAAGGGGATCAAGACACTCATTGCGGGCCCAGGAGTATGATCAGTACATCTCTTCTTTGTATAGTTGCTATTGATGGTGGCATTATCTCCTAGCCAGTGACGAGCAATCTGGTTTAAAATGCATATATAGAGTACTGGATTTAATGCTGGTAAGATACCAATTGAATGGATTTTGCATTCTGCCTGGGCCATCGGTTGACTATATAATGTAAACCCTAATATACCACACATGACAGTTACATACTGGAAAGGCTGCCTATCACTATAACTCCATAGAATAAGCTATCACTATCGATGGATGTGTTTTCTCCTTAATTAGGCTAAACTGGCATTGTTACTACACACAAGATATAGTGGGGTAAGTAGGCAAAGTACAATATTGAGTAATGGCGCACGCTTGTTCGTCTTTGCGCAGGCTATGCGCTAGAGAGCGTGGAGACTACGCCAAATCATTACCATGCTTATTTCTACAGACTGACAAATGAAAAGGAAGCCGCTAGTGGGGTATACGAAATAGGAACAGCTAAGAATGCTACTTGCGTTGTAAGTTAGACTTTCATAACAGAATAGTAGAACTGGATTCTAGATCACAGTCTACTCGTACCTGTCCAACCTGGCTATCTAACATGACGTGTTTCCAGGAAACGTCACCCTGCAGCCAAGCAAGCAATCGGACTCGTCGCATGCAGGCTGGACGTCATTATGTTACACCGCAACTGTAAACAAGCCCGGGAAGGAGCTGCCATCGTCCACCCCAGTATTTATCTCGTTTGTCCTGACGGCTGGTAGCCGGTAGTATGTCTGTCATTTGGGTTTTGGCGCCTCTTCGGAGGGAACCTAGTGAGTAGGTTGGGATTCTTTTGGTCAGTGGAAGGAAGTGATGTTTCCTGGCACATCCTTGTGACCACGCAGTAACAATGCAAGTCTCACCGCTGCGAGGGCGCTTATATATGACAAGATGGAACTGCAGTTCATGGGATGGATAGAGGAACGAGCATCGCTCGATCATGTCTCTGCGACGCGACCGCACAGCTTGGCCTTATCGCAATGGCTGTTACTCTAGACATATTATTCCCCAATACTACGCCATGGACCTCGGGCCATCGCAAACACGGGCATCTTCCCATCTTCGAGAGCGGCCAAGGCGTTAGAGGGACAGTTGTTGTGTCGTCGAAAGACCAGAGAGCTCCGATATCTGGCATAGTGAAAATAGCCTTAGAAGGTAAAGGACAACTCTAACAACAGACAAAAGCGCGACAGCACTATTTATGCCTTAATATCTGACCAGCTTCATCGCAGGAACACTATTCAACCATGTCGACCTTGTGGGGGAATCCCCGACAATGCTCTATCACACATACGTTTATCAAAAGGCATGGCGTCTATCGAACATAGGATTGAACGAGATCCATGGCTGACCAGCGCCGAGGGCATTCGACAAAGTAGATTATTAACTTGAACGCCACCTATCTAGAGCAGCAGATTATCAGCGACGTAGATCAATGCTATGACTTCCGATTTCTAGTGCCTAATAGTCTAACAGGCGCCGTGTCGAACAAATACGGCCAGCAAATCCCCTCATCGCTGCATATCAGTTTCTCGCCAGCGAGTCATCGGACTGCGGTCTCATGTTCTAAGGGAACCTGCAATATCGACTACCGAATACGCGCGCAGTTCCTAATTGCAGGGCACTGCGTGGTGGAAACGACTCGGCCGTTCACATTGTGGGCTTCGCAGGGACGGCAACCACCAGTTTGTACCGAAGACTTCCCCGGAGAATACCAACTTTCTGCCTTGAAGACTTTCCGTAGTCCGTTACTCCAACCGGCTGGGAAACTTCACGTTTATAGCCACGAGCCACCGCCTCTTGAATTTTCGCCGGAGAAAGAGGGCGCCGCGACATCAGTACGATTGCGGCTTCGATATGGATCGCCGAAGAACGGCGGCGCCATGCGAATACCTCCGCCACGGTTCTATGGCATCGTTCGCTCGAATCTTAAGGCCAGCACATTTATCTCTATTCAACCACAACGACGATCACCAGCGACGTGTGATGCTGCCGCCTTTCCGTTCACCTTCGAAACGCGCAAGTCCTACCCAAGCCAGCTGAGGAAGATTTGCTTTCCTCGTTGGACACTATCAGAAATGGGTTCGTATATCCCTTGGAAGCAGTATATTTGGACTTTCGGTAGTCTATAGCCTTCTAATATACGGAGCTGCTAATCATCTATTTAGGTACTGAGAGTATCTGGGAAAGTGAGGCAGAAATGACATTCAAGTGCCACAATCCTGCATATCTAACACCATCATTTTCTTCCATGCTTGTCTCCAGAAGATACAGTCTGAAAATATATATGGTTATTTCCGGGCACGGCCACGCTGCGGTTAAGCTGGAGCTCCCAATCCAGGTAGTCTACACAGGCAGGAGGTTTCTACCGTCGCAAGGAATCATGCATACTGGTGGCCCTGCAGAGGATACGCCACCAGCATATAGTCCGTAATGCTTGAGTGGACACCCTGCTCACTCTTGTTTCCACTTTACCTGTACGATTACCGATGTTAGTACCGGGTTCAATTGCATCCCTGTATACCAACGAGCCAAATGTCACCAATTGATTTGCTACCCTTGCTGGACGGGCATGGAGTGTTGACTCATCCTGTAATGTACAATGCGCTGTCTTTCCATTCTAAATACAAAAGTTTTATTTTATTTTCTTTTCTGTTTCTTTAACCTGGCGGCATCTATGGACGGTATGCAAGTGGCTCAATCATTGGAAATCTATCATTCCACTTCAGTCAGCCGCTTAGTGGTCCAGGAACCAAAGAACTGCAGACAAGCGATGGTCAACAATTCCAAGCCTTCTTCAACTCAATCATCATCGGCCAAGTTTCTGCCCGGGCAGCATTCTGACTGACCCACCAGTCCAATGAAGGCAGAGATTGCGGTCAGTTTTGCTTGGCGTCATCTCCACCTCGGGAGGCAAGAAACGAAAATGCGGGTCCGTGAAGATATCATTTGGCTCAGCAGCTGGGCGGTGTTTCTATGAAGCTCCCTGGATTGTTTAGATAGCCTTGTTCTTCTCCCTTAGCCTTCTGAGACATGAGCTTTAGAGATAGTCGATACTACGACTGATACTGCCTGCATCGGTGGCCTTGCTCTTGAGGGTTGAGAGAGGCACGGGATCCGCGAAAACTTTTCCGATCTCATAAATTCTGAATCTTTTACCCCGACGCCAGGACCCCAGGCACGTCGAGGTTCGACTCTGGCCACCAATAGTTCTCTTGCCTTCCAGATGATCCGAGTTTTAGTTCGACATGCTATTTGGCCAGTGACTAACTAAGGCGCGCCTCCACCAGTCTTTATTCTTTCTGGCTCATGCGGCAGAAGAAAAAGCTGCGTTTTCCCGAGGGTTAAAAAAAGGGAAAATCTCCTATCAGTCAATAGAAAAAAGTCCTACACCTTGCCGTCGTCTTCTTCCTCCTCCCCCTTCTTCTTTTCTTTTATTTTATCATAGTAGTACTTGTTGATTTGCATGTTGAGAGGGAGTGTTTTTGCCGACTCGCTTCCCCAACCGGAACTCCCCCCTCCGACTATAGATCTCCAGTTTTTAATTCCGAGTGGAGTCTATATAAGAACATCGTTATTTGTTCACTCCTCCAGCCTAGAAGCATCTTCACGCCACACCACAGTTTCGGTGGCCAGCGCAAAATGGGCGATCCCAGCGCTTCACAGGACCCCGAACGCTTGTCGCGACACGCCACACGTCGGTCTGCCGCGACGTCTGCGAGGAAATCAAGATGGTGGCGCATACACTTCTTCCGAGGCATGATTCACGACATTAAGAGGAGAGCTCCGTTCTTTATAAGTGATTGGACCGACGCGTGGGACTATCGAGTGGTTCCGGCGACAGTTTATATGTTCTTTGCCAAGTAGGTACATTGACGACGAATCCGTCTGATGAATTCATCAATGCGCCGACCATATAATAGGACGGCATATTGGGTGCAAAACTGATACTGCCGTAGCATCCTGCCGGCCCTGGCCTTCTCGTTGGATATGTTTGAAAAAACCCACCAGAACTATGGCGTGAACGAAGTCCTGCTCGCATCGGTGCTTGGAGCAGTGGTGTTTTCCTTGTTCGCTGCCCAGCCGCTTGTCATTGTCGGTGTCACTGGTCAGTGTTCTGTCCGTTGTGGATAGAGTCCATTAACGCATCACTCTCGAATATTAGGAGCTTGGTCACTAACCCTGTAGATAGGTCCGATCACGGTCTTCAACTACACGGTTTATGATATCATCGCCCCGCGAGGCACCAATTACTTGGGCTTCATGGCATGGATAGGCATGTAAGTGCGGTTCCAGCCTCAGGGGGAGTGTATGACCCGCTGACACTGTTTTATTTTGCAGATGGTCACTGATTATGCACTGGATCATCGCCATTACCAATATGTGCAATGGATTGACATACGTCACTCGATTCTCATGCGACATTTTCGGGTTCTATGTAGCGTTCGTCTATCTCCAGAAGGGAATCCAGGTCCTCACCCGACAATGGGGTTCAGACGGGGAGACATCCGCATATCTCAGCATCATGGTGGCATTGCTAGTTCTCATGAGCGGTTGGGTCTGTGGTGAAATCGGCAAAAGCAGCCTCTTCCATCGCTGGGTTCGAAAGTTCATCGAGGACTACGGCACCGTACTGACCATCGTCTTCTTCACGGGCTTTGTTCACTTCGGACATATGCGTGACGTGAGCGTCTCGACTCTCCCGATCAGCAAATCCTTCTTTCCCACAGCGGACCGTGGCTGGCTGGTGCGCTTCTGGGATCTCAGCGTCGGCGATATCTTCCTCGCTATCCCATTCGCCTTGCTGTTGACGATCTTGTTTTACTTTGACCACAACGGTAAGGCTCTTCCACTTTATGCTTCCCTTTCATCCCTGCAACACTTGTGCTGACCCCTGGATCCCAGTCTCCTCGCTCATCGCACAAGGCAGCGAATTTCCCCTGCGGAAACCCGCCGGATTCCACTGGGACATGTTCCTCCTGGGGATCACCACAGGAGTGGCAGGAATCCTGGGCCTGCCAGCGCCAAACGGACTGATCCCACAAGCGCCCTTCCACACAGCGTCGCTATGCGTCACGCGACACGTCGCGGACGAGAACGAAGAAAACAAGGGCAAAGTGGTGCGAGTGATAGATCACGTCGTCGAACAGCGGTTCAGCAATCTCGCACAGGGAATAATGACACTCGGCACCATGTCCGGGCCCCTGCTGATTGTCATCCATCTGATCCCGCAGGGCGTCTTAGCCGGGCTCTTCTTCGTCATGGGCGTCCAGGCCCTGGAGGGAAACGGTATCACCCAGAAGCTGATCTTCCTAGCCCAGGAACACGGGTTCACTGCTTCATCGCATCCGCTGAAGCGTTTGGAACGCCGCTGGTCCATCTGGCTGTTTGTCATTATTGAACTTATTGGTTTCGGTGGCACCTTTGCCATCACCCAGACTATCGCTGCTATTGGGTTCCCTGTTATTATCTTGCTGCTTATTCCCGTCCGCGCCTTCTTGTTCCCGTGGGTTTTCTCCCCAGAGGAACTTAACGCGCTGGACGCTCCCACGGCTAGTCCGTTTACTATGGAGAGTGTGGGTGGCGTGCATGGCTACAATGAGGAATTACCGACCGTGTATGATCACCCGGATATGAGGGATGAGAAGGGTCCCACCGGGGGCAGCAGTAGTGGGAGACCAGGAAATTCATCCCAGGGCCAGGGCGAGAGCGACCTCGAACGAGGCGATTTATTCGAGCCACAGGACGATTCCGCCGCTCGGAGACGAAAAAATGAATCCTCTGTTTAATAGCTATCGATTTAAAAGCAAGACTACCTCGGCCCGGGTAGAATACACTAGATATTGTTCGGGGCATGGCATATAGAAGCTCTTACCGGATCTCGAATGATCGTCATTTGGTTTAGATAATGCATAGTACTTAATAGAGTCCCATTTGTTTGTTAAACTAGCGTCAAATGATCTCCTCAGTAACCCCATTTTTGGGTCAACGCTAGATCCGACGACATGCTCCACTACGACTGGAGATCATGCTCGCCACAGATGCTAGCAAGTACACGGACATTGTGCCTAATAGAGAAGGGTTCATGCATGGAAAAGCCGTGGTTTAACCTTATCGCACGTGGCGTCGCTGCCAGTCGGTCATCGCCTTGTTCTCATATTTGGGATCCAAGGGCTGGCCCAAGATCTGCGGCAAAAAGACATGACTGTCCTGCAGTGCTTTCGTCTCCACGTTCACTCTCCCTGTACGGAAGTCTACTACCTAGTATATAGACACGGAGTTGGATGACATGTTGGATTATAGCAAGATATGTTCATTAATTCTCGTAGTATATTAGAAACTTACTTTTTTATATCACAAGGTATCAAAGAAAGATCACAGTCTATCAGTCTATATATTTATTTAAAGGAAAACAACGCCGGGAAGCAATTACTGAGCGCGGCACATCCGGCCCGACTCGGACACAGTCCAGGCATCACTGCCGACACCCTTGAGGACGTAGAAGAAGTTGGTGGGATCCCACTTCGACTTGACGGTGAGCAGGGGGGAGTAGTTGCTGCCGAAGAAAGTATCCTTCCAGTTGGGCTGACGGAAGTCGCCCTCGTTCTGGTAGCAGCCGCTGCCCGGGGTGACGGCCTCGAGCTGGGGCACGTACTCGTTGGTGATCTTGTACTGGTCCGCGACCATCTGGGACCACGGCGCGGTCTCGTTCCAGTTGGTGCCGATCTGCATGGTCACGGCGGCGTTGCGCAGCGCCGGGAAGATGGCATTGGAGACGTTGCCCGGCTGCGAGACGTTCATGCCCACGCCGACGGCGACGACGCCGTGGCTGGTCAGGTTGCGCAGCACGGAGGCCATGCCGCTGGGGTTGTTCTCGAGCACGTCACGCGGGATCAGACGGCCGCCGTATTGGTACGTGGCGACCGCCAGGTTGCCGTAGGGCAGAGGGCCCATGTACTTGTTGTAGTGGTCGTAGTAGGTGTCATACTCGGTGTAGGAGACCTTGTAGGTGATGCCGAGGTCCGTGAGGGCGGTGGTGAAGGGTGCCAGGATGGACTTGACGTCGTCGGCGGTCTTGTTGTACGCGGTCAAGGGGTTGATGGCAAAGATGCCCGACACCATCTGGTAGATCACCGTCACGCCCTGATCGGTCATCTCGGGCAGCAGGGTGTGGAACTTGGCGACAGCCTCCCAGAAGGCCTCGGTGTTGTTGGCCGTGGCTGCGAACTGGAGGCCAGCACCGGAGATCTTGGCGTCAGGGTGAGCCTTGACGGTGACGGACATGACCACACCGTAGTTGCCAGCACCACCGCCGCTCAGAGCCCAGTAAAGATCGGAGTTCTGGGTGCGAGAGGCCGTGACCAGCTGGCCGTCGGCGGTGACAACCTCGAAGGCCAGCGTGTTGTCGGCTCCCAGGCCGAACTTGGTGCTCAGGGCCGAGTGACCACCACCCTGGATATAGCCACCAGCGAGGCCGACCGTCGGGCACTCGCCGGTCACAACGGCCAGCCCTTTCGCATGGGCGGCGTTGAGGATCTGGTATCCCATCACACCGGCGGCAACCTGGAATGCGGGACCCTGGTAGTACGAATCCGACCAATCCTTGTATTCAATGTCATTCAGATGGTGCGTCCACACGGAGAGGGCGCCAGCGCCGGTCGAGCGGCCCATATAGCTGGAGGAATCTTGGTCAGCCTTGTCTAGATGCAGGCCAATTCCACAGGGTACTCACTCATGACCAGTGTTCTTGATAACGAAACGGATGTTGTTCTCCTTGGCAAACTTCACGGCGGCAATGACATCGTCGCTGGACGAGACGTTGACTGCGTAGCTGACGAAGTTGCCCAGGAGACATGGCCGGGACTCCGCAGTGAAGGGGTCGCAGCTCTGGTTGGCAAAGTAGGTCTGCATGATCGAGGACGAAGACTCGAGACTGTTCGGGGACTACCGTTAGTATCTTCTCATTAAGCAAGAATAACTCGTAGCACATACTGAGGCAGTGGGGTGGTCCAGTCGGACTTCAACGCCGCACAAGCAGCGGCATCGTAGTTGGGATCATGGCAGGGGCTTCCAATAGGCACGGTTGCGACCAAGCGACCACCGACCGTGGTGTTGAGCGATTCCCAGGACGACGTGGAGGGCCAGCAGCTGTCGCCAGGGAGGCAGTGGCAGTTGCAATCCGCAAACGCAGTTGAAGTGAGCGCCGCCGTGGCGGCGGCCAACATCCAGGAGCCCTTCATGGTTGCGTGGGGAGAGAATGCGGAAGCAAGGGAAGGATTTACACCGAATACAAAAATCTCACGGTCGCAACGGCTCGGACCAGGGTGAATTTATATCGCACATTAATTCTGCGCTTTTGCACTACACCGAGGCGTCAGGGGAGGCATCTTGATCTATTGTCTGTGGCGGAGGCATCGTCGCCAGGAACCTCATGAGCAGCCTCCGGAGATGTTTCCCCAAGCGCGTCTAGTCTGGGCGGAGGAACCAAGGAGTCGAGAACGGGGTGGGTATCGCTTCATGATTTGCCGGCGACATCCGAGGACTGCATCTGATATATCTCTCGGCGCATTGTCCATCCTCAGTTACGTCCGTCCCCAGATCGATCCGCACTTCCATGAGGCTAGGCACAATATCCGATGCCAAGGGGAACTTCTCTACCTCCCTTCTGGTAGCGACCATGCCATGCAAGTGCTCTGAGGCTGGTCTCTGACTAACATAATAGAGACATTCCATCTCGTCATCCCTTTTTCAAGTCTGAAGCCCTAAACCTTTTCCGGATCTGGGCCGAAAAACTCTGCTTCTGCCTGCGCGGTGTGGGTCTGCTTGTTGGTCTGTGAGTCTGCCACAAGAGTCCAGTCTTCGAATTATTGGACGCCGACCCAGTTGGCGCACGCCCACGGAGAACAAGCATTGCCTCGTGTATTTGCCGAACTGGGCATAGATTCAGTGGTTTCGGTTTCTCGGTGTCTTGCTTTTTCTCCCGTGGTGGAAGCAGTAAGGGCGAATGTAACCCACTATATCTGAAAACTCGTATACGCCGAACGGCGCAAGGGTTTGGAACAACCGGCGGATCCTGGAAGGAATGGGTCATTTCCGTTACTCCGGTGGCAAGGCTCTTGTCATGTAGTCCCAAATTCAGGGTTGTCACCAGTCTGATCTACTATTTCTCCCCCTCTGAGCGTCGAGATTAACATTGACATGAAACTGCAGCCGGCGCTTGTCGATTCCACTGTTACTGAATTCGTATAAAACGGCTGCAGCTCATGGCGCCTCGGCCAGGGCGTGCATCATGCACAGTGGATCCTCTTTTGAGAAGTCCCAGATGCCATTTAGGCCTTGCCTGATGGTTGGCAGTCGGGATTTTTTTAAGTTCAATAAAGACCCACGCCAATCTTTGGTTCTCAAGAGACACCCTCAAATCTCAGCGGCGCAATGCCGAATCCTATGGTCACCAGTCAGCCAAAGAGAGCGTCCAATTTCGTTTAAATTAGCCACAATCGGGTACCTGGCTGGTATGTCGCCGACCCGAGAGCACGATTTGTCAACGAATCTTCCATTGGGATCACAAGCAATGCCGGATCCTGGGAAAATTTGGGGGGAACCTTGGTTTCCTACTCGCTTATCCCTCGATCCAGCCGGAAAGTCAGGCAGCTCGTGCCCGGATTGAGATCTCTTGTTCAAACTCTAAAAAGTCCTGACTAGTTATATGTGCCATGCCATCTAGTTGGCAGGACCAGGTCCAGTATGACTGACACTGCGGTGCCTCCACAATGTTTTGGTTGAAGAGGCCCTGTCAATAAGTCCACCCCCTGTAACTCTGCTTCACCATCCCGGTCCTGCTCAGGGCGCAAAAAGTCATGGGCGCAAGTGAACCCGATGGCGGCCCAGCCCTGCGGACGGGAATCTGGGTCGCCATGGCCCTGGCGACACTGATTGTTGTTCTCAGGGTCTTCGCTAAGCTGAAGATCGGCCAATTCCGCGTGGATGACATCTTGATGATCATTGCTATGGTATGCGCCCTTACCCACCCCTATACCAATTATCTCTGTTGGCCTCTCCCATACCTGAAGGTTTACGTCAACTGACTCGCCCAGATTCTGGCGATCGTCGCAACGGTCTTTTTGACCTTGTCAGTTAGTCATGGGTTTGGCAAGAACCTGGAGACCCTGCCGCTTAAGGATATGGAGGCCGTGTTGAAAGCTATCGCGATCGAGGTTCCGATTGTGACTATGAGCACCACCATTGCCCGCTGCTCCTTTATCATATACCTCCTCGCTATCCTCGGCTCCAACAAAACGTATCGATTCGCTTTATGGTTTATCATGATCTGGCAGCTCTCCGGCAACATCGTCTCCGCTGTCCTCCCTCTTAGCATCTGCCGTGATGTCCGGATTCTCTGGGATCCGACCGTGAAGACGACGTGCGGTGACAGTAGCGCAGTGATCAAATTTGCCTACTACTCCAACAGTACGTCTCCTCGCCATTGCTGTCTTCTCTCACAAGACCGCGGAACTAACTGCCTACCAGCCGTCAACTCAGCCACCGACTTGTTTCTGGCCGTGTTTCCCATCCCTGTCTTTTGGAACCTCAACCTGAAAACGCGTGTCAAGCTCGGCTTGATTGTTCTACTCAGTCTAGGTCTTGTGTACGCTCTCCGATTCTCTCCGCGCAGGAAACGCACAGCTACTAACGATTGCCCAGGGCGATGGTGGCATCTATCGTGAAAACAACGAAACTCGACCAACTCCCCAGCATCACGAACCTGGGTGCTTCCGGTGGCATTGAGCTCATCCGCTGGGGCTATGTGGAAACCGCCGTGATTATCATCACCTCGTCGATCCCTTGCATCCGGCCGCTGGTCATGTCTTCCGTCAAGAAATTCTCCAGCCACAGCTTCTCCCGTTCGTATGAACTGCACAACCCCTTTTCTGGGAATCGTCGCACAGGTGAGAATGCAACCACTCAGTCGCGCCGTAAATTAGCGACGAATAACGATGCCGAAACGTGTAGTATTGAGCGTATTCTAAACCCCTATTCGCACAACACCGTTATCGGTAGCCATCAAACGTCGTCGAATCGGTCGGATCAAGGCATTACGAAACAGGTCGAGATGTCGGTTTATTCGAGTGAGGACCCGGCGAGGAGTGTTTGAGATTCGGAATCTACCTCTCGGTCTTGTTCACCCTTGTAGAATCAATCATAATTATACCATGTACGTCCTGATGTGGACTAGATAATAGAACTATTCAATAATGTGCCGAATTGCAGTCAGTACGCATGATGAACTACTGGGTATGCACTCTCTTCACGTTGATAGAGATATAGGATTAGCCCTGACCTTAGACAAGTGCCACAGTACAAGAAACACTCATACAGGGACAGAGATTAACAAGAACAACAAGACGGATGTAAATTCATAACTAATATGAAATACAGAGAGTATCTTTTATCGTTTTCTTCCTAAATAAAAGCCAAACAAAGCAGATTGGGCGATTCCCATCAATAGTGATTGCGTACTCGATATGTTGAATACCAAGCAGGAGGATAGATACTGCGCACCACTCCATTCAAATCGCGCGAAGAGAGTTATTTGTACGCGGTAAAAGGATCAGTTTATGTCATGGCTTCACTGCACGTGGGCACTGCTATAACCCGTCTTCTTCGTGGGAACAGGACCAGCTCGCACCGTGTAATCTCTCAGCCAACAGCTTCCCTTTTTGTTTGAGGGTTGAGCGGTTACCCAGATGGCGCGCTTGCACTTCGGTGTATCAGTACAGGCCTGAACGCATTCTTTCGGGGTCTTATCGCCGAATGTAGCGAGATCGTCTGAAGTCCAGCCGGCGTCGTCGACTAGGTGATACGCCCATTAGTAGACAGGACAAGACTCTAGATGCGCATGAAAGAATCGAGCTACTTACGCAAGCCGCAGTAAACCTTGTAATCGTTTCCTCGGTCATAGATATGATCCTGGTCGTATTCCGGGCACTCGAAGCATCCCTTTTCGCATTTCCCATTGCAAGTCTCCAACTGGCGTTTCAGATCGTCCACTTGGACTTGCAAATGTCCAATTCGAGCCTTGTCATCCTTGCACTCGTCATCTTCATCCGGGAACAGGGGGTCCTCCTTTGTTCGGTGGGTCATGTAAACGACGTTCGATTCAGGGATGAGGGAGCCTCCCAGGCTGTGGTAAAGAACGCACGATTTGGCCGTGTTCGCCTGTCGGCCCGCTGTGGTCTCTTTACCTGCCCACAAGCTGGCTTCGCAGCTGGGGCTCTTACTGCATATGGTAGTGCATTCATCCGGACTCCCAGCGGATATGACTGTTCTGTCTCGACTGATTGGCCGCTGGTCACAATGGTACGTGACCAGGACGTTGGAGTTGATTGCTTTCTCTTGTCCGTCGTTTTCAGGGCAGATTTTGTTGTAAAGTGCTCTCGCTGTGTTAGATGATTGACCAACGGCAAGGCTGGCAAAGAGAGGAATAAGGGGCACAAGTGCTTGCAAATGCATGTTGGAGGTTTGAATTCCAGACAAGGACGGGATTTCAACAGATGGGCAGGTTTGATGAAAAAGGGAGTAGAAAATGTTCAGGTGTTGATGAACTGGTGTAATAGATGAAGGATAGGAGCGCATATTTATAACATTTGGCATCTCATTAAATGTTACTCCTGAGTATACCTGTCCTAGATGAATCGAGAGGATCATTAATTCCAAATCCCATGGCTCCCGATTACCTCAGATCGTATACACCTCAAAGGTAGCCCCGGGGTATTCAGCCAGCCCAGTCTTCCAACATGGCGTTCCAGCTGTACCCTTCCATACAGTATTTTCCTAGGTCCGCCGAGTCTTTCGTGAAGCTATGAATTGGAATTCTTGGTAGACGCTCCACGGGTATGTTGATGACGTAAATCCGGGGCACAGCCAGAGCTCTTTAATGTGGATTTGTCAAGGGCAACCACCTTTCAGGGAGGGCGAAGCTCAATGCAATATTGGGTGGATACTTTTCGTACCCTTCGTGCAGCGGAAGCCCCGACACAGCGTGCTATTGAGGATTATGTTAGGCAATAGTGGCAATGAATGTAACATAGTACCATAAATGAACTGTTCTGGTGGGTGGTGCGGCTGATACATCCGGATATCTTCTCATAGATGTGTCATGTCGGGCATTCCGATTGGCCTTGAGCCAGTGGAGCTATCTCAATGAATGTAGGATTTGCATTTAGGGCTGATGGCCTAGCTCATGTCTACCACCTGCGCATATATACAACAGACGCCTGAGCAAAGTGCTCGTTCTAGCCAAAAGACGATATGATCAAGCCGTCAATATGGAACAATTAAAGACTAGAATATACGTACTACTGGGACCTTAGATTAAGACTAGCTAAGGAGAAAGAAACAAAGAAGAAAAAGCAACGAAGCCAAATGGGTTTCTGGCTTTAAATAGATCCATGCATGCTGAGCTTGTGGCTCAACGTGTGAGAAACTCCATTGGCTCTTTTGGTGCTTCAGCCCGGAGTAGTAAATGGCTATTGCAGCAGCCGGAACTGCATCAAGCATGATGGCTAGCTGAAAAGGTCCTGCTACGTGGCAGGTAGTCCATCCTTCCTCGGCATTCCAAGACACGTTGTTTCGATTAATCCTGCCACAGCTCTCCACGCTTGAAAAGGGCAAATCCCCGAATATGACACAGCAGCCTGGGGAACATTGGCAATTACCAGTAAGAAAAGGGTCTGATCCGGTTTTTGCTGATCGGTTGGCATTCAGCTAACACTATGCGGAGTGGCCCGTTTCTTTCAAAGCTGATAGTCTCAGAGATATTTGTCGATCTCTAGACATCCTGCCGTGGGAGCTATATAAATGCTTCTTTGCGTACGATCAAGTAATTCGAGGAGCTGGATGATGAAAAGTAATCCGCCCCACAGTCAGGGCACTATAAAAGTCACAAATGGCTCTGTAGCAGTAGGCACTCGAAAGGTTTCCGCTTATCTCCATCATGGACGGGCGCATGTAGTGGTTGGTGGTTGGTGGATGAAAAAGTTATAGAAAAGCCGTGTTGTCTCGGTTGAGTGACATAATTCATTATATAACAAAGGGCGTAATGAGGCAAAGGTTTGTTGCCCGATATTGTGGGCTTATTCTTGCTCAGTTACGTCTACTCTAGCCAGTTTACATTAAGCTATCGGACTCTGGTTATAGCAGACCAAGTCAAGGCAGTTCCAGAACATTAAGGGACGACAATATGTGATCACACCACCGACGATAGAAATCACCCAGTTACACAGTTTCCGTATGGGCACGTTATGCCATAGGGTAGAAGCCAAGGAACAGGGATGCACGGTATGCCAAGAGAGAATGGACATGCTCGAGACTGGCCTGCAGGGGTCTGAGTTTCCTCGACATCCGGCTGGTGAAGAAGCATGTCCTAATGCATGACTCGCACTACGTGAACAATGATGGGCGAATGAACACCCAACGAGACGCTGATCGCTTCAGCTCTTGGCATGCATAACACGTAGGATGATCGCGCCATAGACCAACGTGGGGCATATGCTCTGAAAATACTGCACTGGTTGGTGGATGTATTTCCTGGCTAGACTCCAAATTCCCTCCGTTCTAGAAAGGGATGTCATGGAATGTAAAAGGGGGTGTGATATAGGATTCTTTGAACGTCATGGACTGGAGAATGCCCATCTTGACGTTTGCAAGGCATATGCAACGCGCTGAATGGCCCAGTGCACAGTACAGTTTTGATTTATAATAATAATGCACCTCGCAATATTCGTTGCAGTTCGTGACGTAAAGAAGCACGAATGAGGATGTCATTGGGTTCTGCAATCTCCAGTTGAGCTGTGCACCTCACACAGGTCAGCCAGCCATGCAACTTCTGGCCGTCACATTCAGCAAATGGCAATGTCTTCACATGTTCATTTCACCATTCCACTGCATGAGCAGACCTCTGAGATGCGTCCAACACACAGGTGCATGGGTATACTATGGAGTGCCGCACCTCTCGAAGCGTATGCAGCACACTTTCGCTCTGCTGAGGCCTCGGCCATCTATCAGGATGGCATCATCTTTCATCAGAGATTTGGCATCCCCGCATGCAGGAAATCCCTGAAGCACACCATCTTGGCAGCGACTGGCCTCAGTATGGCGCTCCTGCTGTCTTTGTGGTTAACTGTCACCTTCGCAAAGTCCGTCCCTCCAAGATATAAAGCCCAGCCTGCTCTTCTGTTAAACATCAGCGAAGCAACCGTTTCTCTTTTACCGGAAACCATTCTACTATCACACAGCCAGTTCTGCCGTACAAGATGAGCTCCCTTGTCAACACTGCCCTGGCTGCGGTCACAACCAATGGCAAAGACAGCTTCCTATATTATCAGAACGGGAAAGATATCATCGAAGCCCACTCTGAGTCAGGCTCAAGCTGGACGACCAAGGCTTCCACGGTTACTAGTAACGCTGCCCTGGGTGGCTCGGCTCTGACTGCATACTATGTTCAGCACGATGGGGATTTCGAAAAGAAGTCGACCGTATGTATAGTCCAATACACGGGGTAACCAGGAGCGGTGTCCTCAGCTGACTATGGGTATAGATTCATGTCGTCTACCTTGATTCCAGCGCGAAAGTTGCCGACAGAGTTAAGGTTCTTTCCGACGGAACCTGGACAGATGGGAAGCTTGATGGAATTTCGGCAAAACCTGCGTCGATCTCCCGGATTACTGGTGGGTCATTCAATGGCTCCGACTGGAATCCGGATGGATCCCAATGGGTCTACTTCAACACGTAAGACCTTTCAATTAGTGCACTTCTTCGAATGCTACTGACATCCAGCAGAGAGAGCGGTACTCAACTACAAATCACCGAGATCCGCCGGGTCCCGAAGAGTCCGTGGTATACCGAAACAGTGTTACCGGAGAGCGTTCTGGCACTCCCAGGAACCGACCTGGCAAGTAGTATCGTCAAGGGGACCATTGACCTCTACTACCAGGACCATGAGGAAAATATCAATCACTGGGTCAGTCAGGACAGCTCATGGCATGGTAAGCCTCCCTGTGACGAAACATATCTATATCGCAGATGTCTGACTAGCTTTTCCTGTCCAGACAAGAAGACCCTTGTCCCAGCAAGTGAAGTGGGAAACAGTACCCCCCTTGCTGCAGTGAATGATGGCAAGAAGCATGTCTTTTTTGCAGACAAGAGCAGCCCGTCCAAAATCAAACACCGCGTTGATGACAAGACCGTTGAGGTTGCACCCTTTTACCCCGGAACACGCTTCAGTGCTCTTGTTGTCAATGGCAAGGTGACTCTATTTTACAAGAAATTGAACCCTGTCGGCGCCATTGCAGCCCAAGTTTATGATGGCAGCTCGTGGAAGGATGGAGGAATTGTCGTCCCTGCTTGATGCAAGCCCAGAGAGCAAGATGGAACGTCAAAGTGGCCCATCTGAATGTTACAACGCCCAGCTGTAGGGTTGAAGGATTATGTCAATTCTGAGCAGAAGCAAATTGCCACGAAATCTATTTGAAATAGCTTGTGTTGCTCGACTAGACCCCCGGGCCTTTGGGTTTGGAGGATACTGCTCCTAGCCCCGTTTAGCGTGTAGTTTTTGTACTGTGACATTCCTGGGCTGCGCTGTCACATATATCCTGGTGCAAAGGACATACTACACTGCATATGTCAGCTCATTTATATGTCCTGTGCCGTGAAACTCCAGAGCAGGTCTTGATTCTTTAGCCTAAATAAAAAGCAACCGCCAATATCGTTGAATGGTATGTGAACTACTGGAGATTGCTCTTTGGTTAGGAGTAGCCGGCAGGGGTCTCCAGCGAATGCTGTTTATGAGTCTGTCGTATACTCCAACTGCGCCAAGTATGAAAGCATCTATCCTCTGTGGCATTAAATGTGGGTTTAATCTGGGACCATACCCTGAAAGCCAGCAACACATGCACGAACAGCGGATCAGAAGTGGATGATCATGTTGTAAGTAAGAGGAAGGGAGAAAAGGATAGATAAGGACGCGTATTCATGTACTTAATTTGAGTGATCCGCAATCAACCACCAGCTCAGATCGTTCGCGTCATGGAAACGCTTGAGGGTGCGCATTCAATAGGCATTGCAGCTCAAAAGAATGGGCTGCATATACGCCGACCGACCGAAGACCGAGTCGAGATCATTCTCTTGGCCAATGAAGTTGAGTAAAAGCGCCGATCTTGAACGAGAGTTCGGTGGCAGTCTCCACTCCTCGGCAGAACCGCCGCAACCCACCTCGTGTCTCTGTTCCAACACGTCACGCAATGAACCTGGACAAGCGAGATCCAGGAGAGGCCCAAGAGATTTAAAATGGACCCTCTGCACACACCACCCAAGGAGCGACGCTCTCGAACGAGCCGTCCCAAGGTGCGCACTGGCTGTGTGACCTGCAAGTAAGATCGCCCAACGACGCGCGATAATCCGACTTAGGATATCGCTCCGGCTGCCCCTGACCGAGGAGCGTGACGGCAGCGATTGTTTCGATAGGCAGTTCAGTACTAATTCCCAGCTTGATAGGGCTCGGCGTAAGAAATGTGACGAGGCTCGCCCATGCTGTCGCACTTGTGTCAACGCAGGGCGCGAGTGCGGCGGCTATCAGGACACCATCGATCGAAGGACTCGAGCCTGGAAAACCACCAAAGCCACGGTTGACTTACCATACACGACAACAATTGAAGTTCGAAAGAACCAAGTTACTGTGGCGAAGGAATCCGGTACCTGGATTTCCCGCCTTTTAGTAGATCCGAGCCAAGCCGATCTGTCGCTGTCCGAGCGTTGGTATCTGGGTTTCTTTCGCTCCAGCACGGCGTCGCAATGCTCGGGCTACTTTCCGCTGGAATTTTGGCATCAAATGGTGCATCAGGTCAGTGAGGAGGAGCCGGCTGTCCGTCATGCGATCATTGCCATCAGTGCCCTCCATCGAAGTTTCGACACAATACAGTCTTCACAGAAGCTGGGAAATCAAGACGATCCTCAATTGTTTCCCCTGCGACAGTGTAATAAGGCCATTGCTTGTTTGCAGCAAAGATTGCAGAGTGCAAGCTGTGGGCAGGATTCCCACATGCTCATCACGTTGGTTACTTGCGTTCTTTTCGTTTCGTTTGCATTCCTCCAAGGAGATACCAACGCAGCCAGTTGTCATCTACGGCATGGGGCCCGTCTCCTCCAGGAGTCATACCTAAGCAATACGAAGAAGAGCAGGGAGTATGGACGAGCGTTGACGGATGTATTCTACCATTTAGAGCTGCACTGGGCGAGTCTCCGGGAGCCCGAGGCGGTGATCTTAGAGCACGATCACTCCATCGTTCATTCCATGGCTATCCAGAACCCGGTGTGGCGCAAGCCTGTACATTCCCTCGGAGACGCATGTAATCTCTTGATTGGTCTGGCGTGGCTCGTCTGTGAGAACGACCCGGACAACAGTAAGATGGCCGTGGCTAGGGAGATCCTGGATAAACACCAGGACGCGATTTTGCACAAGCTCCAGCTTTGGAAGACAGAATTAACCGAGTCACTCACTCGCAAGAAAGCGATTTTATCACCAAGAGATCGTCATACGCTAGCTGCCCTCGACTTGTGGACTGAAATCATCATCATCCGAGTCTCGACAGATAGTAGGCAAGACGAGGGAGAAAGCAGGTTTGACTCTTTCACATCAAACTTCCAGCGTGTGGTCCAGCTCGCCCAATCTGTTCTTTCTTCCGACTTCAGTCAGTCTCCCATACCAACATTCTCTGTCGGAATGGGTATGATCCCGCCTCTCTACCTTTGTGCCTTCCGGTGCCGCGATTGGTATATTCGGAGAGAGGCGGTGCGGCTATTGCAGAGATGGCACCTTCAAGAAGGGGCCTGGACAAGTTCCGGGACAGCTTTTGTTGTGAATCGGATGATCGAGATTGAGTCGGAGGGTCTTACTCAGGGCGAGCTTGTTCCTGAGCGTGCGCGTATTTGTGCGATGCGTGCAGGTGCCCTGTCTGATGGGTCCGGAATCCGATTGTGGTATCGCCGTTCCCAGGGTGGTAGCTCAACCCAAAACGACGGTAACTGCGATCCCTGGGAGTCGGAGATACTGCCCCTGTGATAATAGCGGAGTGCGAAGCGCTCTGCTATAATATAGGTGGATCAAATCACAGAATCTAAAGACAGGATTGGGGTCTTCGTTGATGGTATAATGAGGATAGCAACAAGCGACACACACACCTAGATATGACTTGAAATCCGTCGTCGATGACACCCATGAGAGCCTTGAGGCCATGAGAGTATTATTTCACCATAGCTCGCTGTGTCTCCTGCCATCCTCCAGATGACCTTTTGCTACGGACGACGGCACTACATATCCACCTTGGGCTGGTATCCGACTTCCTGGTGGGTCTATAGCATTCGCTGAAGTCAAACTATCCTGATACCCTTTGAGGTAAAGGGTGAATGGGGAAATCGTGACGAGTTTATCCACAATGACATTGTCTTGACAGTGGTCTCGGTGGAGCTGCCAGGGCGAGCGCGCGGGCGACAACGGCGTTTATGCCGGCACGTGCCATAGAAGACTGGAACTTCGTGTTCTACGACAGACTAGGATTAGCGGTTCGGGTCCAAGTGGGGAACACTTGCGAACTAACGGAGAAAACGGCGTGGAATCCGTCAGTAGTTATCAAGGAATCGTGACTGTAAGCTGTATGTAGGCGTGTCTCCCCGGATTCTCCACGTTGGGGTCCAACAACCTGGATCTGGGGTACAGCCGTCAGGAATGTATAAAAGTTTCAATACCCCCCGAGAATACAATGCATCATATTTTGTCCCTCTGCAATCTGCAGACCTTCCTATCTGCCCAGCTATCTTGTTTTTCTGAGGCTCATACCCCAGTCGCCTATCGGCCTAATCATCATGACGAACCAGATCCATAGGTGGAATGTCGTCCACAAGTTGGAGAAGCGGAAACTGCTGGTCGCCATCAATTGCGTGGCTGCCTTGGCTATATTCTTCTTCGGCTACGACCAAGGGATGATGGGGGGAGTGAACAACTCCAGCGATTATCTCGAGCTCATGGGAATAGGCTACGGAGCGAATATAGACGGTGATGCAAATGTCCCAGTTGTCACCGACAGTCTGCTTCAGGGTGGCATTGTCTCCGTCTATTATTTAGGTACCCTGGTCGGCGCTCTTTTCGGGGGTTGGATTGGCGAAAGAATCGGACGGTTGAAGAGTATTGCAGTTGGATCAGTGTGGGCCATTATTGGTGCTGCACTGCAGTGTTCGGCTATGAATCATCAATGGATTATCTGCGGTATGCCCTGCCCACACCCATGGTAACCTGGCACATATTCTTCTTGCTTAACAGAACTGATGGATCACGACCATGACTAGCTCGGTTGATTAACGGCGTTGGCACTGGAGTTCTGAATGCAATTGTTCCCGTGTGGGCAACGGAAACGGCCGAACACACATCTCGTGGTCAATTCATCGCAATCGAATTCACATTGAACATCTTCGGTGTCGTGGTGGCATATTGGTTAGAATTGTAAGTCATCCAGCGACAGACCTCGTACACCACGTTGGACCGCTTTCGTGCTAATATTATACTCCAGCGGCCTTTCGTTCATCGATGAAGGGCGTTCAGCCATACGTTGGCGGTTTCCCATTGCGTTCCAAATTATTCTCTTATTCCTATTGCTGGGCCTCGTCTGGTTCTTCCCCGAGTCTCCAAGATGGTTGGTCAAGGTTGGTCGCGAGGAGGAAGCACGCTACATCCTCGGTCGGTTACGTGGAACAGGCCCCGAGGACGGAAACAAGGCAGAGGCTGAATTCCGGGATATATGCAACGTTGCGGAGCTCGAAAGATCTCAGAAGTACAGCACCTCATACTTCTCCATGATCACTGGGAGAGGTTCAGGCAATCTTCACATCGGTCGCCGGGTACAGCTGGTTGTATGGCTGCAAATCATGCAGGAATGGGTGGGAATTGCGGGGGTAACAGTTTGTAAGTGAGACCGTTTGCTACCAACATTTCTAAGGTGAACCAGTAATGAAGAGAGACTAACTGAGGGCAGATGCCCCCGTCATCTTCCGAATGGCTGGCTTTGATACCGAGAAAAGCCAGTGGGTGAGTGGTCTGAACAATGTCTTCTACATGGTAAGACTGATTGAGAAAGGGTTGTCGATAGACATTGCTAATCACACTCACAGTTCTCAACCTTAGTCTGTGTCTTCACCTTGGACCGTATTGGCCGTCGCTGGACCTTGTACTGGGGTTCCGTCGGGCAGGGAATCGCGATGTTCCTTGCTGGAGGCTTCTCGTATCTCTGTAAACAGGCAAACGCTGCAGGAGATACCGGCAAGGCTTCATCGTATGGTGCTGCTGCCGCCTCTATGGTCTTTATTTTCACTTCTGTCTTTGGAGCGACTTGGCTCAGTAAGTCAACACGCTCATTCGCACTTCCGTATGGCAAGCACCACAAGATACTAACCACATCGTCACAGCGGTTCCGTGGCTGTATCCTGCAGAAATATTCCCCCTCGCGGTTCGTGCCAAAGGAAATGCATGGGGTGTAGTAGGATGGAGTATTGGAAATGGGTGGCTGGTATGTGCTAATCGATACTTGACGCCCGTTTGGACACTAATTCTGCAACCTCTCTAGACTCTCCTCTGTCCCATCATGTTCTCTTCCATTGGAGAGAAGACCCTGTATATTTTCGGGATCGCCAACGTTATTACGATCCCCATGGTGTGGGCTTTGTACCCCGAGTCAAATCAGCGCACTTTGGAGCAAATAGATCTGCTGTTCGCAGCCAACAGCCTTTGGGTGTGGGATGCCGAGCGAAACTTCCAAACGCTGGTGGAAAATAATCCTGAGCTGACGCAAGCAACCCGAGCTCGTAATCTCTCGGACACAGAGAAGGCCAAGGCGATTGAGGACTAGGAGAACGCTACAAGACTGTTTTTTGAAGAAATCTGGCGAATTGACAGATACCAACCACGGTCAGCCGCTTGATGAGCTCATGTGAATAATGTATATACTCCATAACATATGAAATAAAAGTTATCGGGCATCGACGATATGTATGAAGATAGTGCAATTGGCTGGATGGCACTGTAATGATGATTAGTCCACTTCCGTAAGCAAGCCCTCCAAGATACCGCGAGCCTTCTTGATATCTGGAGCCTCGTCTTCCCAGTAACTAAGTGCTTGTAGTGTGCCCTCGAAATGAGTCTTCAAATCCATGGGACGGTCGATCCCCGGCACGTCAAGGTTGCCGCTCTTGATGGCAGCAATCACAATTAGAGAGCTAGTCACAAGGGCTCGAAGGTCGAACCAAATCCCATGATGGCGGTGGCGAAGACACCTTGCTTCCAAAATCTTCAGAGCACAGTGCATCCCGGACTGGACTAGGACAGCGATAGTTGATAGCTCCTCGCCGGTAAATGATGAACTTCGCGTTCTTCCAGCCTCCTGTCCAGTGTTGACTGGATGATGTATGACGAAATACAAGAAGGGTTGATACAGCCATAGGCGTATCTCTAACAATCGGTTGGCGATGGCCCAACTGAGCTCGAGCGATATTGAGTCCTGCATCTCAGAGAAACGATTTCTGCTTTGACCACTGCTTTCATTGTCCTTGTAGTGCCGCAGCCCTGGAGGAAGATTAGCAGACCATGCATTAATCTGTGTTTCAAACTCTAGTGCCAGAGGAATGAAAGGCCTGATGTCCGACCACATAGACTGTCCCTTCCGGTAGAAGGCATTGAGCACACGGTTTCCAATCCGTCTGAGCGCCACTTCAGTCAGGTAGTAGTACCAGCTTTGTTCTTCATCGAAGAGTTGCATGATGTGATTTCGCACGCCAAATGATGTTTGGGCTCGATTACTTTGGTAACTACTTGTTGGTCTGGACGTATTCCAAGATGTTGACCATCCAGCTCCGTGTGATCCGCCTTCTGGGTAGTCCTCTGAGAGATTCGGCGGGGTTGGGAACAACGCTGGGTATTCGTACTCGGCAATCGCCGACTGTGGCAAAGGGAGCTCGACTCGTATCTCTACCTCGGATTTGAAACACGACCAATACAAGCTCTGTTCCATGTGTCGCGATACTGAAGTCCCGCGCTGAGCCACTTCATCCACCGAAAGATCGTCGTCAATATTCAACCCATCAATCATTCTCAACCGTAGTCGATAAAA
This sequence comes from Aspergillus pseudonomiae, assembly GCF_009193645.1. Taxonomy (NCBI): domain Eukaryota; kingdom Fungi; phylum Ascomycota; class Eurotiomycetes; order Eurotiales; family Aspergillaceae; genus Aspergillus; species Aspergillus pseudonomiae. The sequence continues at coordinate 319,008 of NW_022476005.1, forward strand.
GGTCGAGGCTTGGTAGAAATGATTCCAAGCCGCCAGCGGCCGAAACGTATACATCAGGTAAACTAGACAACGATCAATATCTGTCATTACAGAGAACTTCATCCGGAAATTTACAAACCTCCTGCAAAGAAGTGGCACTGAGCCCCAAGTACGGAGTATCGTAGAAGGCCAATTCTTCGGCAAGCCATCACGAAGAATGTTTCGCCTTCTTTCAACCCCGACGCCAAGGAGGACTTTTCATCGGAGGCGTGCGTTGTTCTTTCGCCTTGAAAAGGTGCTTTCATAGACAGCGTGAAGGCCTGAGAGACACACCCAAGTGCACACGCTAGCAGGACGAGACAGGACTGGGCATCCCATCGGAGTCCAAACTCCGCAGCATGCCGGCCCCAGCGAATGAGGGCTTCCAGATCCAGGATTGGATTCTTCGTGTGCACGTTTTGGATGAATTGATCTACCAGGGCTGGAATGCGTTCCTCATTCGTCGGTTGGAACCCATCGGGTACAACCCATGTCTCGATGGCAGAGCTCTCCGCCCCGTGTGACGACTGGAATAAGGTCGTGATTAGAGCATTTTCGCGAAATCGTCCGCGGAAAATCGGCCATGTCAGGACCGTATCGGCGCTACCGCGACTAGACGGAATTTGTAGGTAGTCCTTGTATGGCTCTGTGTCTTCTACTGGAAGGTCCAACGGTCCTCCCATTTGCTGCGGTGCGGCGGACCGCCCACTGGAAGTTGGGGTTCCTAAGCTCCGGTCAGCACCCCATGTAAGTGCAGGAGCAAATAATTGAAACGACTCACCGGTGGAGGAGAGATACGAGTGAATGTTCTCGACTGCATAGGTCAGATTATCCAGCCGCTCGATCACCTCTCCCAAATCCCGGTCCCTGTTTTCATTAGTAATGCCGTCGTAGTCGGTTTAGATTAAAGGAAGGTTCGAGGTCTAATGTACTACATACTCCTTTGTTGGTTCACCACGCTCGACGTAAACGCAATTCATACCATTATGTTGGCAAAAGCCACATGCTGGTCTAGCATTATTACAGCGGACCTTTCTCTTCCTGCAGGTCTGGCAGGCTGCCCGTCGACGACTTCCTGGTTGTCTGGGGGGAATAGCGCTTGCCATTGCCCTCGGAGCTGGCTCATCATGACTCTGTGACCTTGACCGTGTTTGGGATAAATCTCTTGCAACATCTATGTCCATGACGCGCTATAAATGAAGAGGATTTCGGGATGTAAGAGTCCTGGGCATCGGAAGTATGTATGAAACTAGTATTTCGTACGGATACAACAAGGGCGGATTTTGCCAAATCTCTCCGCCAATCACGGTCACGTGTCAAGGCCCGTCGGAGATGCTCCGGGATCTAATCCGAGGATGGATTAGCCTGGAAAATCAAGTGCTTGTGTCTGGATGCGGTTAGCGTTGCCTTCCTCTCGGCCTGAGGCCCTGGGAAGACCTGAGGTGAAGAAGAAGACGAAAAAGAAACATGGCTGCTTTGCAACATATCAACACCTTACTGTGAGTACTTCTAATATGTCGTTATACTAACTTTACTCTATCACTAGTAGCTTGGTCCGCCGCTACCTTGCGGCATTTAAGTATATCGGTGCCTTACCTCCGACATTGAGGAAAATATACATCTAAACTGACCTTATTCGATAGGCTTCTTTCTGTGTATTTCTACCCGACAGATTCATGGCACCACTCAGTAGAAGCATCGCGACACTATCACACACAAATGTACCCAAGCACTATCCATTATGGACTGTTCTACATCCATCTCCAAATTTCCGAACCCCAAAGATCAAGGCAGGTGGAGCCCATTCGGCATCACGTGTGCCCGACGAGCCCTTCTCTGTCAAATTCTGTCTCCACTATGGAGTAGAGATTGATAAATTGGGTCTGCCAAGTGTCTTACATGTGCTCTGTTTTTAACTAAAGGGCTTATATCCTCAAGTGGCTCCGTATTTGCGATCTGGGCTCTGACCCGGTTGTTTTACCTCGCATTTCGCTTTGTATTGGACTGTCAAAGTGCCGTTTGTTGCATACTACTGGGCGGCTAATGGCAGACGCTGAGTTAAATGCCTGCCAGCATGTCAGTGACGAACAGGCCACTGAGAATGTAACGGGGCACAAGCCCCAGAAAACACTTCGTAGCGCGATATCAAATATCGTTGAGAAGACGAGGCCAGATTCTTGTGAACACTATCAAGATGCAAAATATCCCGAAGGCGGTCTCCGCGCATGGCTCGTTGTACTGGGTTCCTGGTGTGCCATGGTGCCATCTATGGGTCTGCTGAATACCATCGGAGTCCTCCATGCTTGGACAGCCGATCATCAACTGGCACAGTACTCGTCCTCCAGTTTAGGATGGATCTTTGGCGCTTTTAGCTTTTTCCTCTATTTCGGGGGTGCTCAAGTTGGTATGAACAATGCATGTGTATTCCGACGGCGTGGTGGAGGGTGCTAAATGGAAGTAATTCACAGGACCTATATTTGACAGCCGAGGAGTGCTACCAGTGGTACTACCAGGATCCATTGGCATAGTCCTATCCGTCTTTTTCTTCAGTGCAAGCACCGGTAGGTGTCAGTTCCTGCCAAGCGCAAGAGAAACATCGCTAATCTCTCAGCAGAATACTACCAAATATTCTTGTCCTTCAGTGTTCTTGGTGGTATCTCCTCTTGCTGCTTGTTCACCCCAGCCATCTCCGCCGTCGGCCACTGGTTTGACGTACGTCGCGGCCTTGCAACCGGTATTGCTTGCACGGCTGGCGGTCTCGGTGGCGTCTTCTTTCCTTTAATCATTCTATACATTGGTCCTACACTCGGCTTCGCGTGGGCGATGCGAATCATCGGAATCATCTGCTTCGTCTTGTGTGCTCTGGCTTGCTTATTGCTCAAGACGCGGTTACCACCCAACCAGCAGGCTGGTATGGCAATTGATCTGAAAGCCCTCTTGGAACCAAGATATGCCCTGACCACACTGGCCGTCTGGCTCGTGGAGTTTGCCGTCTTCATCCCATACACGTACATTGTGTCTTATGGGTTGTCTGCCGGCTTGGAAACATCGATGGCATACAAACTGTCCGTGTTCCTGAACGCGGGGGCTATTCCAGGACGAGCCTTTCCGGGAATTCTGGCCGACCGAATGGGCCGATTCAACGTGATGACTATGACAGCAGTTATTTGTGCAATCTGTACGCTAGCGCTATGGTATAAGGCTGGCACTAACGAGGGTGCAATTATTGCATATGCCGTGCTATTTGGGTTCTGGAGTGGGGCAGCGATCAGCTTGACGCCTGTGTGTATATCGCAAGTTTGCCGGACCGAGGATTATGGAAAGCGCAATGGAACCACTTTCACACTGGTCAGTATCGGCACATTGATTGGCATTCCCCTTGCGGGTGCGATTCAGGAAAGCAATGGCGGCGAGTATTGGGGGCTCATCCTCTTCGGCGGAGTTTTGTATCTGGTGTCGGGTATTGCGTTCGCGGTCGCCAGGGGGGTTGCGGGGGGTTGGGGATGGAAGGTGAAGTTTTGAATATAAATCTAGATTATAGAAGTACGGATCCCTCTGAAACCGTATCGCAGTGGAGGATTCAATCTTGATACCCCAGACGATTCTCGCTATGATTGGACCGATCTTCTCGAGTCGAAGCTGTCCGAATTAGGATTTAAGCTTGACAGTAAGGGCGTCGAGTGGCAAAAATCTTTGGATTTTACATTCTTTGACTTGGGCAAGTTTCTTGATACCTCTTTGTGATAACCATCCTATCCACGTTCTTTAGCTATGCCAAACAGAATCTCGATCATTGCCCGCTTTCAAATCTGATAATCTTTCTAAATCCAGCCAACGTATCACTGGCATTGTGTTTTTATCTTAGAAGAGCCCTAACTCTCAGGAAAGCCTTCTCCAAATATGGTAGGCACAAAGACTTCGACAGCCCCAAATCGAGATATTGGACACTAATGATCCCCTTGTAGTGACCAGCCCATGAGATAATTTGCCCCGAGATCAGAGATCCAAGTCCATTGGAGGACACCATGGGCAGGATGATCACGCCGGACATTACCGAGCTATATCCATGGACGTTTTGAAGGTATACTGGTACATAGAATAGATTTGCCCAACACACCAAGCCATGGAGTGTTACCTGCAGAAGGACAAGATTTGCCGACGCATCACTTTGAAAAAGACGTACTAGAGCGCGAACTCTTAGCTCGGAGGATAAGTGTATGATGGCAGTTAAGACTGACTGGGCGTCAGTCTTGATGTGCAACTAGAGGACGGGTAGCGTAGCACGGATACACTAGGATGGTAGACACAGTTATGACGCCCGACGAATACCTTGGATTCTTTTGAAGTGTATAGCAACATCTGACACCCAAACGCACACGGAACGAACACAATTTGCAAAACAAATACTTCCCTACCTCGAACTAATACACACTGATATAACGGCAAGCACAATTTGGCATACCTCGGCACTGAACAATGTGACAGCCCCTATCGGCCTATCTGATGATCTACAGTCCCAATCAGTCACAAGCCTCGGACTCAACCGCGAGTAAAACGTCCGGGTATAGTCATGGAGCGCTGATCTGTGTTACATTGCTTCCACTCTTGCGAGCCAATTAATTCAAGCCATCCATCAGCAATGGTGATAGGGATCCCTTCCTGGCGCCTGCGGACTTCCGTATCGCTACCTTTCTCGCCAGGGGTGAAGATCCTATCCACTCCCATTGCCTTTCCACATATTGGGGGAAACACGAAGGAGAAACAAAGCAGGAATGGTATGTACGTGGTTGAGACCTTAGTCAACGTGCTTCACGGAGAGGCGACTGGCAAATTGGTTTGAGCGGATATCAGTGATATGTTTTGAACGATTGTGGTGATAGCACAAGTAGTTAAACTATACAAAGCTTTGTTTGTGGTACTGTTCGACGGCAGCAGCAACCAATTCAAAGACATTTAGTTATTTTGATAGACTCCAACGTCAAAGAAGCTTAATGTCACTAGCATCTTGATGGGGCAATCAATGATCATATGGATATGGTATTAATTAACACTATCATGTGGGATATATGGCTTCTGAGCACCTTGTGCGGTAATGATAACAGGTAACCGAAAGAACAAGAAAACAAAAAAAAAAAAAAAAAAAAAAAACAAAAAAAAAAAAAAAAAAAAAAAAAAAAAAAAAAAAAAAAAAAAAAAAAAAAGGAACCGAAAGTAAATAGAGCAAGAACAACGCTAGGGATATATACGAGCCATGAACAAGTCTGACAGAAAATGTGGCAAGGAAAAGGGTACCCGACCCTGTAGTTTGGTTGTCAGTTGACGACAAGTATTCCAGGACATTTCGTGTGGCATGCCTGACCAGCAGGCTTCTAGGCATTCGAATGGGATTGTGCTTGCGATACAAAACTAGCCTTTCCTGTGGCCCCATCGAAAATGTGATAGCCATAATCGGCGGCATTGGGGGGGGTGTAGACTATGCTTGGTCAGTGTCATAGACTCACATGTAATTGGTAGGGTTTAGGCAATACGCACTATGAAGGGAAACGGCAACTTGATTAGAACTTGGGTTGTGAACCCGATGAAGACCAATATCGTCTGAGATATATGTCACCTGGTCTGTCTGGTATCGCTTTTGGTGTTTGAGCTGGAGCGGGCTTGTCTCGTTGCCTTCGCTGCTGGGAGGATGGTAGACCGTTTCAGTCAATTCGCCAGCCAAGACCTTCATGATGCAATGGGCGTTGGCATGGTCGTGGATGGGCGAGCCTTTGCCTGGATTCCATACCAGCAGCAGCTTGGACAAGTCAGTCATGGTCTCTTAGGCCCTGTGCAGTCATAGGAAAGGAAGAACATACAATGTTCGCCTTGTGGTTGATGTTTTCGATAGCATTGCGGGTATAGTTCTTACTCGGGTCGTTGTAGAAGAACCGCAGCCAATCATTCGGATTTGAGATATACTTCTGCGCCAGGGCTATCAGGTGCTCATGGTCTACATCTGATGAATCGATACCCGAGGTATCTCCTAGGTAGGACTTGATGTCATGGACGAGATCTTGTAGATCATATGTGGGAGGTAAGAAGCGGTGATTGTATGGCGACGGATGCGGTAACGGGAGAGGCAATTGGATCGCGGAAGCCAACATGATTTCGATTTTGAATCCGAATGGGTGATTGTAGTACTTTGAGAAACCCCGAGGAGTGGTTGAGCAAGCCCAGTATATTTATTGATTGATTGACCGCCATACCGGGCGATCATATTATGACCATCAAACGCCCCCTGATAGCGCAATCGGCGATTGACAGCTTCCATGGTCCAGTTGAATCGCCGATTGCCGGTGGATCCACGCATCTTGGCTTCTGCAGAATGGTACTGATGATGCAAAGAGATCTGCTGAGCGAAGAGCGGTGGCCCAGCCATCCTATCAGAGAGTTCTATCTCGTGCAGTAGAACATTTCCAGAGTTTTGGGGTATTCATAGCCATAGTCTAACAGTCTTGTCGACCCTACATATCTCAAGTAGCTTCCTCGACGGGTAGGATAAGGACAGGTTTCAATCGGCGATTGTGACGGTTTCCGCTGCCAACGGCGCGGACCACCGACGGGAGCCGTCGCAAGACGCTAGTACCCTTGACTGTCTATAGGGGATAACGTTATAGTTCTATCTACGCCGAGTTTCACTTGTGTTTCTGGTCATTTTTGTCTATCTGGAGGTGATTGTAGGGTACGTGTCTCTCGCCACTAATCCGTTTTGCGTAATACTCGGGGAGACCGAACAGACCAAAAGCGCCACAGAAATTCAACGGGAAAAAGGAAAGAAAATCGATGGTTGGCTCTAAAAGGTGCACATCTTCAACTACAACCCTAACTCTCCCGCTGGCAGGATGACGAGTTAACGTCGCATAGACGGGGCTATCCATGTAAACGGATGGTGATCGACAATTGATTAATTTTTAATATCCTCGTTATCATGATCAACATGACCCCGAGACGATCCACCCGGCAAACTGGCCTCGCGGCCCTTGCTTGCACGGAATGCCGCAAACAGCATCTCAAATGTGATGCCACTCAACCGTCCTGTTCGCGTTGTACCCAGGGTGGCTTTGTCTGCCAGTATCTCCCTTCTCGCCGCGGAGGACGCCGGAAGCCACGGCATGACATTGCATATCATAATGCACAACAACATCGGCCCTCGGCTTCGAAACTGAATGATGCGTTTAGCATCAGTGCCACGCATTACTCCCCTGGGAATGGCACTGGGAATGGTATTCAAACGCCTCACCGTGCAACGGGGCTACCTCTGCAAGTAACGAGTGCGCCTGGTCCGATGAACACACCTGATAGTAGCAATATCTCGTTTCCGCGGAGTAGCCGCCCAGGCCTTGTAGGTGTCCCATGGCCGGCGATGCTATCGCCGAATGATGCCAGTTCAGATCGCTTGGAGCCACCAGGGAGGTCATGGGACGAAGATGATCGCTGTGCTCGATTGTATTACGAGCACTTCCATGTGGCACACCCCATCTTGGTCCCCAGCACGTTATACAAGGATCGTGATTACCCTCCCTTTCTTCAATTGGTGGTGGAATTCGTCGGGTCCCATTATTTGCCATCTGGCCCCCGGCAGCAGCTGAAGGACAAGGTAGATGCCGCGCTAGAATCCAATCCGGACCGCTCGCCGTGTATGGTCCAGGCTTGGTTGATCTACTCCATTGCCCTGTACGCCCGCGGCGAGCGACAAAATGCGCAGCAAGCGTTCTCGCAAAGTGCTGAGATCGCTTTTGAGCTGGGCATGCATCGAGGAGATTTCGCTTCGTCAGTCCATCCTGAGAGATCTGTTGAAGCGGAGAGCATGAGAAGAACGTGGTGGGAGCTATACATCACGGATATATTCATGGCCGTTCCGCTCAAGACGATTACCTTTCGATGTACTACAGTCGCTCCGGAGGTCGGCTTGCCTTGCGATGAATCCGCATACACAGGATGTGGAGAGATTCCGCCGCCACGCAAGATGCTGGATTTCAAGCGCAGAGTATTTGCGGCCCAAGAAATCGCCTTCTCGTCCTTCAGCTACCGCATTGAGGCAGTAACCATTCTGTGTCGCGTCTTGGTCCTGAATCGCCTACGGGATTATCATCGCGACCATCTCCAGGCCATTGAAAATGCGCTCGTCAGCTGGGTCAATCACCTACCCTCCCGCAAACTGGATATTGTGGACTCGTATGGTAATGTGGATGAGATGATCTTCCAAGCCCATTTGATCATTGCGTATGCCACCATGTTGCTGCATTTACCACGCAGTGATCTTCGGCCGCTCTTGACACAACCCGACGACTGCTTCTGGCCATCTGCGCCCTGTCACCTCTCCTCTACCTTTCCGCGCTTGGTTCATAGTATCAAGGCGACTGAAGCCTCACGGCGTGTCTCCGACTCCATTTCCATTTGTCCCAACATCCAAAAACACACGCCTTTCGTCATTCCCGCATTGGCTCTATGTGGTATGATCCAGCTCGCAACTTCCATCAATCACTCCGAAGAGTGCTTCGATCATCATTGCAATCGCGTCACCCTCATTCTCGGGTGTCTGAAAAGTACGAAGCGAACCTGGGGCTCCGCCGAATGTGCGTATGATTGCGTCCGATCCACTGCAGCCGACATTCTCTCGGATTCGATCGAGAAATGGAATACCGAGCCATTGAAGTCGATTCCGACACCTCGAGATTCGACTGATGTGGAGCGTATCAGCCAGAATGCACCTCCAGCAGTGACCGTTGCGGAAGGACAGGGCTTAATGATACCTGAACTTGCTCCGGGGTTCATTGATCCGACCTGCTACAATACCTCATTCTTCAACTGCCTGGCGGATTTTGATCTCAGCTAGACCGAATTGAATCCAGTCGAGGAACCTCTGGATATGGTCTGGAAGGCAAAGCCTTTGCGCCACTTGAGTTGTGCGCAAATACACTGCACGAATGCTTATACTCACGCTTGGATACATCCCATCTTGCACGATATTACCAGATACGTACCAAGTTAGCTACGGTGAACTGCCTATATACCCTGCATTTTATTGCCCCGGGCGCAGGTGTGGTTTGCCTGCCTGTGTAATTGCCATATCCTTATGCACACCCTACATAATCCATTAAAGAATAATGTCAAAACAAAAAAGCACTCTCATGAAAAGTTTTATCATTGAATTCAAGCTCTATCAAAGAAAATAATATATCAGAGAGGGTTCCCGCTGTTTTGATTTAAGACTTCATCGACATTGCTACCAACCAAGTCAATTTGTATCGAGGCGGCTGACAGGGCGACGTTGACTTCCACTATCTGGCATGGTGTTGAATGACCTCCCATAGTTCTGCTTAACCGGTCATGTACAAACCGAGGGCGACAAGGTGAGGATTGAGCATGGTCAAGTTGAAAGGGGTGACGAAGAGGTTAAGATCGGTCAGCATGATGGCCATAGTGCCATTGATAATACCATCATTGCCATACACGAAATGCTCCGGTGGATACGTGTAACCGGTGTTGTCACCCGTCACGGTCAATGGCGAGTAGGTCAAGTTCAATTGGGAACTCAAGACCACAAACTTGGGCTCCCCGGCAGTTGTTGTCGTGATGTATGAGTCATTTGGCCCGACAATCTTGCCTGGTGCTTGCCATTCAAGAAAATCTTGCTTTCCAGAATATGATAGCGGCTCTGAGCGGTTGTGGGCAATCGCAGAGGCACAGTTCTTCCCGACCGCGTCCTGGTTCAAGCAGCTCTCATCCTTGGAAATGTCTGACACTGACGGATCAGTATTACGCTTGCCAACTGTCTCGCTACCGTCGTTTGGTGTCTCATCCGGGGAAAGACGGTTGGTGTTGGTGTTGTTCAGGATTTGAAGAGTTGGGAAATTCTGCCACGCGAGATGAGCGGTACCTTCGGGGCAGCATCTGATATGGGGGGCCAGCATTGTCCATTGCCAGGACTGGGGCCATCCGTTCTCAAACCAAATATTAATGGGGTGGAGCCCCGACATCTGTCAGAAGATCAATTGCTGGTGAGCATCGGTGGCGGTTGAGAGAGACAGAAGGGTGGCAACCTGCCAAGGACGAGCAGTAGAAGTGAATTGACACCTGCTATATCTGGATATACTGAATTTGCTGGCAATGGCGCGCCCTCAATGCAACCTACAAAGCTTTCAGAAACCCTTGATGATCAGCAGAGGTGCAGGACTCGTCAGCTTTTATGGATCCCGACAGGACTGTTGCGCTGGATGTGCGACAGGCTGGTGCTCTCTAAGGCTGTCAAATAATGCGCGAACAGGCCACATCAACTATAAGAGCTTGGGTATTCGCTAGGGTTTTAGCGCTCATCGTCTAGCCTGTCTTTCAGCTATCAAGTTGCCATATGAAACTCGCAATGAATCCATCAAAGGTGTCTTGTGAGAAGTATATCCCACCTACGGGCCATGATTCCGAGTCGGAATTTCCGACGCATAGTCCAGGAGGAAAGAATCGAAACGCAACTATAAACGATCGACAAGAACCCTTTCGAATACGGTAGGGAGACAGGGTTGGGACGCTTGTGGAGCCTGCGCACTAAGCTGGGGCCTAAAATAATCCTCTACACCGAACAGTGCTCATGTTTGTCTCGTGCATCAACTAGCCAGGCAAAGTCCTTAATTGAAGAACAGAGCACCACGAGGTGTTCTTTTGCCCGTAGTAAATACCACGTATTAAGACCTGCTACAGCTCAGTCCATATCTTAGCGCACAATGCTGAGACCCGACGATAGAGGAAGATAATCTCCATATTCGCAGGGCTGAGCATGCAGACCTGGGGTAGATGCTAAGATTTAGCCTGGCACCCTAGTCTGGGGGCTAAAACATGACGAAGAGACATAGATATGCCGAAGTAGCTGTGTAAACTACATACCTTCCTCTCTAATACTAGAAAATCGAGCATGACTAACATTGTATGGAACTGGTGCAGATATCCATGCCAGATTATATATTTCCAGTTTTCCTAAACATAACTTCTAGAAGATCATAGGCGGATTATCCTGTATATATCTCTTCTACATCACTATAACTACTGCAAATTCAGCATTTGAAGTATACTACAACAACCAGACACTGCATCTGACTACTCGTACGATTCTCCAGCATCAAGTCAAGGGCTGCTGGCGATAAACTTACCTCATTCGGAAGGCTTACATAAAACGTACTAGACTAACCCGATTCGTACAATACCTTCCCTTTTGGGAATGAGCCATATCACTGGGATTGAGCCAGCCCTAGTGAGAATAACTTGCAATCGCAGACTACCCCGTTTCTCAAACCAGCGCAATGTTAGCAGTTGACAGAAAATGTTGTGCAGGCCTTGTCAGGGGCGAACTTTGTCCATGTGCCTCGCATCTGCGGCAGTGCTCCACTAAAAGTTTCCGTTCCGGCCGTTGTGGGCCGCGTAACAGCCGGCCATTCTTAGGAACGTTTTAGCAAAGGCCGTTCGATAACTCTGGCTATATCATTGGCAGTCTGTGAGTTGGGAGAATGGAGGTTGCGTAACGTCAAATCGGTGTTTATTATCGAGCGAATTGATTCGGATGCCCGGAATACTATATATAGATAGGGTAGCGTTAGAAGGGTTGCCCTTTACTTAGCCGTAGCCGAGCATATGGCCTGAGTTGGTGCTAATAATATAATAATGTAAAAAGCATCACGCTTCTGTGGTTTGCCCACTACGAATAGCCGACTTGCCACCTACAGCGTGGTTAGGGAGCTAAAAGAGGTCACTGACGATAAGATCAAAGATGTGTGGAGTTTGGAGTATCAGAAACGGATTCAGGGGGAATACGGAGTAAGCCAAGAGGGTGCATTCAAATCCCTATGCTATCTTTAATCAACAACTCCTATATTAGAGTTCATCGCTGCCCAGACTTACTCGTTAGGGCCAACGGTCAAAAGCCGTTGTTCTAACAGTACCCATGGAATGGTACTCCCACGCCATGCGACTACCCGTAGCCCGTTCTTCTATTGGCCAATGCACAGATTGATCCTGTGTGTTGTGCGATATGTGACATGCCAAGTATATTTATCTCCCTGGGGTCAGGAAATGTCCATGACACGCTCCCAAACAGGTGCTTGTTTCGAAGGCGAAACGAGAAATTTTGTTGTCTCACTTGGTTGCATTGGAGCCCCACCAATGGCTTACCAATGATTAATATATTTGATGGGAGACAGTCCAATGAGCATGCCGCTATGCATATTAATTTCGGCCCACTAAACCTCAAAGGATCGCAGGATGACAATTCAATTGACCCGGATCTGATAGGCTTCTCCACAGCCTCACAGGCGCACACGCACAATCGAAGTGAGATATGGCTTCAACATATGCCCCTGTTATTGTTATACTCGGCGTAATTGAGCAATGGATACGGGTAGCCAAGTAGGAAAGGAGTTAAAGGTACAAGGAAGATATCAAGAAGTCTTGTGAGTTGCTACTCTCTGCGTCCAAGACTCCAAACCTCGTTCCGGCAGTTCCATTCAGGTTGCTCCTGCTCTGGGTCTGGATCCTCCCTGGCCCACTGTGGTCCGATCCCTCAACCCAATGGGATCTGCCCCGTTTATATTGCCTGCAGCTGAAGCGTTGATTGCAGCCCGATAACCGAACGTTGGCCCGTGCTACCCTCGAAAATCCTCGGTGATGTGCGAGCCAGGGATTTGATGCGTTCAGGATTTAGTACCGAGGGAAACAGAGGGTCCGATAACGAACCTTGAGAAAGGCTAGGTTGGCTCATCTTTTGGATACTCGCTTCCACCGGAAACTATATCCTCTACCATTCATAGGAAAGGTCGTGCTGCCCACTTTTCTGATTCAACGCATGGCCACAACAACTCTTGGGATTGGATACTATACTTTCTCGGCCCTTTAGATCCCTGCCTGGCTCGACACTAGTTACCGAGGATGCCCCTACCATCAACGGCGTGTGAATGGTGGATGGCGAAATCTTAGCCACAACGGCAGAGGGGGGGCGATGCTACCTGGCTAATGGCCGTCGTCTGACACGACTCGGAGAATAAATACGCTGGTCATCCTCCTTTCCACTTCGATATTTTTCTCGCCCCCTGTTAAACATACCGAACGTTATCACAACTGTATACCAAAATGGGTGACGCACAAGCACTTCCCGATTACGTCCGTGACGCCGATGCAGTCCTAAAAGATACGGAGGCCGCCTGGCGACATGGCCGGGTGCCGAATTATTCGAAGACCCGAGAATTTTATGAGCAGAGTTCGTCTTTTGCGGCCTCACTCTCAAAGCACGTATAGCACTGACGCGATTGCCTAAGCTAAAACAATGAAACATGAGGCCGGAAGCCTTCCAGACCTGGTCGAAAAGCTCGTCAAAAACTGGGAAATTGAAGCCTCATTCAAGACCTCGCTCGCCGACTGGAGGACCATCGATCAGAAGACATATAGTTTCTCGTTAAATGGAGGCCCACCGCAATCTGGCGAGCATATGCTCAAGGTCGGCACATACAACGCCCTCCTGACCTCAAGCTCGTACTATGATCCGGCACACAATGATTTCGACACGAGCCACAAGGCATTCAAGCGCATGATGCCTACATTTGCCTGGGAGGTGAAAGAAGTCTACAGCGGACCGCCGACGGTGGTCTTCAAGTGGAGACATTGGGGTGTTATGGCGAATGATTATGTGGGATTTAATGAGTGAGTCCCTTCGTCAATTCACATCAACCGGATACTGACGAGCCCTACCTAGTCGCGGAGAGAAGGTCAGGGTCAAGGCACATGGCGGCATGATTGATATTCAGGGTATCGTGATCGCCAAAGTGAATGAGAAGCTGGAGCTGGAGAAAATTGACGTTTGGTATGATCCCTTGGATATGTTTCGCCAGATTGCCCGCGAAAACACGGAAGCTGTTGCCGACACGACCTCGGTGACTGGGGGCTGCCCTTTTTCTGGAGCTGCGAAGACCGCTGCCTCTGAATAATGCAGTGGCATGAACTTGTATACCTACCCCTATATGCGTGATGGAATGTATGAACAATATCGGGACTATGCTATTCAGAAAAAATTCCGTTTATCGACGGGATGTAAGATGCCTAGTTGAGGCTATGTGCCACTTCTTTTCTTTTCGTAGAGCCAGAATGACTAGCCGTGATGAGGTGAAGCCTGGTAAGTCATAAGACTTCAGTACTCCGCAAATGAAGATATTTAATTTGAGAACCAAAGCGCTAAGCATGGACATACCTAAGCATACAATATTAAATCCATTAATGTCTATTATACGTATGTCCCGTCATCTAGAATAATCATAGGAGCAAAACTATTACTCATGAGTAACCTCCACAGTTCTGTGTACTGTTATGTCTTTAGACTGTTGTGGGCTTGTATCGGAATCCCTCATGATGTCAGCTCTATAGCCACGTTCTCGTGTCGGAGTTAAAACCAACTCATACGCGTCCGGCATGATGCCTTCATGCGAGTGGCTGATGATCGAATGTGCCGAGTCGGTACGATATCTCGAATGTGATCGCGAATGGGAGTGCAATACCGCCAGACCTCGTTGCGGTCCGCTCGGCTTCGATGTCCCCGACGTGTAGTTGGAGCGAACGGTAGAGCGCAGGCAGCGAAAGACCTGTTGAAGAAGAGGCCAGAGGAGTGGCACATTGGAGACGTAGACCGCGGTAGCTACCTCCGCGACATACCATTTCTGTCTCACTGTTTAGCAAGTCGTTGGGATACACATCGGTGAGCGGACTAACCAAGAACCGAGGGTCGGTGAGTTTGGAGAAATTATAGTACTTATTCAGAGCTGCCATAAGTATCTAGGCACCGGTCAGCGATCTACCTCAGTAGGGGCGTATTAGATTCACAGACAACGATCCCACCGAGACTGAACACAGCACACACGGCAACCTTTCTGCGATTGACCTTAGTTATGTACTTGGGCATGCCCACACGTCAGGGGTGTCCTTACTGCTTGAAAGGTAAGTGTGATCGGATGAAGAGCGGCAATGGGATACACAACATCATCACATCTGAGGAGATATTGAAAACGGTTGTCGTGATCAGATGATTCAAGTAGGTCCCACACTGGACTATAAGATAATCTAGTTGTCAGCTCACGTATCGAGTTTCTACATCAATCGTATCATACAGTCATTAGCTTCAAGATCCCCTGTAACCCATTAGCGGTGTTCTGAGCCATGGTATAACAAATGACATACAGTAATGAGTGATCGGCCTGCACCAGACTCCTAAGAAGAGGACCTCGATGACAATAAAAGAGATCACTACATAGACCGCAACGATTTTCACAGCTAAATGCTCCTTCATCATAAGCCTACCAATGAAGTGCATTAGCCTTCCAGCGCGCAAAAGCTCCGGACATTGGCGTACGTTAGACGGTTGTAGATGATGAGAAGGCAGCCCTTGACTAGCCATATTGTAACCAGAGCGAACTGTTCCAGCATGAAGATCGCTTTGTTCCCCCAAACCATGAGCGCTTCGGCATGTGGTGTAGGCTGCTCTTCATGAACAATGGGATCACTGCTAACCCGAGCCGTGATATTCGCTGTAACAGTGACCCCAGTGAAGGTGAGCTATGCGGTTCTGTCAATTCCAATGCATCTCCTGCCGCCGTCCAACCATGCACGTACCGCAATTGCACACATAAGCGCATCATCGATTTGTAGTTTGCTCCATGACTTTAACCGTATGCGTCGAGAAACTCTATCTCTGGTAAGTACTTCTCTCCATTGTAGTCAATGTAAGTGGGAACGAACAGCCGACATCCGATAATTACAATCCCTATATCACCTTGATGTCAATGATCGTAGCGGGCGCTGCTGCCGACGGACGATAACTTACCGACTGCATATAAGATCCAGGACTCAATAGCGAGTTCCCTAGCAAAAGGGTACATAATGCCAAGTTCACCTCGAATCCGTAGGATCTCCGGTGTCTCAGATGTTGCTCATATATACCGACCTATGTGCCCAGTCCAATGTGTGCATTTTTCATTGGGGCTAGGCCAAATAAGCTGTTCACTCGACACATAATATAAAAAGATAAGACCTTTAAGTGCCACGCGGAGACTGGTCTGTCGACCCATGGCTCTAGAAGACCGAATCGGTCGCGGAGCCGTTCCATAAGAAGCTCCCCTGTTATTTGGCCTCAAACTTTAATAAAGCCTATCAGTTGGAGGTCAAGACCGGCCCGGCTTAGCTTTACGCGCCAGTGCGTTGGTGTTAGGGCTCGGCCAGCCTTTGGGTTGATCTCAGAAGGTTAAACACGGCCCAGGCCAAAGTGGGAAAGTATATTACGAGCACATATCGCGTGCCCTGAATCACGGAATAGACTGAGAAGAAGGCGACATGACTAAGGATTTTCATATCCTTGTCTTTTTTATCTGAAAACTGAGAACTGGAGAGTACTTGATGATTGGTCGTGTTCAAGGCACACACCCCAGGAGACGGTGTAAGACATGTTCATCATAAACTCTCATGCGTGGCAAAATCCTGCAGGAACGCTTCAACCTCCAATGCTTGTATGACTCGGTGTTCGAATAGTACTGGGCGTCATGACTTTAACTCAGATATAGTGCCGTGCGGGCAAGGCGACAAGCCGAGACATCCATCAATCGAGATTGGGAGACCGTGCCAAGCCGGCGACGTTTGACAAAAGCGGTAGATAAAGGCGCCCAAGGGCAGTGTCTATGTACAATATTAGGTTTGCTGCAAAGTAAAACATCCTGCGATAGGGATCCTATACGCAACTATGCAGTGTGCGCACCTTCCTGAGACATCAATAGACTTCCGGGTGCATAAGCCCCCATGCTCCGCGGCTCGGCCACGTTCATATCCTGAACTTTCCTGCCGCAGTCGATTATCCGATCGTCGGTGTTGGTGGAGGCCTGGTGGGTCTTATGTTGAACTTGGGAATGAAAGCGCAGATCTCCCCGGCACACTGGGCGCAGCACTGCCTGCCACCTCTTTCCAAACTGGTATAGCGAGACGATCGAAGTTTCATTCAGACCCCACAGAGTCGCCTGGCAAGGAAGGGACTCATAAGATAGTCATGGCTTCAGAAACAAGTCGTGGTCGGCGCTTGTCTGATGGAGTTCCTATCGTGGATTAAGGACTTTCCTCGGCATTCCAGGGCATGTGAAGGGAGGGCTGAGGCTCGAAGAATGTTGGATAGCCCATCAACCAAAGGATCACTTGCTCTGGCGTCATGGAAATTGGTCGACACGCTACCTCGGGGGTATTTCGGAAAATTATTACTAGACCTATTCGTATACGAAGCTACACGACCGCAACTAACCTTTCATTTATGAGCAAGCCTCGAATACTAGAAAATTCAAGGGGTTTTGAATGGTGGCCTCTGATTAGCTCACTTCTATTGATCCAACTACGGGGCTTCAGTATTTAGGCTGCTCTATCGGCGATATTATTATTACCTGTTTATTTTGATTATCTATCATGAATTCAGCCGCAAGGCCCGGGGTCTATCTCCGACCTGGAAATGTTACAGCAGCGCCCTTCTGGGGATCATCAGGCCTGGGCAGTTCTGCCGTGACGTGGATGCTGGTTTGATGCCAGATTTCGAGTGGGATTCCTTGGTGGGATTGTTGCTCGGGGTCCTCCTTCATAATCTCTTCCACGCTCTCCGTTTTCCGTACCCCAGACATGCTGACGGATGTCCAGAGGCTCTTTTTCTGTGACGCTGTGTGTCGTCTCGTCCTACTATGCGTTCCCGTTCCATATCCGTAGGGGGTGTAGTGGTGGGTCCTGCCTTTGCTGTGCGAACTGCCGGTCCAGGAACTGAGGTTGAAGACGCGGCGGACCAGACTCCAACAGTTGGGGATGTTGGCGACGCAGACGGCGGTGCTGGCCTCGCGGACGTACCAGAAGAGCCATTGGGGGCTGAAGGGATCTTTGAAGCTGGAGACTTTGCTGAGAGTGGCGCATAGGATCTAAGGGTCATTAGTCGCGATCGGTGGGGCTGGAAAGACTGCCGGTCTTACAATGAAGGCTCCCATGCTGAATACACCCACTAGAGTGATTTTACTACAATCCTGCTGTTAAATTCTGCACGAAGCCTACGTCGTTTGGAACGTACCTGCGCAGTGGCAACCTGGCCGATATGAGGAGCGGCAGCGGAATGCACATCATAAGAATGTCTGAGGAGATATTGAAGACCATTGTCATAATGAGGTGATGTGTCGCGGTCGAACATTGTGCTGGGAGTACTAGTCAGCGACAGGGCCTTTCAGAGAAAAGCGACCACATACCGTTGGGTGTGGGCACAGCCCAGTAGTTGTGGAATGGCCGACACCAAACCGCGAAGTAGAGGATCTCCAAGAGAATGTATGAGCCAACCACATAGCCAGCCAGGATCTTGACGGCCAGTTGTTGCTTAATCCCTTCCCTATCACGTTCTCAGCGCAGTGTTCGATACCCACGGACAGTGAAACTCACGTCAACCTGGCGTAGAGGAGAAGAAGACAGCCTTTGCATCCCCAAATTGTCGCTAGCATGCATTGTTCAGTTGCCAGCACCAGTTTGCTACCATAAACGCGGTTCTTGATCGACTCTGGTGTTAAATGCGCTTCCTCGCCCGGTTTCATTAAATTCGTTTGCGCATGTTCGATCCGATTCAATGTAACCACCAGCCCTGTGTAGAAGCCCTGTAGAAAGACGAGTAAGAAAAGGTCGGTCTATGTGTATCTTGGTCGGTGGCGACATACCAATACTAGGAGCATCAGATAGTCCTCCACCTGCAGGCTCTTCACACTTTTGACCAAGAGCAGTCGCGATATGCTGGAGAGTGGACATGTAAGTATTTGGAAGATTGATAGGCATCAGGCCTGAAGACACTCACAATCGCAGAATTATCACGAATACCGTGACCCCATACCAAATCCACGACTCAACTGTGAACTGGGACATGGTTTCTCTGCATCGCTAAGCCGGGTTTCTCAGCACCCTGGAGAGTTGTTCCCCAGATGGGTGCACGTCAGGTTACATATGATAACTGTCGGAGCACCGGGGATTAAATCTCAGCCAAGAAGTGGAAACCGAATCCTGGTCGCATGGCATCGTCGGTATACGGCGTACGCTGCAACCTACAGAGACTGGTTCGAAACCGCCCACGGCGCAGGCAAAGTTAATTTCGACAAAAAAGCATGCGTATTATGGTAACTACCAGTGACAATGCGGCTACGTCAGCCGGGGGATGGCAAGGAGGCCCTAACCTTGGTGATTTCGAGGCCCCTTCTGGAAGACGAGGTTTAGGGCAGTATTCTGACATGATTGGGGGTCTGGTCGAGTGGAGCTCTGGTATGGGGCTCCAAAGTCTCCACCGTGCACCGTGGAAATACGAGCCTGCGCCTATCAAATCCCATGTCACGTCAC
This sequence comes from Aspergillus pseudonomiae, assembly GCF_009193645.1. NCBI lineage: Eukaryota > Fungi > Ascomycota > Eurotiomycetes > Eurotiales > Aspergillaceae > Aspergillus > Aspergillus pseudonomiae. The sequence goes on from NW_022476005.1 coordinate 338,454, forward strand.
TTTCCCTTGGAGACCACGTTTGGGGCAAACGCTATTCGAAACCCAAATACCGCGGTGCCATTGGTTCTATGCCACCTGCCATACGTGGCATGGTACGCCTCTTGACATTTTAAATGCGATGGTAGTTTGGGCTTCTCATTGGCGACTCAGCTCGTACCCTGCGCAGACCATATTCCGACCCTTGCCACACTATCGCCATGCGCCCCTGAACGCACGCGTAGTGTCTGGCTGGCATGATGTAACGACGTAAGTAGAGTCCCTGGACCCTGACAAATTACCAGAACTAGCGGCAGGCCTCGGAAGATCCCTGGGAAACGACAGATTTCTCACTCCAAGCAAAGTGATTCTTGTCAATGGTCTTCTAGAACTTCCTGTCTCAATTCGGGATCCATAAAAGTAAACTGAGATTGGACCGTATATTGAATACCTCCTTTCAGTAGTTATCAGTTTTCTTCCAAGTATATTAGTGCGCGATCGGCTGAGGCGAGGGATTCGGCCAAGTAGAGATCTTGCATGGGATCGAGACCAAGCCCGACTCGACCAGACCAGATCAGGCAAGAAAGCCAGTTCATTTGGATCGTGTTAAGATAATCTCCTCTTGCTCTCCCCACTCGCTTATTGCCGAATGTCCGTCTGGAAATGCTGGATAATACCTCACGTCTTATGATCCTTGATTACGAGATTGAAAAAAGACGCACATCCTAGAACATAACATGGCTAAGGCCCCTTTTATAGTTGTCTGGCTCATGGTGAGCAGATTACCCTCTTGGCATCTTTATACTAGTACGCTAAAAATAACTGGATGGCCTGGAATACTGTCGTTTGGATCATACGATCAATCGCCACAATCCGCGAACGGTGGACCCTAAAAGTGACATGCATCAAGCCTGTTCATGCGCGAACCATCGCTCATATCCACCGTAGGTTTACGTGCCCTCCTGGTGCTAACCAAGCATTCAGACTAAGAGGTCATTGATTAACGATCATGTGTTCATTGTACATGCTTTAGTGCTTCTGTGTTAACGCTATTAGGTATGGCTATGATTCACGGGCCATGGTTCACAAACCCGCATTCCTTAAGATTGTCTAAGCCTGTTCAATGTGCTTAGACGTTCCGTTGGCCGACAGCTTGTCCTCCAGTCTCTCTCCTTGAATCTCATCGCGTGATGGGTAAGCCACCTGGTAAACGGTGTACCACGGTCGCTGGAACAGGCTATCCAACTCCTCGAGGGATCTTCCTGTGGTATCCTAACAACGGTCAGCGGCGATATTATTTAACTAGGAGAGGAATGCTCACCGGCATGGCAAAGAAGACATAAACCAATGATGTCAAACAGATACAGCCAAAAAACACAAAGGCTCCCCATTTATGCGTAGCTGCGAGGAGACTCGGCATAGCACGCGAGCATGCAAAGTAAAATGCCCAATGAAACGCCATGGAAATGGACATGTTCAACGACCGAATCCTAATAGGAAATATTTCTGAACCAATCAGGTAAGGGATACTGAACCAACCAATACTCCAGGCCACCGCGTGGAGGAAGATCGCAACGATAGCCGCAGTAGACGTGCGAGAGGCGCTGGGAGTTGCACCAATCTCATCGGTTGAGAGATGGCTAGTGACCCCGAGGTATGCGCCCACAAAGATCAAGGTGATCAGTTGGAGGCAAATTCCGGTGATCAAAGATCGCCGTCGTCCGATAAAGTCTACAATGAACAACGCAAAGCACACCGTGCTCACGAACTTCACCACCCCGTATATTCCAGTTGCCAGGAATTTGGCCTCATCACCGTCGATACCTAGGTACCCAAAGATTTGGGGTGAATATTGGGTAATGGCGTTGGCCCCAGACCATTGAGAGAAAAGCGTCGCCATAAATATCAAGAAGAAGCGACGGCGGTTCTCGACAGGGACAAAGGTCTCCTTCAGTAGGTCCCATACGGTCGCATTACTGACTGCCTCTGTTTCATGCAATATCTGAGCATCCATACCGGCTAGTTCAGACAGGATCACGGAGTGATCGCGAGGCAAGTGGCGAAGCTTGGACATGGTCTCTGCTGCTTGTTCTCGTTGGCCCTTGTATAGAAGCCATCGAGGAGACTCCGAGCATAAGAAAGTTCCGAGTCCCCAGACCACAGCGGGGACAATCTGAAGGAGAGTGGGGAGCATCCATTGCTCGTCAACGCCTGGATACTGTTTCGTCACTCCGTAGTTGATGAAAAATCCCAATACTACACCTAGCTGCTGGCACGCCGCGAACAGGACGGTAAGAAGACCGCGAATAGCTTTGGGCGAGATCTATCAAACTTAGGTGAGCAGATGCCACCATAACAAACGCACAATTGGGCGCGACATACCTCAGTAATATAGACTGGAGGAACAATTGACAACGGGCCAATTCCCAAACCTGCAATGAATCTGGATGCATAAAGGCCGGAGAGGTTTCCACCGCAAAGCCCTTGGCCCAAGACGCCAGCGATATAGATGACTGTAGCAATGCGCAGCGTCCAACGTCGACCAAAGCGATCGTTAATAGGGGAGCACTACATACGCCATTGCATAAGTGTGACTGATTCTTGTGTTGAATTGTAGCAAAAGCAACTCACCCCAAGACACCCAAAGACTGCTCCAGCCGTGGCTATAGATACTAGCCACCCCTTTGTATTGGCATACTCATCCTCCGATTGTGTGTCGACACCAAATCGGGCCTTAAAATGAGCTTGCGTAACGACTGAGGCAATGTTTCCTGTGATAGACTCATGAATTAATATTACAGCAAGGGCGAAACTTCCACACTTGGCAAGAGATCGTTGCTCACCTTCATCAAACCCTTTGGACACGCCAGAAAGAGCGAAGAAACATGTACACATCAAGACATAAGCATTGAAAACTTCTTTGGGAGCATCTTGCATAGCCCTTTTTGCATCGGCGATAAGTCCCATGATGTGCGGATCTTGGAACGAAATCTATAATCCGTAATCGAGAGAAATACAACGATGTGCTTCTACCCTCTATTTAGAGGTACAGCAGTTCAAAAGTTGGAATTTGGTACTAGTACGTTCAAGCTTATACGGACGTTAGGGTTTCAACTCCATACCACACGGCCATCGGAAAATATCCGACGCTCCACCGGCCTCATGGCCCCATGGGGTAAACAGAGTTTTTCGGGTTCATATATAGACTCAGATATACCCCTCCGCCTGTAGCCAATGGAGCGTAGATTGTCCGTCGAAAATGAATTTCTATCCAGTTCCCCCGGTGATTCAGGCCGAGATCTATGCACGCATTCCCGACTCCCTCAGGTGCACCGGCCAGCCCACTGAGTGGCGCAGCGGGTCAGCTCTTCCAGTGTCTGACATTTTCCTCGAAGGTCCCACTTACGTTGCCGATGGGAGTCTCTACATAGTAGACGTCCCGTATGGTCGAATTCTCAAAGTGGACGCGGAAAAGCAGGTAACGGAGTGCGTTCGCTGGGATGGCGAGCCGAACGGGCTTGTGGTGCGAGAGGATGGCTGTATCGTGGTTGCAGACTATAAGCAAGTATGTGACCTGGATTGAATGTATCGCTTGTAAATGTCTCTTAATTAATCGATTGGAATAGGGACTTCTTCTATTCGATCCTTCTACAAATACAATATCCCCAATGCTTACTCGGCGCAACCTCGAGAGGTTCAAAGGCCCTAACGACCTGATCATCTCCTCCACCAACGACATCTACTTTACCGATCAGGGCCAAACGGGAATGACCGACCAGACCGGCTGTGTCTATCGGCTCTCGCCCACGGGCAAGCTTGACTGCCTGGTCTCCAACGGAATTTCCCCGAATGGCCTGGCCCTCTCGCCCGATGAGCGGTTTTTGTACGTGGCCATGACTCGGTCCAATGCCGTCTGGCGACTTCCTCTCCATGCCGATGGGTCTACTACCAAAGTCGGTCTCTTCTTCCAGTCCTTTGGATGTGCGGGACCTGACGGACTTGCCGTGGACGAAGAGGGGAATGTATTCATCTGCCATCCCAGCCTCGGTTCGGTGTTTGTCGTGGATGCGGACGGTGTCCCCAAGGCCAGCATTGTAACAGCGCCAGGTGGTGGAAAGAATCTGACGAACTGTACCTTTGGTGGCCCGGATGGGAAAACATTGTTTATCACAGATAGTCTCAAAGGCAATGTGCAATGTGTGCAATGGCACTGTAGGGGAGTGCCAGTATCGAAAAGGGTGAAACAAGCCAAGATATAGATCATAAATATCAATGAATTGAATTCTAACTTCATCACGTCCACATTAATCACCTATTTACAGTCACAGTCTTGACAGATATTGATACAGGTTATCCACTGCTGCCGTCGCACAGGCCAATTGTGCTCTTGAAGTGGCAGCGCCAATGTGTGGTGTGCTAATGACATTCAAATTCTTCCAAAGGGCCTCGTACTTCTCATGGCTGGGTGGCTCTTGCTCATGACAATCCAGTCCTGCGCCCCACAGATACCCTTCCGATAATGCCTTGGTGAGGTCGGCCTCGTTGACAATACCACCTCGAGCGGCATTGATGAGAATTGCGTCGGGCTTCATTGCTCGAATTTGCTGGTAGGAGATCATGCCCCGAGTCTCTGTGGTAAGGGGGACGTGGATAGAGAGCACGTCTGCCTGGGCAAGCACCTCATCGACGCTCTTTGCCCTGGTATGTGGGATATGGGACCATACATCCTCGGGCATGTACGCGTCGTAAGCTACAATGTTTGCGTCGAAGCCACCACGGAAGATCTCCGCCACTGTGCGTCCGATGTTCCCCATACCGATGATGCCGATCGTCTTCTGGTACAAAGCCAACCCATTGCAGGTCTCCTTCGGGACGGGCTTCAGCATTTGCCGGGATGTGATGGACCGAATCCCCCTAGCAACCGACAAGGCCAGTGTGACGACCAGCTCCGCAACGTCTCGCGCATTGGCACCCGGGGTGTTGAGGATCTTGATACCCCGTTGTGCACAAGCATCCTGATTGATCTTGTCGATTCCCACGCCGTGCTTACCGATGGCAATTAAATTCGGGCAGCTCGCGATGTCATCAGCCGTAACATACGAGCTTCGCACTAACAGCGCTCTTGCATTTTGCCGCCAGTTCTTGAATTCTTCATCCTGGGGCTGAACAAGATCGAACAAGGTCTTAGCGTACTCGATGGCCTTGGGAGGGAAGGTGTCAAGAACGTAGACGGTAGGCTTGGATCCAGCAGTCGAAGGACCTGTGGATGATGAGGGTTCTGTAATTCCGGGGGCCATATTTGCGGTATACTCGATAGCTGAATACTTCCAACCGATTTGACTGTTTGGTAGAGGTGATAGCATTATCCATGGTGGTATATATGATTGATCGGACCGGAATCCGTCCGACGGGCGTCTTCCGGGTCATGCACGCCATATCCGGAGAAAGTCCTGAATCAGACCTTGCATCGGATCCGAGACTATCTCTGGTAGTTCATCCAAAGCCTATTGTCAGACTTATTAGTCTATAGTATGCTTAAGATGATGTGGGGGGAACTTACCGGGTCGTGGTATGCTCCTTGCGCAGCCACACTCGATAGAGCTAGGAGCAGTTTCCTGAGCACCTTGAGTGATTGAAACCGCTCCCCAATTGTCGTCAATAGGGCTGTACATTTGCTAATAATAGCTGTTTCCCGTGGAGGCCCTGCCAGGGCCGACAAGGAAGGAAGACAAATGACAAGTACACCCGCCACGAAGAGGTCGAACCCGTCGATGAATGATGCTACAAACTTTCCTTGTTCGGAGTAATAGTATGCATCATTTATATACGCTTGGCAGCCATCGACGACGTCGTGTTCAACTGCTCGTGTGTCTCCCACTATGCCACCACTGGATTGTGTGCCTCGGGTCAATAATGCAATCTGGGTCAACGCTCTGCAGGTGAGCTGCTCTATCGAGACGGAGAGGGCACTGTCGCCAGAAGCAAAGTCCTTTACTGACTTTGGTAAATCTCGCCAGTAGCTTAGGTTGCGGTAGTGGTACAAACGCCCTCGGGAAGAAGAGCTCCGCACACTGGACATAAGTCGAGCATGCATGATGATATGGCAACCAAAGTCAAACTCAGCTATTGTCTTGGAGGTAGAGTTATAGACTGGAAGCTTGAAGGTGTTAGCAGCTGTCAATAAACGCCATACAATGTGCTCTTACCTGAACCAATATATCTTCGTCTTCAATACTAAACGGGCGGTCCATCACACAGCTTATAGTTCTGCAGCATCGTCAGCCATGCCTCCTCACGTCAAAATCACCTCGTACTATTCGACTCACCTGTCAAGTACATAAAGGGCCCAGAAGATGCTGCGCCTGCTGTTCAGTTCTTCTTGACTCGTGTCGGAGTCTGAGTACAACTCCCGGTGCAATCTAAACGAGATGCATTTTTGCATTGCCAATCCCACCAGGTGCCAAGTGGATCCTCCGAGCGAACTGAACATAGAATACAAAACCAATGACCACAAACAATATAGGGTCTTCACACAGTCCCCCTGCTCTATAATAACAGTAAATCTCTCCGTCGCTGCTGCATGCAAACCAGTCGCCAATAGCTCGCTGCCAGGCTCGGGTGAAAGTAACATTCCAATGGCCACAGCCATGTAGACTCTGAACTCCAAGAACGCGGTCCTTGAATTGAGGCCCTTTGTAGCACTCGACTGCCCTCTACGGGCCTCAAAGCAGCTGTCAAATTCACCCTGTAACTTGCCCCGGTCGATATGAAGAAACATCACCCCGATGTGGTCGAGGAAACGGTTCATGTAAGGTGCGGCAAACTCTTTGCTGATCCCCGTCGCAGGCCCCATCATGGTCACGAATGTTCGTCGATGATGGCACAAATCTTGAGACTGTGATGGATCCTCGCCTGAAATTACCAAGGCGGCTTTCACCATACTTCCTGTGGCTAATTCTTGAGGGAATCCACGAGATTCGTCGCGTGGCTCTGCCATCGCATTGCGGGACAAGAATCCAATCTCCCCCATTGCAGCCTGTACCGACCGCTCACTGAAGCTGGTGGGAGCCGTTGACGGTGTCTGATTCGAGTCTCCTGGGCTACCTACCAAAGTAGACTCCATGTTCGGCGACGGTTGTGGTGGAACCGACCCATCCCTTTCTCGACGTGCCCTTTGCTGTCGAAACTGCGCATCTAGCTCATCCCTTTTTCTCTTGAGAGTTTCCACATAGCTAGATTCCGTTATTAGCCCTGTTCAGCTTTCCACACTGCGAAACACGCACTTTGGTACGGCAGCATGCGAGAGGCCACTGCCCTCTTCTGTAGTGGGCCCGATAGGAACGCGCCGGGGGGCACATTGCGCATCAGCTTCCACACAGGTCGTGCATGCCGGCAATTGTCTATCACACTATGATGGGTTAGCTTCACATGCTGGGTGTACAATATTGGTCAAGACCTTTTGCTTGCGCTTCCAGCATCTCTCGCAGGCCTGGAGTCTCCGTGCATTGGCTGCGGCCGAAACAGGGGATGTCCGATGGCTAGACTCCATGTCCGATAACTGAACGATAATAGCGGGGAAAGACGACAGTCCTATCGGACCTTGTGCTGGGGCAAAGCAGCGCTAAGTAGGCGTCAAGTCGTCGAAAGTGGATATTGTCTGAGGGCCGTTGGACGGATCTTTCCCGATTACCTTACAATACCCTCAACGCTCGGCAGATTCCCTCCCATACATTGCCGAAGCTATTCAAACTTCTATCATAGATTCATACTTTGTGGCCCCCACAACCTAACATGACCATAGCGTTCCGCTATTTTCACATAGCGCCAAGTCATGAATGATACAGCTCTCATACGAAGATGTAAACGCGGGGGTTCGTCCAAACCTAGCGAGACACTCCTGGCCAAGCACTCATCGGGATAGCGTCGCTAAGCTTTATAACCCAGAATTGGTCTTTGATTGCTTTTATTTGATCTAGGCCAGACTGGCGGACTTAGGTAGACTTGGACATTATCCTTGGAACTTCCCAGTAGTCATATAGGGTTAGCCAGATGGTCCATAGCAGTAGCAAGCCTGTCCCTCCACGTGTGGCTTGCCCTCTATGGGATAAATTTCATGCCAAGCCAAATTTTTCTGTATCAATTTATACACTAGTGGTACCAAATATTGCCGGGGCTCCGCATTCTTTCCCCGCGAGTGGCCATGCGCCATGCATGGAGTCGTCAACTCCCCAAAGGGAAGTGCTTGCATGTATCTCTCTGCCTATACCTACTCAGCAAGTCGGAAGCATACGCGCCGACAGGTATGATAGAAGTAGATCTTGTATAAGCCCACCCTGTGGTGATCATGATCCACAGTACCGGGGGGAAACATGTCCCTCGACTTCCAGCCTGTCAATCGTGTTATACAAAAAAGATAAAGGTATTCTCATTGATCTACACTGATGTCCGACTTGGCAGAACGTGGTTGCTGACTGCAGATAGTGCGATAATGCGCGACCAAAATGTATGCCTTGTGTAAAGAGTGGCCATGCATGCTTCACCGTTAGCCTCGGGGGGACTGTTCCGGTTTCAAGAGAGTAAGCCTGACATTGTGCCAAGCACGTCTGTCCATGGCCCCCTATGCTTACGCTCTAAATAGGTACATCTATGAACTAGAGCAGCATGTACAAGGTCTCCAGACAGAGATGACCGTGGTGGAAGGTCAAGAGGTGGGCCGAGGATATTCTCACTCCACGGCAGCAGTGACAGAGAGCCCAACGCCGACACGACCTGAAAGACATAATCAAGCGCCGGAACCTCCGATAGCAATACAGAGTAATGATGTGATTTCACCACCCAGTATCACGGAGGGGGTCGGGATCAGGTATGCTCTGGGGCCTTGGATTGAGGGTCAGCTCTGATCGTAGAATCACAGTTTTATGAGCTTGCTTTTTGCTGATGCCAGGTGGCGAGACCAAAATCTAAAGCTTTTGCAAAATCTCTCCCATTCTTCTGGCATTCTAGAAACTTCGGTGCAGCCGAATTCTCTTCCTCCTGCGGAGGAAGCATTGGCAGTGTTCAACAACTAGTAAGTGACTGGATTGCCACTTACCAATCGAGAGCTGAAACGGACGTATGAAAGCTTGAATGTATCCCATGTGCAGAACCCATTCCTGCTCCGCCGAGACGTACAGAGATTGTACCATTCCGTCTTTTCAACAGGCCAAGCAGATCCTGCCTCGCAAATACTGGACCATCTAACAAAGCACGACGCCTTTCGTACCTTTATGATTCTTGCTGTTGGATCGGTCATGTTATATCGATCCGGCGCTCATAAACACCACCCTTACGGCTACTTCCTCACCGCGTTACAATATATCGATACAAATATCTTGTCAAGGGGGTTGGATTCTATTCAGGATCTATTATTCGTCGCGAGGTTCGGCATCTATCATCACATCGGTACGTGTCCAGCTTTCCCATGCCGGTTCTAGCTAATACTTTGCAGGTACATCAATCTGGGAGCTGACCACACTATGTATGAGGATGTGCATCGAGCAAGGCCTTCATAAGTTGCCTCGGCCCACTATGAGACGCAAAATGACACTTCTGCAAGAGCAGTTGCAGCGCCGGGTCTTCTGGGAATGCTACATGATCAGTCAGTACAGCTCAATCACACTGGATCGTCCAGCTGCAATTGCGGATAGGGATATCCAAGTTGGGCTTCCTGCCGATGCCGATGATGAAGAGATCGATGCCGCTGAGGCATCTGGATCGTTCTCGGATCTCGACTCTTTCTGCAAAGCCACTACAAGGCCTACTGCGATGGGGAACACCGAAATGACGGTGTTTTTCTATTGCCTGCGGCTGCGCAAAATCACTTCAAAGATTCGGTCCAAGTTTCAACAAGGCAGTGGGTCCCCTAGCAATGTTGGGCATGCGTGGACAATGGACTCCATCACCGCGAGTGGGAGGATCTATGCAGATCTAGAGGAGTTACTGTCGGAGCTCGAGGAATGGCGGCGATCGGCTCCCATGTTCTCTAATCCACGAGGCTTGTACCACACACAGGAATGGTATGATCTGCTGTTACTGAGGGAAAAACTGCTTCTAGTGCGCAAGGCCATCGACCTGGTGCCGAAGCGGAACAATATCCCCCCAGGCGACCTCCTCTTGATCTGCCTCGAGTATGCCATCGGTACCATTGCGAAGTTCTGCCCTTTGTTTGAGCAAGGGAAGATTACCTACACTCGGAGTTATTTCCAAATGCTGTTCACTGCCGGTCTCTCGGTAATGCTCTGGGTATCGGTGGCAAGTAACCATGATACAGAGACGATGGTCAAGGCGGCAGACGCGGTAAAACAGAGCGGAAAAGCATTAAAACAGATGGGGCGTGAGATGCCAGATGCGACTCCTTACGTGTCTGTCTATGAGGCCTTACAAGTACATGTATTAGGGAAGTACAATGTCGCGTCTAGGACAACGCAGCAAACGGGAGGATACCTCGGGCAGACCCAATCCCAGTACACGGGGATGGACGGTATGCTTCATAATCAAAACACGACAGGTGAATATCATTCTGTTGAACAAAATCCTTCACAGTTTGGCAGCCACTGGCCGCCCCTACTCAATGATTTAGGCACACATCAGCAGCTGGATCATGGACCTTCCACCTACGCTTCTCTTCTTTCACGAGATCTATTCGGAGACAACACATTCTGGAATGTGGAAGTGGGACTGGGGGAATATGCGTATGGGGATCCGATGTTTCTTTTCTCGGGTATAGCAGATGACAGCGTATAATATGTACATAGAACAAACGAAGGATTCACAACTGTTCCCCTCCTCTAGGGCTCCTTCTGTAAACGCTCACTAATTTCACCGTAGTTCTTGCTCATCTGCTTCAATCCTGCTTGCAGCATGGACGCATCCTGGCCACTCAAGGACCAGGTTGCTCCCATCTTGAACCACTTTTCTAGGAGGTCCAGTCGCCCGCCAATACCTCCAATACCCACCGGCTTGCCAGCTCGATTAGCCGCCTGGATCACCTTGATGACAGCATCTTGATACAAGTCACTGTCATACTTTCCGGGAATGCCCAGGTCGGTACACAAATCGTTAGAGCCGACCAAGACCCCATCGACTCCCTCAACTGCGAAAATCTCGTCGGCAATCTCCACTGCTCCCGGAGTCTCAATCATCGGAATCAACATGGTCTGCTCGTTTAGAATCTCATTCTGCACGAGTGTCGGGACATGCTGGAAGTTCATCACTGCCTGGTTGTTGGTGCATCCCCGTGTTCCCAGAGGGGCAAACTTGGCATGCTTCACAATCTCCCGGACCTCCTGGACGGTCTCGATATGCGGGATCACAACTGCCGCAGCACCGGCGTCTAAGATGCGGCTGATATGCCAGTGTGACTTGGATGGTGAACGGACGACGGGAGAGACACCGGCATAATTGCAGGCGAGGATAAGTTGGGCGACAGTGCGCATGTCGAGGGCGGAATGTTCCATATCAATGAACATAGCATGAACACCGGCCATCTTGCACATCATAGGGATTTCATTGCCAGTGACAAACTTAATAGACATCAGCGGTGTGATTTGGCCATTTAGAATCCTGGTCCGAAAGGGGTTGTTGAGGGTGTATGCTGGATGTGCGATGGAACCCATGATGAAGATAATGATATGTGATGGTCTGGTAAAGTGAATCTGAAAGCGTAAGTCACGATATCTGTAACCAAATAATCAAGTCAAGGCCCTCTTCTAAGTCATTACATCTTCTCACTTAAGTATTCCCTGATTCTGTGCTGCTGTTCTGACGCATTCGGAGGATTTCCGATGGAAGCCCTACTGAGTCAGGGACGCAGAACGTCGGACGGATTGTATCCGAACACTAGCCCACTAGTATCCTTCGAACTATCGGACCTCCGTATACTGAGCCGTAATCTATGGTTATCAGACTTTATCAGACGTTCCATTGGGGTCTGAATTCCGACCGCAATTCCCCCCGGCAGTGGGTTCCCCACGGGGACAGCTGAAAATGAGAGGAAATCGAGCAAGACATGTCATACCTCGTGGCTGTGGTGTCCACCTATTATTAATACACAAGCTGTGATATAGATGAGGTGCCTCTCGGGGAATTGTTGGCTTTGAGTACCGGATCATGGTTTACTATAGTTCACATAGATGTACGTTGAATACCACCTTGTGGTCGTTGTGATATTACTCCGACGACAGATTCCCTAACTTCATTCAAGGCAAGCTAAATGCAACGCTATCGTGAGACAACAAATCATCATGGCTTAGCTATATACTATATAGGTAAGCCTTCGTATAAATTTCTCTCAAACTATTCCCGTCCCAAATTGTGATGCATATCTGGTACGTTAAGTCGCGTACCGCCATTCCGTGACATTTCCACTGACAGCCTCAGCCTCGTCCAGTTTCTTATTCTTCCTCATACACCACCAGCGCGTGATCAAACAACAGATCACAGACAGTCCGCATCCGGCGATAATAATCCCTCCGCCTGTTTGGTACCGTGGCTCTTGGGACCGAAGGAAGAAATACGGGGTGAACCAGTGGGACACGGAGGACACGCAGTTAGCAATGGCGATCAAAGCTGCTCGTTTCGTCCGTGGACGAGGTACAACGGTGGTTTCCCAGGATATTTGGATCTAGGAAATTAGTCAATCGGTTCTCGGACTTCTGGGGTCAAGGGAATACTCACGTTCAACCCAACGAATGGTCCCGTGCACAGTAAGATCAAACTAAAATAGCGAGCGCCCCGGTCCAATGTTGATATCATGATAACCGCTCCCGCTAGCGAGACGAGTATCGGTCCGATAATATGCCAACAATGGTCCCCCGTCCTGCCGGAGGACCAGGAGATGATGAGCGTGGAGATGTAGGCAATCACATACGGTGGGGCCTGTACAAGATAGGTCACGACTTCGGAGAAGTTGAGAGTCTTCACTATCTTTACATGTGTCAGTAGGTCTATTGATGACATCCTCTGCATGGCTCGGTCTTACCGATGGAAAGAAGTCTTTGAACGACTGGGCGATGATAAGCGCGAAATGAATAGCAGCGAAGCACCACGTAAAAGGATCCTTGACTGCAAGCAGCACTCCTCCCCAGTAATCGCCTTCCTCATCTTCACGAACTCCACCCGCGTTAACCACTTGTCGATATTGTGCCATGGCGGCTTCTTCCTCCGTGAACCACGAGCGACCAGTGTTGTTGGGAAAATTTGGGATGAACCAAAAGCCAGACACCGCGACCATGATACTTACAATTCCCTCCAGAAGGATGAACCACTGCCAGGCCCGAAGCTTGGCTATTCCATCCATGTTCGTAAGAATGGCTGCGGCGAGGAGGCCAGAGAACACATTCGAAATAATGTTGCCCGCGTGCCAGATTCCCATCCGTAAAGGTGATTCTTGCTTGGTATACCACGACGAGGTGAGCAGAGAAACTGCCGGGACAAAAGGGCCCTCAGCCACACCGACCAGAAAGCGACAGAGGCAGAATCCCCAGCCGGAAGACAGAGCAGGCATGCAGATAGTTACCGCGGACCAGGTTAGTGCAATACAGGGGAAGAGTATACTGGGCTTCCCCTTCGCGATAATAACATTCGCTGGCACCTGTGATATGATATAGCCCACATAGAAAAGCGAAATCCCTGCCGACCACACTGTATCTGACATGTGGAGGTCGCTTTGCATCCCGGCAAGACGGGCATTGGACACATTGATACGATCCAGATAACTAGTTACGTTTAGTATCATGGGTTTTTCTTTTCCTCCAAAAGGGTTATGATGAACGATGTACTCACCTCATAAGAAGAATCATTGTAATGCAAGGCAGAAACTGCCAGTCCAACTTTCGTAGCACAGAACGGTTTAGTTTCTCCAGCTCTTCGGGGGATTTGTCCTGGAGAATTGGAAACAGTTCCAAAAGAGGATCACGCTGGGGAGAATCTTTGAGATCCTCCACGTGTGTGTGCGACTCTGGTTCTTTCGAGGTCATCTTTCGCGGTATGGGTGTCCTCAGTCTACTGGGTAACTGCGAGGGGTGTCTGGAGAGCCATTGTTCTGGAACTGAGGAGCATGCTCGCTTTATATACGCAATTCCGTTGATAACAAGCGGGGATGCTACATTGCTAAACCCCAGATTTCATTCTAATAAGCTCCACTTCCCCAGACTCTACAAGCTCTGGGGAAGTGGTCAAACAATCACGAGGTTTGGGATGAGTCCGACTTGGCACGTCTCTTTCATCGGAAAACGTCCGGACACTTGGAGGCATGAGCGCTCCAATGGGGTCAAGGATTTAAGACAGATACTTTCTCTTTGAGTGGGAGACGGATTGATTGGGTATGAACCATGGTAGCGCGGAAGATATTTGCACAGCCTTAGAGTTACCCACACTAGTAAGCTGTATAGGACTGGTGGCGTATGCTCTAGGGTATTCCTCATGCTCTCTTGTCTGTGCGTCGTTTCTCAGGCGCGGGCAAACCCAGCTGCTGCTAAGGCTATACCCTACCTACAGATCCAGTGAAACTTGGTGGAATTCTTCCTAGAACTATGCTCGGGGATCTGATTGCTATGTATCAATCTTGGCGGGCCTCGGTAAACATTGGCATCGGATACCCCTAGCCAACAGCTTAATTCACTAGCAAAAGGGGCATCGCATGGGCGGCTTGAGAACAAACCCCAGTCCATATTCCTCCCCGGATCCCCATGGACACGTTCTAGTATAAGATGTCCGTTTTCAAAAGAGTGATCTTCCCATTTTGATCCCCACCAGCCATAACAGCATCATATTTCGTAGCTTCCGCACCCCTCGCTCCATCGGTCTGTTCGCTGTGGCGCAATCGTTTGCGTTGGACTTCCAAGTCCTTCGGTGGTGTGACTTCGTTAGATCGGGCACTCGGGTATGTTTTGCGATCGGCATGGTTCGTATGTTCACGGTGGGATAGTAATGATGCTAAACAATCATCTGGATGAGAGGTTCCCTATCAGTCGTGAATATTGTACGTAGAATATGGATGTCGCGTGCGACACATGTTGGAGGGGATACGCGACGCGTCCGCCGAAACTATTCTAGCATCACTCTGCCATGGAAGACGCAGGCTATTGTCAGAAGGGCCAACGATTTGGAGTGTGACGGCATGCACGATGGCTTTCCCTTGTTAGTATAATCTCTCGTCCTGTTGTCTGGCTGTGCGGAGTCTAATGTTCATCTCGCGTCGCGGTTTGTTGTCGAGTCTGCGATTAGTCAGTGATGATGTTGAACCCTAGTTGAACCCTCCCCGTTAGCCCTTCAAATTCTGGCCATTTACCAGCATCGAGATATGTAAAAAACATTCGGATTTTCTGAACAAATTAACAAAAGAATCAGTAGCCTATAGTATGGTTCATGGTGTTTTTTCTAGATTTTCGATCCATGTTTGACCTCGTTCGCTTCCAACAACCTTCTATAAAGTTCGTCCTCAGTTCCTGACGGGAATATATATAGTTTATGACAAAATAGAGCCGTGATACAACTAACATCCATAACCCACCCTTAAACGTAAAAAAAAAAAAAAAAAAAAAAAAACACAGGGCCTCACGCCACCATGCATATATGGAGATTTCTGGATACTAACACATCAAAAATATCGCTGCTCATGAAGGAATGTATACATGCGAACCGGTGTTAAACCGAACTCGAGCCGAAAAGTAACCGAGATTGGGAGCTATGGAAACACACACCCCTCTTCACCCCCACAGCTGTCGTGCCCTCTCTGTGATGAACGTCTGATATGGAATTAATTTGCTGCTTTGCCAAATCGACTCATAAGGCAGGTTGTGATGAAATTTGCCTAAGGCGTCGTTTTTGCACTGGACTGTTTGTTTGAGTGGTTTGGTTTGCATGGCTTGTTTGTTTGTTATTGAGAGGAAGCAACACGTGACCTATTATTTTTATTTCCTAGTGTGGTTTAGCGCTATTGGACTGCGATATGAAAAGGAATGGATCAGAGTCAAGTCTAAGTAGTTGTACATGCCAAATAGACATCAGATGATTACTAGCTGAGGTTCTTGGACGATCGGTGTTAAAGGGTACTATAAATTATACCACTATCTGGAAGGATAGATTCAAAGTTGGGACGATTTACCATCCACACCAGACTACACTGGATGACATGATCGCCCCTTGGGCAATAAGCAAACGTGATAAAAGAGTCATGCTTTGAAGTGTACTGATGTTCAATAGGCCAAGCCGCGCATTTTCTGTGGCTCATCCAGTCTATTTTTCCACTCGAACTCCGGTCGATAGCGTAAAACTCTTATGCCGTCTATCATTAGCATCCGAAGCAGGTGTAGACTCAACGTCAAGATACAACCTGTGACTTTGGATCTCACAGGGCTATGCTATTGACGTGGAATTGTGCTCTATTTCTAGGTACGACAGATGGCGGATATACTCTAGTCTTGCACACCCTGAATCAGGTTCTTGATCCCTTCTCCCCGTGCCGTCTTATCCCAAGCCTGCGGCGCGTGTTCGAAAGGTGTCACGCTGGTAATTAAGCGTTTAACGTCAATGGATCCCTTGGTGAGCAGCTTTAGAGCCAGCTCATAGTCTCCCGGTCCGTACCGAAAGCATCCATGGACGTGGAGTTCTTTCTGGGACAGGGCCAAGATCGGGATCTCAGCTTTTGGCTTCCCAACACCGGCTTGAACGTAACTGCCACCGCGCCGTAAGGCATATATGCCAATCTGGACTGGGCCTTGAGCACCGGAAGCCTCGATCACGGCATCGACCCCATCCGGAGCATTCAGCATATCTAACAAACGAGTAGCACTCTCCTCTGGTGCGTCGTCCAAACTGACAAGGAAGGTTTCGCAATCGAGGAACTCAGACCCAAATGACAGCTTGTGTTCCAGGATGTCGACCAGAATGATCCGGTGAGCGCCGAACGCCTTGGCGACTGCGCCGCACAAAAGACCGACCGACCCGGAACCCATGATGACAATGGTTTGGCCAGGGGTGATGTTGACCAGACGAGTAGCATGCACCGCCACGGAGAGAGGCTCCATGAGCACTGCTTCTTGAAGGCTCATCCCCGATGGTATCTTATAGACAAAATCTTCTGGCACCCGGTAATACTTGGTCAAGGTACCATGCACGTCGGGTGGTACTGCCGCAAATCTCATCTCTCTGCAGATGTTGTAGTTGCCATGTTTACAAGCCTTACAGCGCCAGCAGGGGATACCAGGCTCAATGGCAACAGGATCACCGACCTGAACGGACTTGACGGCTGTTCCGACCGTACGAATGGTTCCAGCAGCTTCGTGGCCCAGTACTAGCGGTTGTTCCTTGCTAACCTTCTTGTTGACTCCGCCGTGTTTCCAGAAGTGTACCTAGCGACTAGTGGGTGAGCAAGAGGGACATTCTGTGGGCACCCGGGTAATCCTAGGGCCCTGGCTTCAGTATCTTACATCACTTCCACAGACTCCAACGTAGGCGATGCGGACGATAACATCGTGGGGATCCTGAATCTCCGGTACGGGAAGTGACTGTAGACGTGCGTCCCCCGGCCCATACAAGAACCAGGATGGGTTGTTACTCTCCATTTCCGGGACCTTGGGACTGCCAACTAGCTGGCACCGTATTTATCACGCAGCAGACAATACGTGAAGTGCCCCAAGGAATACTCGCGCTCTTAAACATATTGCGTCCATGTCTCCACATCGGCCTCCCCAGCGAAACCCCGCAGTTGATCGATCGGACATGCCCCGTACGCTTTCCCAAGTGGCATTAGTGCTCGCCTCGTGCATATTGAAGATATGTTCATACTTACTGTACAAGGTGTGACTGACCCAAGTCAAAGGGGTGGCTTTTGTAAGAATTTTCGCAGATGTTACTGGAGGACTTTGAATCGATTGACCTAGGGACGAGTGTAGCAGCAAGATAGAATTGCCCGGGTGCCATGTAGAAAGCAGGTCGTTGAATTAGAATAACTTAAAACACAAGCATATTATCCATCAGGACATCTTGGAACGTCGGATTCGATTGAGCAAGAAGCCACTCAACTCCGCAGGGCAGGGGGTGGCGTCGTCATGAGTGAAACCTGGACGCCTTTTAGAGAACAAGGATTTGAGGAATCTCCTGTGAAGCTCGAACGGTATAGCCTGAATAACCTTTTTATGGGGTTCTCAGACTAAACAATGATGTGTCCTATGGGCAGTGAAAGCCCATATCTATACTTGTACGAAGTCGCACACACGGCCGATGCCACCATACTATCCGTCTATCCTCAGTGCAAATCTGACTCTGCAGCAATGTCCTGACCGTTTCTTCCATGGCTCAATTGAAGTTGAATATGCCTCTCATAGCCGAGGAGAAATTCATCTCCGCGGAGCTTATCCCTTGCATCTTAATTCCGAATCGTGCTGAAGGCTCGGCTGATTCTAGGGATGACTGGGACCTTGAGGGGCTAAGCGCTGGGAAAGACAAATAATAAACTCTCTCAAAGCTGTATCAATGCCGATCGGACTCCTTCCCAGCGTGGAATCTAGAGGTGGCGATCGTCGGAAGATGCTGTGAGTTTGGACACGGGCATTGATCCGGGGCTGGTTGGCACGACAAGGACGAGTCAGCTCAAACTCGAATACCAAACCTTGTCCCAGATCTGATCGGGGCTTGACGTCCAAGTGGAGAATGTGATATCAATTATTTGCCCCAGAATTGGCGTATGATTGTATGGTATTGTTTCCTCGGTAACCTGTTCGATTCTCTTCTCAAATGAACATCTCTACTTCAAGTCATGAACCGAGAAACATTGCTGTATTAATGCAGACCAGCGACACAGTATGTAAAGGAGAGTGCCTCCATAGATGAAGGAACCAACAAATTAGCATATCTCTCCAGCGCTTCTGACACGCATCCGAGGGATATGAAGCTGCTAGACGTAGTGGGTATCATCGTAAACTTAATTATTAATACAGACTAGGATGCTACAAGCACAATTAAAAGCCCGACATGTCAGTTCAAATGTTCCACCAATTTGTCGTGCTGGTTGTTGGCGACTTGCGCCTCCCTGCCTTTTTTGATGCCAACAGTCGTTTCTTCCTACTTGGGCCCACTGCAAATTTGAGCTTTCTCTTGACTTTGGAAACGAGCCCGCGATCTGAGGGATTGCGCTGTCTCAAGGCTTTGCGAACTAATGGAGACGTGTCTTCTGAATGGACTGTCCGACACATAGGCTCAGTGTTCCTGAAATCGTCGCGCCTCGCACCCGACATTTCTGGTTTTTCATGCGCATAGAAGGCCTCGCACTGGCGCTCGGGGGTGTGGAATTTCTCTTCTGATCGCACTGATCGAATTGCTGCGATACTGGAAGGCGACCGCTTGGAGGAATTGGTGACATCTAGCATCTCTGTAATGTTACCCTTTGGGAGTGAAGCAGGTTAGAAAGGATCGAAAGATGGTCTTTGGCGTGTATTCTGAGTGGAAGCATGGGTTAATGGTAGTGAGATATGGAGAGGGACCACATACCGAGGGTGCAGACCCTGGTCGTTCATCTATTGCATTGGCCTTATCAAACCCATTCTTAGTCTTGGTTGGCGTTTTGAATGGTGATGCTAGGCCCAGGACTTTCGCCATGAGTACTTAAAAGGCGCTGCTAAACGTGATGCAAGAGTTTTCATTGCCAGGCAGAGGAAGATAGTCACTGCGGATTTGCCTACACACGTCGAAAGAACTCCGATATATATAATAGAGGCTATTTACATATTTGAGCTGGTCTACTACAGCGAGCCCTAAGTCATAATATTCCTGTGCATTCCAGCGCTTTGGTCCCTCAGGCAAGCAAGGGATGATATAACCGCCCGTGGTTGAACAGTTCGAGACAGGCAGAGAAGGCCCGAATGACCAGAAAATACTGGCAGTTACTGCTCCTGCGTTAAGTGAGTGTTTGACAGGCGCATAAAGCTTCGAAATTGGGCCTGCTCTTGGAAACATGCACGTAAGCTCTGGGGATATCGCTTGGGGGACCCCCTGTCACTTGTCCCCCTTGCGCGAGTCATGCACGGCGTGTGGGTAACTGGATATCCAATCTTAATTTACGAAACGCTTGGCCATCGAAGAATTAGCCTTTTCGCTTATGTGTTGATCGACTGATGGGCAGACGTTTGGACTTCCCCTTGCAGATCAACCGGAAATCATACCCGTTCAGCAGCAGCTCTTTCGGCTGATCAATTACGCCTGCAACGGTACATACTTCAGTTTAGCGCGAACCAGACGAACAGGAAATTACATCCTTGTTTTCTCACGAATTGAATCCTCCGTCGCAGGGAAGGAATGTGTCATGCTACCCCGAGCCAATCCCATATCGTGGAAATCCGATGAGAATGCAAGGACTCCTCGAGAACCTCTAGAAAGAATCTTAGCGAAATTAACCATACTTTGTGAATAGCCTCCTGGGTGAAGATTATCATAGCTGCCGCCCGCTGCCTGCTGTCTAGCTCAAATATCGTAACTCTGGTTTCTCGAAAGCTCCGCTGGCCTTGCATGTTGGCTATGCGCAAAGCTGAACAGAGGGCTTCACCTAGGGCAATAAAAGGGGCAATCCATCGATCGTATAGGGAATACAACTCTCATGGTGCCTTAATTTCTCTGATTTCACTGTACAGTGGAAGCTGAATAGTCGTGATATGTTGACCCACTCGGCCCAAACACCATGCGGTACTAATACTCGTGCCTAAGATGCTCGTTTGTCTATGAAAACAGAAAAAAAAAAAAAAACGTTTCCTTGGGTTAAAGTTAATCTCTGTCTATAGCCGAGCTTACATCTGCCCCCTCTTGAAGCCCTTTCCCCTTTTTCCCTTAACAATACTCTATCCCTGGCATCATACACCCGTGCTTGGTCGCCATGACATGTTTGACAAAGGGGTTTGTATACCATTCCTCCTTCTCATAGCGCATACTGAGCCACCAAGCTATCGGGACATAATTACTGTAAACCGAAGTGATGTACATACAGAACATGACAAGATGGAATTTATATCTTCGGATTGTCTGAAAAGCTCTGTTCGCCGGAATGGGCAATTTGCTAACCCCCCGAAGTCGGAGATAGCATGTTATTACTATTTGAAATAGCCAGGCTTATGTATAGCGCAAGAGGTTTGCTAATGGTAAACCGTCCTTCGGACGTGATAAAAGAGATCTGCCTACTTATTCTTCGACACAGTCACGTTCAAATTAGACAGCATAAGGCCCAGCTGAGCTCGTCCCATGCTCGGCCGAGTATCCATTACTTCCCTGCACAAGATCACGATAACACTCGGACAGCCGTTCTTGATGTGGCGCAACGTTCCATTCCAGATATTCCAATAGTTCCAACTCCAAAACTGCCATCTCGGCAGCAGAAACTCCACCTGCGGAAGCAAAGGATTGGTTGGGCCAGGCAAAGTCACTTACACTCTTACTAGCAACTAAGGCGCAGCTTAGAAGCAGCCTGTGAGCTGTAAGGCTCGAAACATCGAATGTGGGGTGCGTTTTGCAGAGTTGTCGGATGTAGATAACCATCATCACCAGTGTCGGAGACGAGAGACACAACCGATGCGTTAAGCGTCTCAGGTACTCGCAGGCAGATATCCGGGGCGCTCTGTTCGAGTGAAAGCGTGTAACAGTAAATCTGGGGCGGAATGCCATGTCGTTGAGGAATGCGAGCCTTCCCAGCGTGTTTGAGATCAATTGAACCATTAACATGGGGTTGACGAGCTCATAGCGCCATGGTAATCGCTGCGAATACGGGTCAGGTAGCAGAACTGTGGATAACGGAATGACATTCTCAGCTCCCTCATCTGTACCAGCAATACTACCTGCAATAGAAGAGCTCATCGATCGAGGAGCTGTTGCGTGCGAGTCCGAGCACCATTCTGCTTGCTGGCGCACCCAGCGCTCAAAATGTCGCTTGATTTTAGTGTCGCGCTTTGACCGTAGGAGCCCATTAGAGTTCAACTCGCAATGACTGCCACAGTAAGAGTTTCTGCAAGGCGAAAGGGTGGCAGTCTTAGTGTCCTTCTGGCGAAGATCGACGATTTGTCGCACAGGTCTCTTGTCAGAAGTTAAAGTTGGCAGCATTTGGACCCTCTTGTGAGTATTTGTTTCCATGAGATCCTGGAGGAAGGTATGATGAAGCATACAGTCTCGATTATAATGAGTAGTGCTGGTTCGGATTGGTGTGACAGCGGTAGAGCCTGCCATTGTGAAGGTAGAAAGCATAGATAGAAACGTGTAAGTCAGATGCTCGGCTTTGAACTCACAATGACCGTACCAGAGATCGTATATCAATGTTTTCGCCCATGTAGAAGGCATAGTAGTGGACCTACGCGAACCAATGGTTGTTCCCCAACAAGAGCTGTCTGAACCATGGTTGAGCTCATCGGTCAACCGTCCCCACGTCACCATCCGGTCATGATATAAAATGCTTCATAAGAAGCTCCTGAGCAGAAGTGGCAATGTCACCACTGGCGGTTGGATCGCTTAGTCTTCACCATTCAATGCGTGGCATACCTCTGTGAACTATATCACATTGGGACAAGGTTTAATATCGCCTCTGCCCTGAATAACACGCTTCTTGATTGCATTTATCAACGAATGCAACAGTCTACATGATGGCTCAACATGATTGAATACTGAAAAATGCGCTGGCTTTGCTTGGCTACCACTATCCATCCCTTCGAAGAGAAAGAGGACACAAATAAACGCAATCGGGCTCATTGACGGCTGTCAGCGACCAAGGCCTATGGTTAAGACTTGGCCGCCAAGCATGTATGAAAAGACTAGCAACACCTGCCATTTCCCTTGCTTATCTTGTTGTTATTAGCCATGTAGTGGATTGTTGTTATGGCGAGAGTGCTCAGTGCAGCTACGAAGGGCTTAACGCTTAAATATCAGACAGACCAAGCAGGAGAAGGACAAATGGCGATGGACCGTACATATGACGTTTACTCAAAATACTAAATAAAAAGAGTTCATTTAAATTGCAGCGTAATCCAACAATAAGGGTAAGTTGCTTGGGTGTCCAAGGATAAGTTCGCCGTTTGCAAACTTCATGGCCGGAGAATACGGGATCTGGATAATATTTCCGGAGACATCCGAATGGCGTAAGAAGAGGCACGGGCTATGATGTATGTGGGACTTTCGAGTAATCTTATGGGGCAAAATTGGCGATATAATTCTCGAATGGCTCAACTCAATAGAAGTCATATCTACTTACCTCGGCAACCAGTCTAGAAGTACTAAATCAAGCAGAAAACCCGTTTCTTGACTAACGTCTACTGGCAACACCATGCATCCACTCGGTATTCGGCTGTTGTCGGAGGCCGAGTTGCTGCAGCCTCCGTACCTAGCTTGTAGAAGTGATAAATAGTACTGCTGCTTGCATGCAGATCTAGTCTCACTGCTATACTTCCTCACTACGCCTGGGAGTTGAATTACAACCTGAACACCCACAATGCTCACCCTCAATATTGCCTACACGGAACCAGTGAACAATACCTCCGATCCCTCCATACCAGTCCTTACCCAGGAGCAAGTCTGGAATGGATTGAAACTAAAAGCTCGACATCCGCAGGATTTCATTCCATCTTTGGATGATTCCCGAATTCTTGAGGAACGGGATGATGGAACCTATATCATACGAGAGGCTCACGTTGCGGCCAACCTCCGTGAATCCCCTATGGCTGGAAAATGGACCAGAGAAGAATGTAAACTACATGCGCCGGTCAGGGTAAGGGGCCTAGACACTCAGATCTTGTTTCAATACTTGTCCGTCGTGATCTAACCGAATTGCAGACTTATTTCACGTTACCAGGCGGGTCATCCGTGGAAAATATCGTGTCGATCGGACATGACCAGAATCTCTACCTTACGTTTACATACGAATGGAAATTGACTGATATCGAGCCCGGGACAAATGAGGCACAAAAGGCTAAAGAGGACCATATGAGAATTGCTATATCCTCCGTGCAAGGAACTATCCGGGCATTGAGACGAATGGCAGAGGAAAGGACTCTCTGAAATTTGCGTCGTAAGTACTGAGGCGACCCCGAATAACTTGACAATGAAAATTAAATTGCCACACGGAGCTTTATACGGGATATCTAGGAATAGTAGACGGTAGGAGATGTAGAATAACTACTTAGAAAGGCCCTTGTTGTAAAAAAACGAAGAAGATATCGTGCGTTAGCTAGACGGAAACACCCAAAATTTTGAACCCTAGTCGTTTACAGTCATAACACGGTTTACTATATTAAAAGAGCACAATTGAAATAAAGCCATTATTCTATGAAAGGCGACAGTGGTACCTAATACCTATACTAATACAATGCTCAGCAGTACCTTGCTCATGTTGATAAAAAAAAAAAAAAAAAAAAAAAAAAAAAATAAAAAAAAAAAAAAAAAAAAAAAAAAAAAGAAAAACCAATCAAATCCAGTAAGAACAAGTAGAAAAAGATAAAGAAAGAAGGACGAGCTCCTAGACGCCGCTAAAAAGAGATCAAGAAATGCGAGTACGTATTTGGAATCCTGTCCTCAATACACACAGCGTAAAAACTCACAATAGCCCAATCATGAACCCGTGGCATCCGGATTCTGTAGATGAACGAGTTCGTAGTAGCGTCCTTTTTTCCGGAGAAGCTCACGGTGTGTACCTGACTCGACGACCTCTCCTTGGTCGAGGACGTATATTAGATCTGCCCGCTGGATAGTGCTCAGCCGGTGAGCAACTGCGATCGTAGTGCGTCCTCGCGCGGCGGCATCCAATGCTGCCTGGACGACCTTTTCCGACTCGGAATCTAGAGCGGACGTAGCTTCGTCCAATAGGAGGATCTTTGGATTCCGTATAAGGGCCCGAGCGATGGCAATGCGCTGCTTCTGGCCACCAGAGAGCATGCCTCCTTTATTGCCAACAATGGTGTTGAAGCCCTGCCTGCAAACCGTTAGTACACCTCTGCTGCTATATTGATACGAATGGTGTGGAAGAACTTACGGTAATGACAATATGAAATCGTATATGTTTGCATCCTTGCAGGCTTTAATGAGGAGACCATCTGGGACATCAGGCGTGTTGCTTCCCAACAGGATGTTCTCCCGGATGGTCCCTTGGAACAAAGTCGGTTCTTGACTGATGAGAGCCAAGTGGCTGCGGTAGGAAGACATCTCGAGAGTGATAATATTCCTTCCATCTACGTAGACACCACCTTTGAGAGGATCATAAAATCTCTCTAGTAACGCAATGGCAGTGCTCTTGCCACTTCCACTCGCGCCCACCAGCGCAACAAATTGCCCTGGTTTGATGGTCAGGTTCAAGTGGCGAAGGATTGGTTGCTCCAGACGACTGGGATATCGAAAGGAGACCTCGCGGAACTCAACCAGCCCTCGCATGGACGAAACCGGAACTCCTTTGCCCCGAGAAGCATGCATTGTGGCGCTGCTGAAGAGCCGTTTGAACTCACGGGCAGCGTGTTTCGCCTTGCCCATGTCCGGAGCATGAGAGAAAACCGTTCCAGCGGCCTGGGCCCCAAAGATCACCTCGCTAAAACACACGTAAAATTGAAAGAGGGAGTACTCTCCATGACCAAGGAGAGACCCGCCATACCAGAATCCCAACGCCATGCAGAAGAAAGGCAACGCCTGCGAGCTGGCATAAAGTAAGGATGATTTAACAATGGGGAGTATATCACTCTTGAGCTGTCGACGAAGCTGTGCTTGATAGGATTGCAAGGCCTCGGTCTCCATGGTCAGGGAAACGACCGTACGGATGGCCGAGGCTGCCTCACAAGCAGAACTAGCCGATTCCTGATATGCTTTCTTTGCCCTTCGTTGGAACCGCTCCAGCATCCAAACCCGAACAAATCCACACATTAGCAGGGCTGGAACTGCGGAGATGCACACCAGTGCCAGCTTCCAACCCATGACAAGGGCTACCCCTAACGAAGCCACGAGATTGACAGAGACAATCAAGATAGTCCCCAATGTGACGCCGCTAATACCGGTTAGCTCTTTGGTTCCTGCACTTAGTGTGGCTGTCAATGCGCCTGTCGTATTTTCCTGCCGATCGAAAAAAGAAATATCTTGGTGTAGCATCACCCGGAATGCTCGACTGCGGGCCCGGTAGACCATTTTTTCAGAACTATATGCAAATAAGGTCCCTTGTACGCTATACAGAAAAAGCGATACGAGGCCAATCATGAGAAACATAAGAGACCAGAAGTTGGCATCGTGCCGGAGCTTTGGATATTCAAAGGGAGGCAAGCTGAGCGTGCTGACAGCCTTCGCAAACAGCACGGCCTGCGATGGTTGAATACCCCCTGCCAGGATGGATGCGCAGAGACCGAGTAATAAGAACGGCCACTCGGGCCGGTTAAATGAGGCAAGAAATCTGAACAAAGTCCAGAAAGAATAAGCCTCTTCCTTGGCGGGCTGCATGAGATGAGATAGTGTCATTCTCGACACAGGTCGTTGTTTCTCTCCAGTGTGCAATCCGATATCGGATGCATCATCACTGACTACACTATGTAAATCGGACTGGTCATCGCCAGGACAATCTTTATCGAAGAAGAATGTCATTGAGGTATGTTTAGGGGGAATGCTCGTCAAGAAATGGGAATATCGCTTAGAGTATCTCGAGTACCGCTTCTTGATCTGTTGCGCTTCCACCATGCCATAATAGACCCCTCGTCGGTCCATCAAATGCTCATGCGGCCCTTGCTCAATAATCTGGCCATTGGCAAGAACAATGATGTTATACGCCTCTTGGATTGTGGACAGTCGGTGAGCGATGACGATTGTCGTTCTCCCCTTCGATGCCTTGTCCAGCGCTGCCTGAACGAGCTTTTCGGATTTCGTGTCCAAGGCGGATGTTGCTTCATCTAAGAGCAAGATCTTAGGGTCCTTTATAATAGCTCTGGCAATGGCGATGCGCTGTTTCTGCCCTCCAGAAAGTGAGAAGCTCTCGATATTCGTATCATAGCCATTCGGAAGCGCCATAATGAACTCGTGCGCATTTGCCGTTCGAGCCGCTGCTTCAACTCGCTTTCGGATTTCATAGGTCGATTCCTTTTCAAATCGAGAGCCAATGATTCCATAACGGATATTCTCCGCGATTGTGGTGGCGAAGAGTCTCGGCTCCTGCGACACGAGCGACATTTGCTGTCGCAGCCACCGGACATTCAATGTCTGAATATCCTGGCCGTCGAGCATAATGGTCCCCGCGACCGGGTCATAAAACCGCTCCAGCAAGCTGATGATGGTACTTTTGCCCGAACCCGAGGGGCCCACGAAGGCCGTCGTCTTACCAGCGGGGATATAACAACTAAGGTCATGAGCAACAGTGACCTCGGGCCGCGATGGATACACGTGCCGGATGTTATGAAGCACTATATTTCCTCGGACAAACTCCAGTGTCTTGCCCTCGTCGGACAGCGCATCTAAGGGGGACTGACGGTCAATGGTGCTATATAGCTTCGATGCCGCCGCTACCGCGTTCGACAGCGCTTGACCATTGGGGGCCACATTGCCTAGATTATAGGAACCTAGGATGATGGCCATCATAATGGTCAGCACATCACCGGCTTTGATGTTACTGATTCCTTCGACGAGGAAGCGAGACCCCATCCAGAACCCAAGCCCATAGTTGAGATACATGATGCATAGTAATGCCCCAACCATGATGGCGAAAATTACTTTTGATTTCATTCCGGGCCCTTCGGCATCCTTGAGATGTGATTCGTATTTCTGTGCCAGGGTTTCTTGGGCATTGAAGGCTGCGACGGTCCTGATGGAGTCGAGGATGTCCTCCGCCATGCTGGCGCCACGGCCCTGGCATTCCAATGCCTTTTTGTTGAAGATAAGCATGAGGGTGGAGCAGCCGCCCATGGTCAAAAGCAATGCGAGGAGGCTGGCACTACAGATTAGCGCCAGCTTCCAGTTCTTTACATAGGCGATAATGAACGCCGTAACGAACGTCGACAGCCCGGTCAAGGCCAAGCCGACCTTTTCGGAGATACCGTCTTGTATCAAGTTCGTATCGGCTGTGATTCTCGTGGTGATCTCGCCGGCACCGAGAGTGTCAAAGAAGGCAATATTCTGTCTTAAGATAGCCTGGAAGTATTTCACGCGAATCTGCTGCACGACATGGTCGCCAGTGTAGATGAAGCCGACGGTCGCTAGATAGATCGCGACGAACTCAGCCACACCCAGGTATATGAAGTAGACCACATTCTTGGTTAGCTCGTGATGGAATTGATCATAGGTGATTTGATGGGTAGCAATGTCTTGAAAGGTCGACGTCAACCTGCCGAACAGGACCTAGCATAGTTGGTTAGCCTTTGTGATTATGAGCTAGTTATTCTAAATCCAGGCATCACTTACTGTGAAGAGAGGTAGTGCTGCACCGCCTGCGATCGCAGCAAGTGCACTGCCGAAGAGAATGGCAACATCGCACCGAGTCGCATATCGATAGATACCAAAGAAACCGACTTGTGACACCGGCGTATGGAGCTGTCTATCGAGGACCTCTTCAGCGTGTGAGACAGAGAGACCCGTAGTTGTACTGCCTGTCCCAGGAGACTGATTGGATCAACAAGTCAGCGATGATGCTGTGATAGTTAGATCAACGCATGGATTTCACCTTTGGGAGCGGCTTCATCAGTATATCTTTGTCGAGTTTCATGGTGCAAATGGCTCCCAGTCTTCACATCTGATGGAATGACAGGCGGCCATTTCCCAATTACCAGCATCAAACGTATTATCAGCGCAAGAGATTGTTACGCGGGTACTTTGTGAGCGCGTCAAAAAGCCTTGGGGCAGTGGAGCAGTCCCTAAGTTTTTTTGCAACCCTCTCCGCGTCTCCGACTTTCGCAGGCACTTGTTAGTCACCCCACCGCTATTGCCAATTAGCGGTCAATTCTTCAAATGATGTCCTGGGTTGGGATAGTAAGGGGTCCGGGGTCAGAGGGTGGTTCCTGACATTGCCTGTCGGGCTACTCGTCACATCATCCCCGGGGTAAGCCCTGAATGTGGTATCATCGAGTCCCGATACGTGATAATAAGCGACGGAGCATCCTAGGGTGAATAGTACCATAATCCTGGGTGATCAGATAGATTGCGATTTTCCTTCCTTGCCACCGTAAACATCTCAGATCCTCGTATAGGTAAGACATATCACCAAGGTTCTTGTTTGAACTCCAGAATTTAGGTAGGGGAATGGACACGTGGAGCGTCCGGCGTTTCATCGCCCTACAAAAAGCTTTCATGAGTAAGGTGAAGCTCATTATTTGGTGTGATATGCCATCATGCGATCCGCTGTTTCAGAGGATGCACAGATCATCCTCGGAGGAAACGACGGCATTGAGGCTATGAACGACAGGAACCGGTAGTATAGTCTGCTAATAATGGAAGTGAACTCAATTCCAGGATCAACAAATCCAGTCTTTTCGGCTCGGAGAGTACATCGGTCCTGGATTTTGGGACGGTTTGGGTGTGGTAGGAAGCTCAACAGCAAAGTCTCAAATTTGGGTTCGGTAAAGTAAAACGTCAATCCTGCCGGCTGAGTCTTAAATATAGGGCATTCGACTTAGTTCCCATTAGGCTTGTTTAATTAGGCTCGGGGGAAATATTAGTCACAATTTAATCTTATCAGTGGAGAAAAGAGCCGTGTTCTGAGCAATTCAACGATGTAGGGACGTGTGTACAGGGAATCGTGGGGCTTCCATTGCCCTAACAGACGGACTCTACCGGTGGTACAATATGTTTGGTTTTTACATTAAAACATCACACATGAATCTGGAACCCATGTCAAACATCACAGGAGGCATAACAGCGCAAGGATATATCGTTAAAAGATGATGAATAAATAAAATAGATAGAGAGAAACAGGAACAACATTCGAAACTTAGGCTTGCCGTCGTTGAAGTTTCACCTTCAGGTCCGGCACTTCCCAGAAAGCATAACAGCGACTCTCCCGCTGCCAGTCCTTGACGGTTCCCACGTACTCAGCTTCAAAATCCAGAAAAAAACCCGCTAGGGTGATTTGCATCATCTGCTTAGCGAAGTACTTTGCGATACAGGCCCGACTACCCACGAGGAACGACTGGACGGCCTCCTTTTTGTCCGTCGATCCGGGATCTGTCCATCGCTCGGGGATGAACTCGTAAGGTTCGTGGAAATACTCGGGATTGTGATGCAGCGCGAACAGTGATGTGCAGACCTCCGTCTGTGATAAAATTAAATCCCCACCGTTAGTCGGGTCCACACCGTACAACGATCTGTCAGGAAACTTACCCCGGCCGGGATGTAGACCCCGTCCACATAGGCCCCTGGTGAAACCCGAGGACCCCCTAGTGGCACAGGAGGGTAGAGTCTCAAAGCCTCTGTGATGACGGCATTGAGGTACGGTAGCTGTTGGACAACATCTCCTGAAATGTCTTCTGCTGTATGGAAGGCACCCTGTAGTTCACGGACCAACTTGGCGTGGGCTTCGGGGTGGGTCAGAACGAAGAAAATAACGGCACACAATGCGTTCTGTGTAGTGTGAAATCCTGCCAACATGATGGCTGAGAAATTTTCAGCAATCTCAGACTCGGGCAAGCCGCTGGTCTCCGCTCTCTCCATTACTTCGACCATGATATCGCGGCGGGTGTGTGACGCTTTCAATTGTCTATCATCGTGTAAGGCATACAGAGGCAGGATGGTTGTGCGGGGAAGACTTACTCATGGATCAATCGCATGCGGGCCTCTTCGCTGCGAAGACGAATGCCTTTGCGTAGAAAGCGGCGCAGGAGCCATTTCATTACCGTTGGTACGCCTGATCCATCAAATTGATCTCTGATGGTGGCCCAGTAAAAGATACGAGGCAACTGGGCGGTCCAAAAATACGGCTTGCCTCGCTTTAAGCAGCCGAGGGGCTTTCCAAGTAGGACTTCAGAAACCGTATCGACGGAGTGGCAGT
Organism: Aspergillus pseudonomiae; assembly: GCF_009193645.1. Taxonomy (NCBI): domain Eukaryota; kingdom Fungi; phylum Ascomycota; class Eurotiomycetes; order Eurotiales; family Aspergillaceae; genus Aspergillus; species Aspergillus pseudonomiae. The sequence continues at coordinate 369,418 of NW_022476005.1, forward strand.
AGAGTAGCTCATTGAGAGAAAGAGTCGTAGTACTCTTCAACTTGGAGTTAATCACGTCGTGAAGTCGCAGGGTACATTCACGAACCACTCCAGCATGTGCTTCCATACTTCCTGGTGTCATTGAAGGGCCAAAGAGTTTACGGACAGACGAATGATAGAGTGGGTCAGAGGCCGTGAAGATATTGCGCCGTGAGATACTCTTGTAGAAGCCAGTTTTAAGAAAGGCAGAGCCCTTGCCAGTACCGGAACTGTAGATACAACGCAAAGCTTTGATTGTGTTTGTCGTCGCTTGGCCGGGGGCAAATCGAACGATTTTACCTGTATAGCAATCAGCATCAAGTGGAAGCTCACACATCCATTTCGCTTACCGTAAGACTCATGCAACGCATGGAACTGATGTGCACTCCGCCCCGATATAAAAGCGAATTTGGTTGCGATCTGTAAAGATAAACATTAAACCCTTCAGATTCCTTCATTTGCGATAGGTAAAACGTCACATACACCGCAACAGAAGATATCAAGGAACGATCCGGGAACACCTTTGATGGTGGGCCCCTTTGGTTGGACCTGTACAAAGAGAATGATGAAGAAAATGAACTGCATCGGTCAGTCACACTGTAGAGCCTTTATCACAGTTGTCATGAAACTCATGGACCTCAACATACAAGCACGACCGCCAGGGCCGGGTAGGATATCATCGCTGGGGAGTAGCCCACGGGCATTTGCCCGGAAGGCAGATACAAAGCAACAAGCACCATTGCGAGGTCTCTAGTCAATGAATGAAACAGTAGGATACTTGAAATGCAGACTCTCCTACGAGCCTTTGTGCGAACGAGAGACTTGGTCAGAAGACTTGATCAGAAGACTTGGCGAAGAGGTGATATAGCGCTCCTTATCTATCCCAGGGCGATATACAGATCCGTAGTATCTAGCACCAGCTAATTAGACGTATAATCCATATTACCCGGTTCTTCTTTTTTTTTTTTTTTTTTTTTTTCTTTTGTCTTATTTCCAAACTCTTGGCTTTCTTTGGTGATCACCTTGTTGCGCCTAGTTTGGTAAGGTTTTGGCTAGATGTGTTTGAATTAACTTAAGGATCATCATACGATTTGGAATCCTGTGTTCCAGGGAACCCAGTCTCGCAAGAAAGATCTAGTTGACGATTGATGCTTGGCAGGAAATCCTGATGTTTGGGCTGATGGACTCAGAAACCGGAAGGAAGCTAGGGCCCAAATTTGGTGTTCCGGACATAGCGATCGACGTCGCCCTTAGTTTTGAGTCAATTCGGCCTTGGACTTGGCAATTAACCCTAATCTCAAACGACGTTTTGGATTTCCCCCGTCTGTGTTAAGCATTTGGTATATATGGTCATCTGTCTGAGCGTCGTATGCCTTGTCTCCTGCACCCTGTGTTGATTCATGTATGATCTGAAACCCTAACGCACATCCTACACTCGTTGTCTTTCTCTTATGATGGCCAGCAATCAGCGCACAAGTGTGCTGTTTCTCGCAAATAGCGAGCATGGCCAAACAAACATTATTCTGGCGATTACGCATGAGCTACTGGTGCGAGGAGATGTGGACGTGCATATTGGATCCTTCCCTGCCCTTGAGCGACGCATTGACAAGCTCCTGGCTGACAATGCCTCCGCGTATGATGGGTCATTCCGGTCACGGATTCACTTCCATCCTATTAGAGGACCTTCAAATACGGATGTCTTTATCCGCACTGGGAAGCGAGGTGCTTTCCATCCCCCCGGATATCATGGGGCGGTACTTGGGTTCCAGTCCCTGTGCGAAGACATCTGGGGTTGGACGGAAGACGAATACGTGGATATCTACAACTGCTGCGTGGAGATCATTAAGACCGTTCAGCCGTCTGTTATCGCGGCGGACTTCTTCTTCCTACAAGGAAGAGATGCTGCATACAACACGGGATACACCGCGATTTTGATCAATACTACGTCCCTCACTCACATTGTTCTTGGATTGCAGCCACAATCCGCTGCGCTGTGGAAATATCCCTTGTGAGTTGATGTCCTTAGCCCTTCAAAAGTTGCAACCACTGACTACAGACTAGGCCGGGGACAGGATTTCCATACCCTCTTCCATGGCATCTGGTTCCACTCAATGCTCTGGCTGTCATCAAAACGGCAAAGATGTACCATGGAAGTGGGCGGCGGCGTGAGATTCGCGAGTGGAGGATTCGGCACAAGATCCACGGTCGGTTTCCGTTTGCTGATGCCTGGAGGCCCGATCGATTCCATCTTTCCCCGGCGCTGAAAGAGCTTGACTGGCCTATGGAGGTACCAGATAATATTCTTCCATGTGGCCCGATTTTACTCCCCACGGCTGCGGTTCACAAACAGGACCCCGAACTGGCAAGTTGGCTGCGAAAAGCGCCGACGGTGTTGGTTAATCTTGGGACGCTTTATGCGCCCGACCCAAAGGTTGCAGAGAGTATTGCAACAGGTCTCAAGTATTTCCTTGATGCCTGGAAGGGTGAGGAGATACAGATTCTGTGGAAGCTTCCCAAACACCCGCATGATGAGGATGATGTATACAGCCGGTCTATCCAGCCACTGAGGCAGGAGACTGAAGCCGATCACGTTCGTATTCACCCATGGTTCTCCGTTGAACCCATGGCCATGCTTCAGACTGGGCAAATTATCTGCTCCGTTCACCACGGTGGAGCGAACTCTTGGTACGAGGCCATCCAGTGAGTCCTCCTTCGCCTACCCTTCATACAGGGTAGCCGCTAACAGGTATAGAAATGGTGTCCCCCATGTGGTTCTACCGGCATGGCAGGATTGCTATGAGAATGCTGCCCGAGCGGAGTGGCTTGGAATTGGGGTGTACGGCAACAAAGCCCAAGCCCCGAATATTAATGGCCGGGAGTTAAGCAATGCCCTTTTGAAGGTCATGAGTGATTGCTCATATAAAGAGAAAGCGCTTGACCTTGCCAAGCTATGTCAGAAAAAGGAAGGGCGTGTGGCAGGCGCGGAAAAGATCGTTGAGCTGGCGCGCAATCCGGACTTGATGGCCATGCACATTCCAGATGTGAAGATCGATGATACTCAGTGTCAGCTCAGCGAAATCCGGAACCGTTCTGGAATGGTTCTCCAGTCAGTCCAATTGTCTCAGCCAGCAGGCAAACCAACGGCTAAGTAGATCTCCCCAGCCATATCACCACTGTCGTGCCTTTTGGTTGTAACTAATCCCTGAGTGATAGGCCCTTCCTTAACGATCTTGCAGAGGCAGCCCTGATGACCGCGCTGTGCAACACTTGGTTCATTTTACCCTTGCTTGGATATTCACTTCTTTTGATACCCCGTTTGCGATTTCTGGTTTTGATCTACATCATCTATATCAAGTATTTTTCCAAAGCACACCAAGCGGGTACCCTTCCTCTACGGAATGATAAGTTCCGGAGGTCTTGGATCTGGAAAATCCTTATATCCTACTTTCCCCTGAGACTCTATCGTTCGGTATCTCTCTCACCACGGAGGAAGTATATCTTCGGCTACCATCCGCATGGTGTCGCTATCCGAGGAGCTGTCGGCGCATTCGCCGCAGACGTGGCCGGGTTCTCCCAGCTCTTCCCTGGGATTACCAATACCCTGTTGATGAAGGATAGTGTCTTTTCTCAACCACTGCTTCGAGAATATCTCCTCTCTGCTGGGCTCAGTGGTGTCTCTCGAACTTCATGCATCAGGCATTTGACACGGGGAGGCCATGACGGTCGGGGGATGGGCCGTGCCATTACCATTACTGTGGGAGGGAGTCGTGAATACAACGTCGCTCGACCGGGCACCATGGGGGTCGTTATCAAAATTCGTAAGGGGTTTATCCGAGTCGCCGTGGAAACTGGTGCCGACATCGTGCCTGTGGTGGCGTTTGGGGAGAATGATATCTTCGACCGCGTGGACGTCGAATCAAAGTCCGTGCTCAGATTCGCCGCACGACTGTGGGAATGGTGTGTTGGACACAAAGTAGCGTTCTCTATTGGCCGCTTCAACATCTTCTGCCCTTATCGTAAGCCGTTGAATGTCGTCGTGGGAAATCCCATTCCCGTCACTCAACAACGATGGGACCCAGATGAGAAATATATCAATCAGTTACACCAGCAATACATGAGAGAGTTGGAACGACTGTGGGAGAGCTGGAAGGACACATTTGGAACTGATAAGTCAGTGAAATTCGAGTTGGTGGAATAATTCTTCATTGATCTGTATCATAATCTCTCCCTACGCTCGGGCATTTTTCCTCCCAGTCATGCACACTACATGTCAAATTACCATTCTATGCCTAAGCCTTTTTAAGCCTATTAAAGCTTCGACTTATTGCACTAGTGCCACGACCAATAGCTTGTTATTGGATGAATGGTCTGCCTTGAAGCGCTGGACTGGGGCCGTGGGGCGAGATCGGATCGGATCCTTCCCAGTCTTTCTTCAGAGTGCCTTGTCATGGTCTAAGACCAGGCTGTGTGCTTTGACATTTCAGGCGTACAGTCTTAAGCGAGATTAGGAATGCATTAAAGTAATTTAGCTCGCGTGGCGGAGTTCCGAAGCTCGGGCTGTGATTAGAGACATTTGTATACGAAGGTTAGCAACATAGCCTCAACAATCCTTCGGCCCCCACGTCAGCGTCAGGAATGACCAACACAACAAGCGCTCGGATATTTTTCTCTTTTCTTTTCTCCTTTTTTTCAACGCATGGAGATGTTGGGCTCGTTGAGCTCTTGCAATAAAATCAACAAGGGGCCCCGAAGTCAGATTGTCGTCGCCGTATACCCTTTCCTCATCTAAATCTCCAATGAGCTATATTCCTTCTCATGGCGAAGACAGACCGCAAGACGCCGGTCGAGGGCGCTTCGATCCCATTGTCCAGTTCTCCAAGTGATGATGGTGCTTCGTCTTCGAGAAATACCAACCATGCGGTGTTGATTACGTGGAGTTCTTTCGTGGTCACGATCCCCATCCTCGCACTCACCGTGGCATTCCTGGTGCTGGTATTCAAGTATCGTGTGAGCCATGGAGATCCTCCTTTCGAGAGCCTTCGCATGCCCGCGGAGAATGACGAAGCAAGCGCACTTTATGTCAATATGAACTCGAGTGTCCTTCTGTTCTTAGCTTCCTGGGCTAGCTCTGTCGCTACGATGCTGTCCGGGTTTATGTTAACCCTCGCCTCGTTTCCCATAGCACGGCGTTTCTTCCAAGATGTCCAGAGCTCTCGTGTGGATCGCCTGCCGACCCCATACCAATTGGCACTGACGTTGAAGTTTCTGGATGGAAGCACCCTCGCCGCGATTTGGGGGTGGCTCGTCTATCTCGTTTCGTGGAGAAAGACGCGTGCGCCGCTGGCACCTCCCTTGACCACCGCTGCATCGGTTGCCGTACTCGCAATACTGCTTGGGTAAGTTCTCCCGATCTGCTGAAGGTTGCTTGAGATGTTCTGACACCCGGAGAGGTTGCTGGTCGCCCTAGGGGATACCTGGCTGCATCTTACCACCACTACTGTGGAATTCACTCAAGTCAAACCGGTCAGCAACCAGACGGACTATGGTTTTGGACTCATACCTGAATGTCTTACGAGCAACAACTCGGTGGCAGCGCAGAGCGGAGAGCAAATTTTATGTAGCGTTTCCCTAGCGGTTACAGGCAGTTTCCTCAGAAACGGAACGGTGTCTCTGGGGGTTCTGAACGACATGTCGGACCAGGCGACTGTTTCGACGTATACCGACCCACAGGCGAACAAATACGCCTACTTGCAAGCACCGGAAGGGGCATCGCTGTCCAACCGAGACTATACGGCGAAGACATACGGAGCGAGGACACAATGCGAACTGATATCGACGAAGTGTAAATTGAAAAACAACGCGTCGGTCGTCACATACAACTGCTCCAGTGACTTCGCCGGCAGCTTCACTCAAACTGGCTTGAAAACGGCATTCTTCACCAACGCCAGCATGGCCGAAGATATGAGCCAAAGCATGTACAACAAGGGTGTGGGCAACCCATACTACTTTGCGGCGGGCAACATCATGAGTCTGGCCGGTGGAGAAGCGCCGAACTCCACTGAGTTTCTCAAGAGCCTTCACGGCCCATATGCGTTCATCCTGGGCTGCAACACGACGATCTACGACATTGAGTACGACCGGGTGAACAACACGGTAACGCGGTTTGTCCCAACTATCAGCAACACCTCTACGAGCAACGTCTGGCAGACGAGCATCTCACACCTTAACAACTGGTATCCTACGATCGAACAGACGGCGGGAGCAGCCATTTTGAGTGGCTCTGCCCAGGTGTTTGTGGACCAGATTGCCGAGTCCTTTAGTAAAGTCACCATCGCTCTGGGGGCGGACGCAGTCGATGCACGACCAGCAATAGCGGCACAGGATCGCGAGTCATTTCTCGTGGCGCGGCTCCCGAAGGCTCCTTTCATCACGTTGGTCGCGGTCAGTTTGTTGTACGTACTCTGCGGCTTGACTTTCGTTGTGCTCGCCCTGGTGGCTGTCCGACATAAAATACCAGATATCCAAGCGCGCATGAGCATCGCTGGCCTGGTTGCAGATCGATTTGGGGATCCCTCTTCATGGAATAAGAATACAAGCGTGGACGAGATGTTCGAAGAGCATTCTGGGAAGTCTGAGAAACGGGTTGCTATTGAGTCGCCGGATCTTGGCGGAGCCCATCGATTCACAACCCAGACGGTGGAATCGACTGTTGTTCACTGATCGGCAAGGTAGATAGATGGATTGAATCGTTCCCTAGGTGCATGGCTAGCTAGGGCTTGAAGAATACGTAATGTTTATTTGGATTTTCTTTTCTTCCTCTTATTTCCCTTGGCGGACGTACCGGAGCCCAAATATAGAGAACCATTTCCTAGAAATAGCGCCCCCCTAGGCCTTTTTAAGCATGTCCGATGAGTATCTATGATATACGAAGTCGACCTACACGGCCACCTGGGAGCTCTTGGTCCTTGACCCGGCCAGACATCTGCAAGAGCTGCCCATCACGTCTCTACCAGAGAGTGATGCATTCTACGTGCCAGGAGTGAAATTTGAGCACGGTGGCAACAGACGAAACACACTTGCAGATCCTTTCCTGATAGCAATGACGTGTGCGAGAGTGTTATTGGGTTGGAGTCGCCCAGAGAAGTGCTCCGAAGATAAGGTTAAACTGGATCCCCAGTTTCCATGGCCCAGCAGCCCCAGGATTCAGTCCCCGCGCTGCTGATCGAGTCGCCGCCAGAACGTGCCAGCAATGAGCATGCAGCTTGTGCCAAGCTATCGGAAATTCCAGGAAGTCTCTGCGTTTCGCATCCTTCCGTGGACAGCCGCGGTCCAACCACGGACCCTAGTCGAGCAGTAGCTTTCAGGGGCCACGTTTAGTCTAACGCCAAGACAGACGCGTTGATTTAGGAGCTCCAGCTCAATTCCGTGAAACAAATCCTTTGTCTCATTTTCTCTCATCGCGCTCGTCGATGGGTCTTCATGTCGCTGTATGCCGATAGCGGTGGAACAGGGGATTCCCGACAGCGCTCATCATGCCCTGATGTCGGACAGTGGAAAGAACAGTCACTATAATCCTTTTCGCACCGAGTCCAGTGCGGAGTTCGCCCTGGAATGTACCGTGGCGACGTTTATCGGCATCGCATGGTATAATTCCATCGAACTCGTCGTCCTGTGTTTCACCACATTCAAACGATATGGGGGATGTTATTTTTGGAGTCTGGTGATAGCCTCGATCAGCATCGTCCCCTTCGCACTGGGCTATGCGCTACTCATCTTTAAAATCTTCCCCAGTTACTTCTCTGTCGCCCTCGAGGTTGTTGGATGGTGGGGCATGGTCACCGGCCAATCCATGGTTCTGTGGTCTCGATTACATCTGGTCGTTCACAGCCGCAGGATTTTGCGCTGGACCTTGATCATGATTATCACAGATGCCATTCTGTTTCATGTCCCTGCGTCGGTCCTTGAGTTTGGCGCTCATTCCGACAACCATCCCGATTTCAATCCGGCCTTTGACATCTTCGAACGGATTCAGCTAGTGGCCTTCTCCGTGCAAGAGATTGTATTATCGGCCATCTATGCTTGGGCCGCGATTGAGATGCTGAAGCTAACGCCACGGGGCCAATATAAAGGCATCCTGGTCCATCTCCTGCTGATTAATTTCGTGATGATCAGCATGGACGCGGCGGTCGTGGGGGTGCAATATGCAGGCTTCTTTCGGATCCACGTATCCCTGAAAGCCATGTTCTACAGCGTGAAGCTGAAGATGGAGTATGCAATTCTGGGAAGACTGGTTCATGTCGCTGCCGTTCCGGTGCATGCCCTATCGAGCTACACTCCGACCGAACGATCCAGTTCTGTATCACACACATGAGACTTTTTGGAGGTGGATATATCCTGGGTATCATCCCCAACGAATGGCGGTGCTCTTCTCATGAGTCCGGTGCAACCTCTCCAGAGATGCGACTGATGTTGGTTGCAAAGTCGAAAGGTCGCTACTCCTGAAACGCACAGAGCTCTGCAACGGAGATCCATATAATGTCAGTTTGCTCGCCATTCAATTCACGGAGAAACTGTGAGCTCGTCGGCCTGGAGTGACTGAGCGCAGGTGAACGGCTCCCTGAGTAGTGTGAGCGAAACATTCGCGCTGAGTGTGGGAGTAAAATCATAGGGCTTTCCCCAGGGAGGCCAGTATGATGCTTAGCCTTTTCCTGTGACAATATTACATGACATCGGTATCGCAATACCTGTGAGATGCACCCTACAGTGGGAGTTAGTTGGATATGCCTGGTATCGACCGATATGATGTGTTAGATTGGCCCTCATGGTATGGGATGCGTGTACATACATATTTTCCTCTTTCTGTCTAGCTGTATATAGAATTTGACCGATACCCATGTTCATCTCCTCCCACCCTGATTAGCAGAGGCAATGTACCATATGCAGTGTCGCATGGATTCGATCCGGAGGTTGACTCTTCATCTCGAGCAATGCAAACTTATATACAATCGAATTGCAGATGATGGTGCAGCCTGTGGCAGCTATACACTTCCGCTGTTGCAAACCGCGTGAAGGTGTTGCCAGACAAGGTGCAGGTTCTGGTGCTGACGGGGAGGCTCCAGGAGACGATACACGGCGCTCAACTTGTCGTCCGGCTCTACCGTCCGATTGACTGTAATGAACTCCGGCGTTGTCCTATTCTGCACAGGGTGAGGCAGGAAACCTAGTGCAAACGCCGCTCTAAGGCCAAGAGGGGGCTGCATTAGACTGCGAGACTACTTTCGTCCTCTCTGAGACTCATTTCAATCCCACATGCGATGATGTTTCGTACGAGCAAACGGACAGCCCGGTCCGTTATCTGGAGGCTAGTAGTTGAGCAATATACCTGAAGCCTCAAGAGGAAATCACTAACTGTGGTGCTTCAGTGCTGGAGAGCTTGGATACTCTACGTAGATCAACACGTGCGAGGTGACCAGAGCGCACCCTAATTATAGGTATGCGTCAAGCTAGCCATTGGCGGCATAACCATGCAGGAAAAGGCGTAAAAATAATTAATATGACATGACAACAAAGCTAAAGACAAGAAAATGTCAAACTGTTACTCTATTCAGTCCCATCCTTGGCTATACGCAGATTGCTCCCATGTGAATTCTAGTTAAGGGGGAGTATCACATTAAAGTACGAGTAGAGACTTTGTTTGGCAGCATCACTGAATAGTCGAGAGAGTGTTCGATGTTCCTCGCCAATGCATATTTTTTATTCCCTATGATCTGCATGCGCGCTGTGAGTTATCACCACGGTTACTACCGGGCTGCTGAGTGGATCTATGGAGGAAACCATGGCTGATCTCATCGTAGCATAACCGAAAGGCCTCTGGTATCTACCAGTTAACAAAAGTACGATTTGTCTAGCGGCTTCAAAGAATCATTATCCTTGTTCCGCGAAGCGCTCCACATCGACTGCACGTCTTATACGATGATGTTTGACCCACACACGGGCAACTTTCTCCACCACTTATGCTCCTGTCCGAATGCAGGAAAAGATGGTAATCTTTTCAGGTTTGACCCCCTGTTCGTCCGGGATCCATGGACGTCCAGGGCAGCCGTCGGCCGCCGAGACCGTATCTCCAAAGCAGCTATGAAGATCTTCTCCAATTTCAGGCACCACAGCTTAATAGTCCTGTTGATATGTCATATTAACGTGTATCTGACAGGTGGAGGCTTGACCCACAATCGCCTGATGCGAACCATCTTCTTAGTTAAGAGAAACGCAGAGAAAAGAACCAAAAGCTGTAGCCAGCTGTCGACCCCTAGGGCTAGATAGAGGCCCGAAAGACACCCCTTTACACGACCACAATAGACATGTCATTGAAAGAAGAACAAAAGGGAATAGAACTTGATTGCCCACAGATGGAGTATTTAATTGTAGAGCAACATGTGATCGTATGCACTATTGTCCAAAATACACATCTCGTAACAGAAATCGAGTCGTGAAATTACATAACCCCATCCAACGTTAAGCGCTGACTGCCAGGTCTGTACGCTCCCGCATCTTGACAGGAATATCCTCGTGTCTGACAAACCATGAGTTGGTGACATGCCACGTGTGATCGAGGCTAGCAAGCTCCATCTGAAATACGCTGTTAGTAGTGTCTTACCAGGAAGCGAGGGGAAACTGACCTCAAAGGTACTGAACAAAGTCGCAATGAGTTTGTAGCTTTCGAGTTGGGATAGATATCGCCCCATACACATCCGGGGGCCAGCCCCAAAGCTGAAGTCAGTACTCTTCATTTTAGAAAATCGTGCTTGGTAAGCTTCCTCGCTTTCACCCGAGCTTGGCAACCAACGCTCGGGGATAAAATCCCCAGTGTTGGCCCCGAAGACGGCCTCATTCTTGTTGATCACCCAGGGGTTCATGCCAACAATAGTTCCCTCGGGAATGAAACGTCCGTCGGGAAGAGTAAAGCCACCTTCAGGAACAATCCGCTCGAGCATGAGGCCAACACCAGGGTTAACTCGCATGGACTCACGCATGACGGCGTCAAGATAGGTGAGCCCCTGCAGGTCCTTCCACCTGGCTGGGAGAGGGAGTTTAGCCGCATACAGTTCATCACATAACTTTCGATGGACGCGAGGATGCTTCAGGATGTGGTAAACCGCGGAGCACATCGTGCTGCCGGTCGTATCACTACCAGCCAAAGTGTTGGACAAGAGATAGCCGACGACCGTGTTATCATTGACGAGATCGGGGTACTTCTTCTTGGTTTCCAAGAATTTGTCAAGGAAGTCCGTGTGGTTGCTCGGTGAAGTGCCACCGCTCAGGCGCTTCTGGAGTTGCTCGAGACTAAAGATATTAGCCCAGACAAAGGTGGGCGGGCCGAGACGGACGATTGGGTTCTTGTCTAGAAGCAAGTCTAAGACCGGCATCTGAGAGATCTGCAAGGGTCAGCTGCGTCCAGGCGCAAAGGAGGTTGATTGATCTCACCGGGGCGAAGTAGTCGAGGCTCTTGTTCGATCGGCTTAGAAAGCCTTGATGGTCCGAACCAGCCTCCAGGATGCCCAGGTTTTCAGAGAAAGTGATTTCACTCATAACATCCCATGCAACTATCGGGACCCACGGATCAGTAGAGCTGATGGAAGACGTATCGTCGGTGACTTACAGAAATTAAGGTAGTCAGCCATGTCGCAAGGGCGGCCCTTTTCCACAAATCGCTCCCGCAGTATATCCATGAACAATTTAATGGTCATATCTACGCCAGGCTCCATCTCCTGCACCTTGGTCATTGAATAGAGCCCCTTCACTGGCCGGATGTACGTCGAGTGCCATTTCTCATCTTGATTCGAGAAGAGGTTCTTCAAGCGCACGCCGGAGACAATCACGTCGTTCACATTGTACATATTACTCTGATGATTGGGTTAGTTAGGATAGTATCGGTTACGACGCAAGTCAGGGAAACGAACCTTCATCCACGGATTCTTCGAATTAAAGACATGAGGGATGAGGCTAGGGTCCGAGAGACTGAGAACGTTGGGACCCATCCGCACCGCAGTTCCATACTTGCGGTGCAGCTGGTTGTGTGTGATATCACAACGGCCCCTGAATACATCCTGGAGGCGCCACAGATTGGTAAAGCTAGCCCAGAATGGCCCTGGAAAGATCTTCAACGGGGACGAAAGGTAGTTCCAAAGAAGGTGAGAGACGCCCAGGATGATGATTGCCAATCCCAGGTTCATTACCAGCTCGTTGATAGATAACATGATTGTCTGATGGGTCGTTTCAGCGCACTGCACTAGGTATGCAGCGTTCCAGGCACTTCCCTGTCCGTTCTTGACCTGTCTACATTCGGGGTAGATATACTTAATGTCGGACTGGAGAATGTGGGGGGAAGGATGATATGACACCCGGGCTCGTGCAGCAGGGTACGCCAGCTCCACAAGAAGGAGGAACGGGAGTAAACTCTCCGGACGACGGCGTACAATCTGGGATGCTCGAGTCTATCAGGCTTATTCTGCCTCGTCGCCATAGGAAGATGTCCGAGTTCGGCCCCATGCTCCCTGTGGGGGCATGATCAACAGTATTTTCCTTGATGTGTCTTCGTAGCCTCTATATCAAGCGGTGTTATAAGCGCACAGGGCGCCCGACTAATCGTACAGGGTGCCTGCTCAGTCCCTTAATCTAACTACTTAGAAAGGTCTTTGTGTCCCTAGGCGGGTAGCCCGTGGGCTCTTGAGGCCCATATAGAACGATATACGGAGTAAAATGGCACCTTTGTGTTCCAAGCGTGTGCTGTTTGCCGTTGGCGGCACAGGACGTTATTATCGATGTGTTGGCGGCCTTGCCATTTGTGGGTATATAACCGACACGGATTAATATCGAATCCTGTACGCTCTAGTCCCTACTATTGCGTAAAACATGTTGCGCTAATGGTGCCGATTGTGTCATGAGTGAGGATAGTGAAGCTGGCTAGCTGGCTTGGCGGTACTCCTGCGCAAACCCTGCTTGAAGTATACCAGAGGACGTGCTAAGGAGAAGACTAGTGTGGCAGGGTGCGAAAAAGATGTCGGTGGGATGAACAGGGCCACTGTAACAATGCCACCGCTGGTACCACTTCCTAGTTCAGTAGTGATCTGGTCTTATATCGTAACCTTGAAAGGTATCTCTTCCTATACCATCGAGTCATATCGACCAGGGCATTAAGATAAAACTGGCAGAATCCTAGTCAACAAACAAAGTCCCTGGCCCGCCAGCAGTCCAACGGTAGCCTCCCACAAAAAAGGTCCGACCCGCTGGCGGAGCGCTGTGGAGTCTGGACGGATGCCGATCCATGTCATATCCACTTCGCTAATGTTCGCTAACCGTGCGGGTTGGCTCATTGGCCATGGCATAGGTCCATTAAGGGCTCGTTCTATGACTCGGCTGTTCAGGATGTGCTCCTCTTATGGTAATCACCCCCTGCAGTGTGCGTATTTGACCAATATCGATTCGTCGAGCGGGGGTTTCATCCCAATGTTACTGCGGAACTTTATCCTTGCCACTATAAAGCAGCGGTTGATATTAGTTCGTCTTAAGTCGGGAGTGGCCCTTGCTCAGTGGAGGTTGTTCATGTCAATCTTTGCCGTTATTCGTGTTTCCAAGTTGGTACGTCTGAAGGATAAACCCACGTCACATACTCCGTATTATGAAAGAAAAAGAAAAAATGAAAATTAGAAAAAGGTACAGTTGCGCTGTGTGCGGCGCTACAGAGACTTGGCCTACAACATTCTTGAGGTTTGGACTCCCCAGGAGACAAAGCTCTGGGGGTGGAAGTTCACCTTTTACTCCGTACATTTACCCTGGTATTGGTAGCCCGGGACATCCGGGCGACTTGACAGCTTCTGCCCAACACTTTTCCGGCGAAGGTCTTTGTGGACATCCTCTGCATGCTTCCATATACCCCAATTCGCTGACGAGCCATGTCGTCGAAGGCGATTGACAACCAGGGTCCAACCATCCTGGCGGTGTGCTGGATCCTGGTCTTAATCCCGGCACTTATTGTCGCCCTCCGAATGTATTGCAAGGTGATGTTGAATAGAGGATTCGGATGGGATGATATGGTGATCTGTCTGGCTCTGGTCCGTGGCTTTCCTCCGATTTAACGCTACTTGATAACTGATCATCGACCAACAGGTGCTGCTCCTTGTCTACACGGCGCTCACCACCCGAGGCGTCCAGATGGGCGTAATCGGTAAACATGTTGGCGATATTGACGACCCCAGTAAAACGCCTGGAGCGCTAAAGTTGATCTATATTGGCATGATTATTTGTATCATCAGCTGTGTGCTCAGCAAGACGTCCTTCGCCATCACCCTATTGCGCATTGTGACAAGTACCTGGCAGAAGGCGATCCTGTGGTTCATCATCATCTCTATGAATATCATCATGTGGCTATGTGCCATTTGCTACCTGCTGCAGTGCAAGCCCGCGGCGGCACTCTGGGATGCCGAGCTTATGCCGACGGCGGACTGCTGGCCCAGCTATATCTTTCAGACGATAGCTCTTACTGCCGGGGGTACTATATAAGAAGCGCTTTAATCGAGAGGCGGTTCGCTGACATGTTTCTTAGCCTATTCCGGATGTATGGATTTCATATTGGCCTTACTGCCATGGTTGGTGATTTGGAAGCTCCAGATGAGGCGACGCGAGAAGCTAGGCATCGCAATTGCGATGAGCTTGGGTATCTTGTACGTGTGCTCTGCATCTCCAACTGCAACCAAGTGAAGTACTGACATGGCCATTTCCCAGTGCGGCAGCGACGGCCTTCATCAAAACCACGAAGCTAACCAACGTGTCAAACGTCGCCGACTATACATGTATGTCTCTCTGCCTTCCTGTTCCCTTGTTTGACTTTGTGCTAATGCGGCCATAGATGCATGTTCGGAGATTCTCATCTGGGCATCGGCTGAAACAGGTCTGACCATTTTTGCCGCCTCGATTCCTTCCCTCCGGGTGCTGTTTGTCCGGATCAGTTCCTCCTACAATCACAGTGACGAGCCATCTTCCTATGCCTACAGCAGCTCCGCAAAGAGAAGCCGGAATCGCCGGGGCCTGGCTGGGTCTCGCCAGCGAGATCCTTACTACAGTGGGGAGACTATCATCCTTCCCGACCGACGAGACGACAACAGTGCTAAAAGTATACTTGGGAGCTCCGGGATTAAGCAGACGCAAGAGGTCATCGTAACATACGACCAGGGCCCAGAGGAGAACGAACAGGTGGCAGATAGGCTGGATGTTTTGCGCTCAGAGTCACACCGTTAGGACGGCTGTCTATGTATTATATTGCGATTGGCAAGCGTGTGCACTACCCTGGGTGTTATGACTATGGTCAGACAAAATAAGATGATATCAATCGCCAATAGAAGCCCAACCAGGGACGAGTTCTCCTGGCCAACTGAAATGAAAGCTTGACCACGCATTTGACACCGATCGCTCCCCACGATCAACCGTATCGCCAAAACCAGCCAGGGAATCAGTGATGACTTTGGTTCTTTTGGGGAAATTTGCGCCTGATCTCCTCCTCAGTGAATCGGCGAGTCTTAGTGCGCAGCATTTCCGCAATTTCGCTCTGCTCCATCCCGATCTGATCTCCCAATGGAACCAAACACTTGGCGAGATGGAGATAGTCCTTCCGCATTAGTCTCACGGTGATCATAATGTAGTCGATGTTGCGGAACACCAGTGCATTCTCGGTGGTATATCGGTCCTTCTGTTGCAGGAAGGCCACGGGGTGCTCCCTCCAGTGGCGGCGAGGATTCAGGTGATGGGAAGTGTGATAGCCATCGTTGTAGCAGAAACGGTTACTCTGCTCCTGTTAGTTTACATCGCGGGAAATCAGACCTCCGGCGCTTGCTTACTGCAACATCGATCAATGTAATGCTCGAGCGAAAGTCCGAGTCCGGATCAACCTCGTCCACAAAGGCATGCTGCCCCCAGTTGCCCACCATCAGCCCCAGGCGCAGTTGCACAAATGGAAGGACGAAGCAAAAGAGCGTTGGTTTCCACCCGAGATATTTCCAGGCCCAGTACATCGACGCCATGCTGAGAATCTCCCACGCCCCCGCCTTGAACGCACAGCGAAGATTACCCTTGCGGAAAAAGTAACGGGGTAGCTCGAACCAAATACACAGCAAGAACCGGCCAAAGTAGCAAAGAAAGTCGAACAGGTCATCCCGTTGATACCGGATGGTCGACGAGAGATCGTCCGGCCCATTGCCCTCCACATGGTGGTGCTTGACATGGTGATAGTAGTAGCTGTTCCAGGTATGTCCCATCAGGCGATCTGTGATATAGGGGAATGTCATGTCCAGCCAGCGGTATTTCGGCTTCAGCACTCCGCCCATATGGATATGCTGGTGCATCAACAGGGTATATGTCCCGGTATAGTAGCTTTGCATGAGCCAATGCAGGACCCCATGGGTCCAGCTGAATCTATAATATAAGAGGACTGCGCTGGGGACGGAGGTAGTGAGGTAGAGCAGAATATGGGACAGCATCACCACGTCGGTCTCATGGCGAACAATTCTTCTTGCCAGGCCGATGTAGGGCTGCAGAATCCACCTGTCGAGCCAAGGGTACAGGCGAAGATCCCTGAGGTCCCATGTAAACACAACGCTGGGCTCGAAGTCTGAATGCTGAGGATCATTCAACGCCTGCAGTTTCTTGACCGTCTCTTCATTGTGAGACGTCCTACTTTGTATCACGGCTTCACCATCTACCAGTCATCTTTAGAGTCTGTGCCTCATTGGGGACTGGGGATGGGAGTGGACTTACCTTGTTCCTCTTTCTTCCATGTTTTAATATCGTCCAAAAGGTTCTCCAAGACTAGCACATCGCTAATCGTCAAATTAGGATCAAGATCCATGGCACCGACGCGGCTGGGTTACTGTCTTCTTTTCTACCTGGACAGCTGGAATTTTTTTGCGATCAGCAAATCAGCTGACGTCATTATTTGGCTTTTCCTTTCGTACTTTAGTATTTTTTTTTTTTTTGCCCCTCCAGATACGCTTTGTTCGATCGCGGTTTTTACGTTTCCACTTTGGTGTAACTGCGCCTTCTTTACGTTCATCCGAGCCCGATATATGTGGGCATACGGAGAAAAAAAAAATAAAAAAAAAAAAAAGAGAAAAAAATAGGAGCCCCCTTTTCGTGTGGTCTGTGCTTGATTTCTATACGAACCAATCATGGCTAGACCTGGGTGGCTCCGTAATCTCCATAGTCTCCATAATCCTCAGGGGGAACTGGTCTATTGAGTCTTGAGTTGGACTCTATTCTTGGAGAGGGTCTCCAATGAACGCAGACGCCTAGTGAGTACGTCTAGGGGAACATACGATGCTATAAAAAGAATGTGTGTGTGCCGCCTCCTGGAATGCCAGCGCCGGAAACGGCGGTAACGATGAGAGGATACTTTATATCTCTCCCTCGCAGGACAGCCACAGTGATAGTACTCTCTGATGCGGTGATTTAGTGATCTTGGCGAATGCCCCCGTTCGCTTCATCTCAGCCCTACATGCGAGTAACGTAGGAGTCTCCATGAGAGTTTCGCATGCACCTTCCTGCTCACCGAGGGACATGCGATGGGCCTTAGCCGACCCATCTGGTATGATGTACTAACTATGGATAACCAAAAACCTCAATCTACCAGCCTGTTGCATACCGGACAGTCATGAGTCTCCCTGATCGGGTTGTTTTCCCCCCGAACGACGGCTTGCCGTGGCCAAGGCTTGACCGAATTCTCCGATGTTCTTCAACCGTTGAGTGGGGCCCGTAAGGCACGTCGGTCAGGGCTTGGCGTGCAGCGTGAGGGAGAGAGCAATTAGAGTATTTTTTCAAAGGTTGGCTCGGGGCCCGTTAGGAGTGGAGTGGTTGCAAATCATCGAGAGAGGTCTCCATTGATCGGTAAGCTAAGAACGCAGGTGTATCGAATTGCACGGTGGCAATCGCAGAGCGGGTCCAGACCTGCGAATTTTGCTGAATTGACGGGAAGGTCGAGCCGGCCAGAAACTTTTTGATCGTTGGCTAAGCCACTCACTTCCTCCGATACCAAAGGAGTACTCCACCAGATCGACTGCCTATTTTCCCTTCTACGAGACATGTTTCGATCGTAGAATCAAGGTTCTATCCAGGGTAAAGATGACGCCACAGACTGCACAAGAGGCTGACAAATGCTACTCTGCGACACGGTTTAGCAAGCAGGGGATAAGCCTGACTCAATTTCGGGGTGTATGAGACACGATATAAAAGCGGTCTTTGAACCTCTTCCGAATGCCAGTAATTCTCCCACAATTAAACAGCCCTTGGTATACACGGAATCATCATATTCACACCACGCGATGTCGCAAACTCGCATTCTTCTGACCGGCGCCACAGGCTACATGTGAGTATACTTCCTTATGCGTCGTTAGAGAAACACACTAATGAGACACAGTGGTGGCTCGGTCCTGACCACTCTCAAGACCAGTCCTGCCGTCGAGGTACAGAACGCTCAGATCGACGTCCTCATTCGCGGGCCGGAGAGGATTCCGGAGTTTGAAAATCTCGGTGTTGGGGTCATTGTCTTCAAGAGTCTCGATGAGACAGATTTCATTCGGAAGCTCGCGAGCGACTACGATGGTGAGCATTGGTAAAGGAACTCGGCGACGACAGATCTCTGATGGCATTCTATACCAGTCATTATCAACACCGCTTCCGCTTTCCACACAGAATCCGCTATCGCCATGATCACTGGTCTTCATGATAGAGAGACCAAGACAGGCCGGAAACCCCACTTTATCCATGTGAGTGAGGAGATAGAGAAGTTATTGAGGTCTTAACCGCTGACGAGTTGGCAGACCTCTGGAACGTCCAGCATTGCCGACCGCCCGGTCAGCAAAGTCTACCTCGAATCCCGAGAGCTGCACGATACCAACGATGTATATGCGTATCAACAGGCTCGCGAGGACCACGAAGCCTATAAACAGCGCACAACCGACCTGGCCGTCTTCCGCACGGGTCTTGATCTTTCCGTCAAGACGACGATCATCATGGCCCCAACCATCTTCGGCATTGGCACTGGTCCAGTCAACCGGCTCTCGATCCAAATTCCCGCGCTCATCCGTCGTGCCTTGCAGTACGGACACGCTGTGGTGATCGGGGACGGTCAGGCCGAGTGGGATCATGTCCACATCGCCGATCTAGTGACCCTGTTCGAGTTGGTTCTGGTGAAGGTGCTGAAGGGAGAGGACGTGCCGTACGGAGCCCAAGGATTGTTGTTCGCAGAAACGGGCCGTCATACCTGGATGGACGTATCTCGCGGCATTGCCGCAGCAGGATCCGAGTTGGGCTTACTAGCGACCGACGAAGTTCGTAGTGTGTCCCTGCCAGAGGCAGCCGCCTGGGCCGCCAATGGCAGCGAGCAGGTGCGCGAGCTAGGCTTTGCATCCAAGTGAGTCCCCTTCCCCCGTTGCCATCATCAGTGGTACTCACCCTATCCTAGTGCTCGATCGAAGGCTACGTTGAGCAGAGCCTTGGGATGGCAACCACAGAAGACAGAGACGGACTGGCACGGTGCATTCAAGGAGGACTTCGAAGCGATTGCCAAAACTGTGGTATAGAAAATAGTCTGTCTACTCATTTCATGTCGGAAACCGGGGGAGTCATGGTGCAGAATTTTCGTCTATCTAGCTTCCTTCACGCGTAGGTAATAATACAATTGTTTTGACCTTTGACATTCTCAATCCTGGATCTGGCTATCCTTCGACTCGCTCTAGTAGAGAGGCACATAGCAAGATGGTGTAGGATATCCTGGCAAAGATGTATATAAATGATAACGAAACCGAGTTTCAGAGTGAATTGCAGAATCCTTCCCTGTGGATTCCATCATGATAAGTACTTTTCTGTCTACACAGGCGGGTGAGTCTTTGCAATGTCTAGAATATTTATTCGGTCGACTCATCACTCTATATGCTCAGTTTCATATCAGTTCTGGTAGCATATTTTGTGCTGGGGCAAAGATGGGGAAACGCAGAAAACCGTATTATACCAAAGCGGAGTCGCTCTGACCAATGACATAGGGCAGAAAGTCTCCGGGACCGGATTTACAAAACGAGAATTGGATGACATGTGGATTATTAATTGATTCCAACATCCCCTCGCAATAAAACGAAGCAGCAAAACCGACCAAGGATATACTGCTCCCATGCTCTAACATACTTGATACAATGCTTCACGGCGACATGTCTCAACCGGCTCATACGTCAAAGACCCGAACTCGTACTGGCTGCGCCAACTGTCGCCAGAGTCGGGTCAAGTGTGACGGAGAGGAGCCCTGCACGCGATGCTGGCAGAAAGGCTGGCAATGCACCAGGGAAAAGTTGACTCTCAAATGGAAATCGGACTATCAGAGCCGTGGCTTGGCCTTCGGTCGGGAAGGAGTCTGGGGAAAAGGACCGTCGTCGAAGAAAAAGGCCGGTGTCATATCAACCGGGGAGCAGAATTGGTCTCCCAATAGCACCGTGTATCCGTGGAGCTTTGTCAATCAGGATATCTCAACAATGGAGTGGCTTTACGATGAGAAAGGAGCCCCCCGATACCCGTCATCTATGGAGATCAGTGTGATCCGCCCGAAGCGCGACAGGTTCGGAGTGGCAGAGCAGACTCCTTTGTGGTACTCGCCGCCTGTATTTCCCTACCCACAAGCGCAGAAGCACGCCGTCATGGTGGAGTATTTCATCGATCAGGTCTGTCCTCGAACGACGTCAAGTCTAAAGATCGCTTCTCCTTTCACGTCTGTGATCCTACCATTTTGCTTGAACGGCTCCGAGAACGGACTCGTAGCGCTCCAAGCACTGGCTGCGTGCTACTGGTCCCAATCTAACCCCGTGCATACAAGCACCGCAGTTCGATTAAAGTCCCACGTTCTGGGAGAATTACGCCGCAGGATTGTGGCTGAGCCCTCCTATACCATCTCCCCGGATCCCGAAGTGCTGGTCCTGATGATGATGCTGAGTCTATACGACATCGTCGACCAGTGCGACAAAGGATGGGTCGTTCACCTCCAAGGCGCGAAGGATATCATCCGGCTTCGGAGGAGAAACCTATCCAACCAAACGCAGTGTCCAGTGACAGCCTTTGCAGAACTATTCTTTGCGTTCCAGGATGTCATGGGCCGTACTGCGTGTGCCAAGGCAGATTTGTTCGGTCCTTCTTTCTGGGATCAGACTGACCGTTCCGTCAACCCGTGGATGGGATGTAGCCCTGAGCTGGTTTCTATCCTCTTTGCGATCCTGGATCTCAGTCGGATCCGCCCCAAGATGGACACGGACTTAGCCGAGGAGGTAGACTTCAGCATGAGAGCTTCTGCCTTGAATCGAAGATTGGGAAGCCTCGTGCAAGTCTTAGCTGATCCCGAAGACCGTGCCCTCCAGGCGGTTGCCGATCTCAAACGTTTGGCATGCACCGTCTATCTGCACTGCGCCTTGTACAACGCAGAACCATCTACCCCAATCGTTCGCAGTCTCGTTCGCAGGATCATCCAGCAATTATCCGCCTTGCTCAAAGAGAACCTCATTATCAATGCGACATGGCCTATTTTCGTCGCTGCCGTCGCGCTGGATCCTGCAGATGGAGAGAATTGGCCAGACCCGGTCACCGGGGAGCTGGTCTGCGGACGAGCTTTGGTCCTGAGAGCATTGGCGACGATGGCCCAATCCACCGTCACCAGTGTGGCGCGCGTCCGCTCCATTATTGAAACGGTTTGGCAGTCGCGAGACCGAGATTTAGCCACCGGATCGTCCGGCCGGCAATCCTCGCAGCACAATGACTGGGAATGGTATGTGGTCCCGCTGAGTGACGCACTGAGCCTGGTATAGTCATGTATCAAAGAATATATCTCTCTATCAGACGCGAGTGCATCGGCTCTGTCGCAATTCACTGTGGCATATCATCGGTGTTATCCTGATCTCCGACTGTTTCCACGGCCTGGAATAAGGTCAGTCTTCAATTTGCATGAGTCTCCAGTCTAAAACAAACGCCCTTTGTTATCGAGACCACTGGCGTCATGAGGAACCTACGCCGTCCTAGGCTGCAACCCCTCTACAGAGCAAGCAGGTCTCAAGACTTACAGCAAAGACTCTGGCCCGTCATTGCTGGTAGCTTCATGCTCGGGGTACTTTCGTGGGCCATTTAAGACTATCGTGATCGGGTGAACTTCGGTGAGAGAACAGTTCATGATCCGGTACTGGCTCGCGCTTGGACTAACACTCTCTATAGGAACCGGTGGCACACCACCCACCATTCGCAGCTGGTTCAAAGTCAACTGGTACCCGCACTGTGATTGAAGCCTCCTAGGGCCGGCGATTTGCGGTCCCCTCAATGGTGCCTCCTGGATAGGTAAGCCTCACAATCCGACACCTCCATATCACGGCGAGAATGGATGCTAACATAGCCCTTGATAGCTCATGGTATACGCGCCGCGAAACATTGAGGAGGTTGAGCTTGTTTCTCAAATCGCCCGAGCTGCGATTTAGGGGACGACGGGTACGAAGCTGGGTTTATCTGTCTCGTCGCGCCATTCTGAATTATTAGCAGACAACGGCTAGTTGGGAAAGCGTCATCGGATGCGCCGCGCGCAGGGCTCGAGTAGACAAGGCGAGATCTTAGCGCAGGAACTAAAGCCAGATTAAAACTCAAAGATATAGAGTAGAAATTAACGCGTCATATCATTTCGCTTTCTCACGTATGACGGATTTATGGCTCGGCCTCGGAGTTAAAGAAAATGGCCGTCTTACGAGTATAAGAACTCAACCATCCACTGCCGTTTCCCAGACTATTCATCGCGCCAGTTTATACTCTCACAGCCATGCCTCCGTTCATCACTCTCGAAGAACACTATGCCTCGCCGAAAGTGCGCGAAGCCAGCGCTGAAGCTCGTGCGCATTATGCCAACTTTCCACCTGCTATAATGTCCAAGTTGGAGTCCCTGGGAGAAGACCGTATCCAGGATCTCGATAAAGGAAACGTGTCGCTCCAAGTCATTTCCCACGGTCCGGGGAATTTATCGCCCCTTCTCTGCTCCGAAGTAAACGATGACCTGGCGTCTGCCATTGCCAGAAATCCCACTCGACTAGCGGGATTCGCCATGCTCCCGATGAGCGAGCCAGCTGCTGCTGTCGCCGAACTCGAGCGCTGCGTGACGAAACTGGGCTTCGTTGGAGCTTTAGTGGACAACCACCTGGACGGGCAGTTCTACGATGACGAACGCTTTTGGCCCATCTTTGAAAAAGCGCAGGAATTGGACGTTCCGATTTACATCCACCCGACTTTCGCGTCCGACTCCATGATGGAACATTATAAAGGGAACTACAGCGACTCGGTGGCGCTGGCGTTGAGCGCGTTCGGCTGGGCCTGGCACGCCGAGACCGGACATCATATCCTGAGGCTATTTGCCAGCGGTCTCTTTGATCGCCTGCCCAGATTGAAGATTGTGATCGGACACATGGGTGAGCTGCTACCTTTCCAATTGGATCGGGTTTTTGCGATCTCGGACCGATGGGGCAGAGAAAGAAGTTTTCGAGAGGTCTGGAGGAACAATATCTGGATCACGACCAGTGGCATGTTCTCATTGACGCCACTCGCTTGCCTTCTGCAAACGACGTCCATTGATCATGTGTTGTATAGCGTTGACTATCCGTTTTCACCGAATGAGAAAGGGTTGCGGTTTTTTGAGGAGATTGAGGCGAGCGGCTTGATCACTGGGGGGGACCTGGAGCTATTCGCATACCAAAATGCGGAAGCGTTACTCAATGTCAAGGCGATCCATGTCTGAATTCCCCCTTTTTTCACTCACGGGTCTATCGCGAAAGAGGTTGTTCATACGTGACACTGTTACTCTACATCATCAGGGACCGCTATGCCGTACGTTGGACACGCAGAATGACGCTGGCGGGTTGCTCTTCAGGAAACTGCTATACACCTGTTCAGTCGAGGTAAATTAGGGCTGACATAGCTTCTCTATTACCGCATCTAATGCAATGGACGCTAAGATTATAATACAATTGCATGTTCGGATATGCAACTGGGGGGGGGAAGATAGGAAGAAAAGAGATCTTCCGACGTGAAATGGTATCATTAACAGAGGGCAATAATTCAAGGAGAAAACA
Source organism: Aspergillus pseudonomiae (assembly GCF_009193645.1). Classification (NCBI taxonomy): domain Eukaryota; kingdom Fungi; phylum Ascomycota; class Eurotiomycetes; order Eurotiales; family Aspergillaceae; genus Aspergillus; species Aspergillus pseudonomiae. The sequence goes on from NW_022476005.1 coordinate 393,603, forward strand.
ACGGCGTGAAGACAAGACAAATCTTGAGTAGGGCTCAATCTCGACCCTGCATATAGACAATGTCCTATGCCATAGAATTGGGACTCTGCGGCCATTGAGATGGTGCGGTATGGCTGGCGTAAGTGGAATAACTGGTGGCATCTTCGCGACTATCGACAGTACCGCGACGTTTGCTAGCAATGGGATGTGAAGCGATCAAGCTATGCTGGCTGGGAATGGACGAAGCCATCCGGGACCACATGCGGATGATCGGGCGCACGGTCGCAAGACTACCGGCGGTGATGCCTAAGCAAGCTTCTACGTTGGAGCAGATTGAGATCTGGGTGGTTGCGTCTGCGCACGGTCAGTGTGGTGAGGCAAGACAAGAAAGAGGCGCAACTGACGGAGAAAGTCTGGGCTCTTTGCTGAGCTGAGAAAAGGGATGCGGACGATCACAGCAGCGCTCGCTCTGCAGCCAAGAGTTAGTATCATAAACAGCAGAAGGCCCGGTGTACGGTTCCAGAACGAACATGCAACCAATCCCTAAGATCCCGGCCACGGCAAGTTTCGTCCGATTATCCATTTGAAGCCTCCAGATGAGGGCTACTGGAAGAAGGCCCATGGTGAAATCACAGGCCGCCGCGACGGCGCTGTACATGTAGACCACCCCGAGAAGCGAGTTCATGTCCAGACAGTGGCCTTCCATCCAGAGGCGATTCCAATAGTAGGAGACTGGCTGGCATTGGAAGATGGCGAAGAAAAGAAAGACTATCCCCACCGCCGTGGACAGGGCCATCACTCCATAGAGAATCCATTTATGGATACGCTCCACTGTGAGGCGCAACAAGGTGATGGCAATCGACAGTCGAGCAATCGTCACGGTGATGATGTAGATGATCTGTCCCAGCCACCAGAACTATTTTATGGAAGCCGTTAGTAGAAATGGTGGTCAAGCAGGAGACCCAGACTGACCAAGAATCCGCGACGGACGTCGTCAGGTCGGGTCGCAAGGTATTCCGGCGTTTTCCCTGTGCCAGAGGAGGCGCTGAGGAAGGTACAGGTGGCGAATCCCACATTGAACACCTCGAATAACTGTCAGCACAAATCCAGGACAAGACGAAGACGAGGCTGCGCACCATCGCCGTCACAATCAATGCATCGTCGCATCCGAATGCGTGCACGATTCTCAACCGCACAAAACATCGTAGACAAACCGCCACCAGTGATATCCCGAAGAACACGGCGGTTACTATAATAAGGGCATTGCTATTATTCCCAGATCCCATTGTCCAGCGAGGGTAGATGTACCTGGACGGACGGACGGGCTATCGGACAGCCTTGAATACTTTACGAGGAGGGAAGCGGTTCATCAGGCGCTGCAACCCTGCTGATCTAATGATTGAATATATTGGAGAAGGCAAACTTTATTTAACTGAAAGATCCGACACGTTGGGGTCCTCCAGAACCATCTGCATCCAAGCCATGGTTGTTTCCGCGCGGAGCCGCGGAACCTCGACGAGTCTAGACTGCAGTGTGGTTTGCCAGAATTTGGGAAATACTACGCCATGGGAAACTTGCTGTAAACGGCCAAGGGAAACTAATGATCGCTAAACTTTCGCCCTGTGGATGTGCTGTCCTCGGGACTGCAAAAACCTTCGCATCTGTCCTGTTCCAGTTTAGATGTGCTCGGCGATCATTCGGGGCCCGATCTCTGTACTGCGTATGCGACACTGGGACTCATCATCCGACCTCTTGGACCGGCCGTTGCATCATTGGTAGTCTGCTGAGCTCTTCATGATAAGTGGCCAGGCTGTGAGTCACGAAGGGTAACCTCTACGGACGATGAACGCGAGATTCATGTTTGGGGCGTCACTATTGCTTTTCTCCCTCCTGTAATAGGACGACAAGAAACGTGTCCCGAGTATCAAAGCCGCCCTTGCAATGTCAGTGCTCGTGGTGCGAAGCGAGCTGAAGAACTCCACTCGACCCGCCTGCATAGCTAGACGTCCCACTAGACAGTAGTTAGGCTCAAATAGGCTAATACTCCGGAGTAGAGTCTTGATTGATAGCTCCACTCGAGTCGGCCATAGGATCGGGATGGTGACTCGTGGGTACCAAGAATATTTATACGGCGAGGTCTAGCCCTTCTGTGGTGCGTCTTCATATCCACGTCTTTCACCTGAATCAAGAGTTGATAGATATCCGTCGCTTAAGACAAGCAGTGCAGCAAGGCTTACAAAAAAGTGAGTGTGCACCGTGCTACCTACTGCCAACTAGACAACTATCAGTTTATAGCAGACCGTAGCAGACCCGCTCACATGTTTACTTCCCAGAATCAATCATGGAAGAATTCGACCAGTGGATATCCTCATACATAAGCTCTATCTGCTGCTGTAGAACACTATAAGCCGGTCTACCTACGTCCAACGACTCTCGGTTGTTTCTTGACGTGCTGGCATAGACTTCCGGCCGGAGATTCGAGGTAAAGATCATGACTAGGCTGGAAAAGAAGTTGTACACGGAAGGGGTGTAACAGAATTTCTAGATACCCAAACGCTCAAAGATAATAGGAAACTGACAGGTCAAGTTGAAGTGACTCTTGTCATGCTGTGTCCAAGTCCCCTTGACCAAGGTGTTGATCCTTCGAGGCTTGAAGCGAAGAGCCCATTCATCTACAACTAACCATATCTCTTGACAGCTTGACAGGGAGCCATTGCAAGCGGCATGAATGCCCATTGATCTCGTAAATCTATTCCCCACAACCTGTTGCCATGTGGATCTTTCCCTCGGGCTACTTTCTCGACTTGTGTGTCCGATACCCGTTCCTGTCAACTCGACAACCCGAGAAGCCTCAAACCCCGGGCACGTCACTAGTCAAATAGACCCGGTTGTTGCTCGGGGACTTATTTTAATCCTACAGGATGCTAACCAGATTTAGTTTCTCCCGTGAGAGTCCGTGATGCATCATGAACATGTCTCCCAGGCGGGGCCCTACTCAATTTTGTGCGCTGGCTAACTGGTAGTGGCGGAGCGCCACAGGGAACTGTTGGTCTATGACTTCAGGATGGAAATGTAATGTCTTTCTCGGAGAAAAGGATCAAGAAACTATGGGGCCGAGGAAATGCAATGCGCAGCCTGTCTCCCTTCCATACATGTCAACTCTCTCGCGAATATACAGACATCCGAGCGTGACTCACATTTATAGCTTAATGGCAGTCTGGGACCACGGCTCTACGGCGCCAGTGGATATCCACTGTACTCTGTTCATATCGCAAATCACTGTCGCGAGTCGGTGGGGCTATGGGATCCTCGTATTCAAATCCTTCTCCTTGTGAGAAAGCTCCTTTGATCCGGTGGCAAGCCAAACGCCATGTGGTTTGCTCCGCGGATATCATGAGATCTACAAGTACCAGACTATCTAAATTTTAAGTACTAGTTTTTCTAGGTTACATGATAGAGCACAGACCATACTCTGGTATGTCTCTATCAAGTAAATCCCTATAGCATGGAGGTCAGTTATGGAGATCGGAGCGGCTGACCGTGGGCGAATCATTGCCCTTTCTTTTCGTTTTCTGATGTTTCTGAATGGTATTTTTTTTTTTTTCGATATGGCGCCCTGTAGTAGTGTTCTTACCCATTCCTTCTATCTGAATCAGGGGTTGACCGTCACATCGCACCCAAAACAAGCTAGAACGAGCTAAGAGGAGGTGGTGGAATGGCGACATGGGCAGGGATTTCCATGCGGTTCGGACCGGAGGGCTGATCATATATAGTACGACGAGCTACTGCAGTTGCTAGAATAGATGGTCACATCGATCATCAGGCCACAAATCCTAGTTCGACTGGGTTACATCGGCGCGTCGATGGCGAGCGTATTCGTCCCGCCCTCCGATTAGGGTTATAGTAGCGGCTGCTAAGACTCTCCAAGCCTTCGAAAGGCCCTTGCCCCCTTGCCCCGTCGCGTGGGTGCCATTCTTTCCAAAAGCTTTTCTTTGCTTACCAACCTCCTGGCACTTCTTCTGCTTCCTGGGTATATGTAGAACTCTTCGTGCACAGTCGAGGAAGCTGTAGCAAACAGGACAGATGCTATTTGCGCCGATAGTGCTCCTTCCATAGCGCCTATCTCGCAACCACATCTTATTCCGCTTCCTGGGTCTCACTGACCGCAACTCATGCATCCATGAATCCTTCGACAGCAACCTCTAGCAGTCAGGAAATCGGCCCTGGTAGCCGGGATAGCCACAAGGTGATGGCTGTAGGTGTGGGAATTGGTGTGTTGTGATCTAGTTTATCCTCAACGCGGCTTACAACTGCAATGTGAAGAGACCTGATCGCGTCCAAGTTCGATTGAATCGATTGCAATCCTCATCACGTGCAGGGTCGGGTTGATGGACCATATTCTGGAGGCTTGCAGGCTTGGATACAGACTCCCCCCAGCTCCACAAAAAAATGGAAAGAAAATCCAATAAAATAGAAAAATAGAGTAATACAAACCCACGGTCCGGCTATCACGTCATTCGTACGTCATTCTGGATTGCTGGTGTTTGTTTCTTGGCAGGACTGAAAAGCTTCGTAACGAGCGTCGTTTCGACCCAAAAAAAGGAATGGAGAGAAGGGGAGAATCCATCAAAAATAAAGGGAGATCGATCTACATGGAACCTCTAGAAGTAGAGCCGAGAGGGAGACACTTCCCAATCCCAATGAGTCGTCTTTTGGTTCGACACAGGACCATTCGAAGCTCTGGAGGTGAGCTCATGTTTTGATCAGCGCAGGAGACCCCGTGACCAGCCCCGTGCGCCGGCTCTGATTGGCGGGAGGGGCCTTCAGACGATTCATCGGCAGTCACTTCCGTCCCAATCGTGAAGCTCAGCGACAACAAACGCCCTTCTTGTCATGCCGTGTAGATGGAGCAAACGTGCAATCTATGCAATCTATGAGCTGGGCACAGTCGTTCGCAGACTTCTATAAAATACCGGACATATCCCCCCCCGGGTCCTACTCCATGGACTTCCACTGACACACACCACGTCGCGAGAGTGACGGCACCCTGAGGGAGCGGGGAAAATGTTTGGCAAGAGGTAATTGTGATACGCGCATACGCGAAAACGAGATGCACCCTGGCGTGGGCTCAACAGCACTTCTTCAGGAAAACGTCGCAGAAGCCGAATGAGGAGCTCATTCGAGAATTTCGCAATGACTTCCCTTATGTCTTTTCCGAGCTTTCGATCGCTCAGACGCTGCACCCAGAGGGTCTCGTCAGCCACGCCCAACCAGGTACCCTGCAGCCGGCGCCCTGGGACGAACAACCGTCCACGTCCACGCCGGCGAATCTCCTCGGTTTTGTGAGTCCCCCGAGTCAGCCGCATGCCGTATACAGGCCACTGCCCGATCAAATGTGCGCCGTCCTGCATAGCCCGGCGGGGGATTTGCACACCCCGACCGTGGAGTGGAACCTGACCAGCTCGCCCTTGCGCTGGACACAAATGATCAGTGCCCAGACCGTCCGTTCCCAAGATGACCCTCCACCCGCCAACATCGCCACGTTTCCCTCACTCGACCCGAGCCCAGTCTTCTCCAATGTGGACCCATTCGCCCCAGGCTTGCATGCGTCCCCCATCGTCGCGCGCTATTTTGATCATGATCATCAGGAATACGTGGCGCCGGATGAATGCGATCGGAAAGACTCATTCGTAGCATCCGTCCGAGAACTCTCAACGGACCAGTCAGGATTGCTGACATCGAATGTCCCTGAGAGGGCCTCCGTACACCCGGAAATCCCGTACTGGTCCCCCAGATCTGTCCAGGCCATCGGTGGACGCTAACGTGAGCGACCTTTGTAGATTCCGCTACCATGTCATCCTCCATGCGCCGACCGCAATGTTCGACCATGCCCGCGATATCCCCGTGACCTATCTGAACAAAGCCCAGGCCTACACAATCACGATCGTCGACTCCCGCCCGCCGGTCGCGCCCGTCCAGCCGGTCCAATACCGGACCCGAATCGGAATCGCGTTCGAAGAACCCACCCACCGATCCAATCCAACCCTCTGCTGGCAACTGTGGCACGGCGCGCGGGGTGGGAGTGATGCCGAGCGACGCGGCGGTCGCCCGTGCGCGGTGGAATTGGTGGCGCTGAAAGGAGGAGGCGGGGATACGCCTGATCCGGCGTGGCATCTGGAGAGTGCGTCTTTTAATCAGTTCTGTGTTTCATGGACGAGTGGGGGAGAGGCCTATTCGTCGGAATGCCAGATTCTCGTACGATTCCACTTTCTCTCCACAGATTTCACTCAGTCCAAGGGGGTAAAGGGGGTTCCGGTGAGATTATGCGCGAAGACGGAGACGATCTCGTTGCCCGAGGTCCCGTCGGAAGCTGAGACCGAGGCGGAGATCTGCTATTGCCGAGTGAAGGTCTTCCGGGATCATGGTGCTGAAAGAAAGCTGGCCAATGACGTTACCCACATCCAGAAGTCGATTGAGCGTGTTGAGAAACAAATCGCCCGGGCAGACTATCACGGGGGTGGCCTCGGTAAGAAGCAGAAACGCAGGAGCGTCGCGCGCGGGACCACCCCGAGTGATCCGACCCGGTCGATGAGTCGCTCTCCTAGCGTGTCCACCCCGGGCGATCTGTACAAGGTGTTGTACGATCTGCAACAGCTCTTCTCGTCCGCCCTCTCGGTGAGCGTGTTTTCCCTGCCCGGAGATGAGCAGGACGACCCAGATCAGCTGGCTAGTATCACCCTGGGGAATCATCCTTCATCGCCAGCCAATGTGACGGACGTTTGTGGCGATGCCGACTGCGATGGTCCGACCGACGATGGTTTTCCTAGTCGACCGTCTCATTCTCCCCCCCAACCCTCGGCCCATATCACTTCGAAACAGGGCACATCGGCAGACCCGCCACTCGGTGAGCTTTGTCAAGTTTTACGCGCAGTCGATGGGGGAGCTAACCAATCCTTAGTCGCCTGTTTCTACGTCCAAATCCAGAAGAATAGCCGTCCGAGTGCCTACTACCATGCGTTGTACCTGTCCCAGCGGACTGTGCGCGAGTTGGCGTTGCAGCTGGCCAAGCACGCTCGCATCGACCCGAGAGGCATCGCTCGCGTGGTCCATGTCAAACGAATCGGATTATCGATCATGGTCGATGACGATGTAGTCCAACACCTGCCAGAGGGCCAAGACCTGATTGCGAGCTTCGTAGAGATCCCCGCAGTGAACCAAGATCTGCGTTGCCAGCCTCGATATGAGGTGCAATTGACCTATTAGCCATGACTGGCGCCCTCGAGCCAGTCATCTTCATAATGTACAGGACAATATCCTTCCAAGAGAACCATAAGACATCTCGTACAGTTCTTTGGGCAACTTTCGCTGGTACCCTGATTTGTAAGCGCCTGGCAGATCTTACTCCGAGAACTCCGTAGCTGTATGAATCATCGGCAGTCCTGTCAACTCCCAGGGACAGGTAGATGATCTGCTTTGAGAGTCCTGCCATACGTCAGATTGGATCCTCCAGGTCGGTCAACAATGCACAAATTTCCATGTTTTCGGATGGTCAACTAATTCTTCTCCGGTGTAGCTAGCGTAGGATTTAATGTGCCCCGCGAGATATATATATCCCCATGACTTGCGTCAAGGATATCACCAACTGAATTAGTTACTCTGGGGCCGGTAAGGCGTCGACTGTGGGTGTCCCCACAGTGGATCATGATGATGGAGTCCATTATCAATCGTGTCGATGTCGAGATGATTGCATCGATGCAAGGAGTATGTAGAGTGTACCAAGGATGGACCCTGACGGCATCTGATACGGACATCATGTGCCGGGTCACGTGCCCCTCCGAACAAGGCTGATTCCCTGCCCTAAACTACTTCGTCGGTCCACCTCCAGGGTTCCAGAATTCGTCCACGGCACTCTTGCAGAACTTGCACCCGGCATAGCCCTGGATCCATCCTCAGTCGAACTGCGCCTCCACCCGTGAGTCTTGGGGCCAAGAGCCAATTGCCCGTCTGATTGGAACGTGACCGGCCCGTGACGTCAGCCAACCTTAGGCAGTCATTCTCAGGCCACAACTAGTCCGGATGCGGTCTGGTTGCCAACGGTGGCTGATTCCGCGATAGATCGTATCAGAAAGTTATATATCAGGCCCTGGCCCAAAGAGAGTAAACAACTTTGATGTCCTCTCCGCGCACTCCCTCAGTCTTCACTCACTCTGTCTTCCTGTCTGCGCGCTTCTCGGATTCCACCATGGTCACATAGTAAGTCATAAATCACAGAGGAGGTCTCTATTGCCTCATGACATCGAATCTCGATTAACCAATGGCAGCTGTCGCGATCGGTGGGGAAATATCTACCGATGTCGGTCATCCTGGCATAACTGGGGTCGTTGGGTGTTACTGGCCATCATTATTGGACTGGCATTCGTAGCCTTCTTCTTTTTCGCGTATGTTACATCCCATCCTTCGGGGGTGACCCGTCGCGGTCGATCGTCTCTGGAACGCTTTGCTGACACTCTATCTCCTGTAGATGTCTCTCCGCTCGTAAACGCCGTCGCCACGGCCAACGACCCATCTACGGGACCGGCTGGGTCCCAGGCTCACAGCCTCCGCCAGGCCAATGGCAGCAACAACAATATCCTCCGCAACCGCCCCCCGCGCCGCCGGGATACCAACCGTCTACCGAGCATGGATATGGGCAGAATTACGGTGCGAACCAAGGATACTTCGGCCAGCAGCAGTACGGATCCGAGCTCCAGCAGCCACCGAACGCATATGCGCAAGACGGCGTATATTCACCCCCCATGGGACCGCCGCCGGTTCATCCGAAGTAGGGAGTACCGGCAGAGATGTTTACGGACCAATATAGACATAATATGTGGTTATGATAGGAATTGACGATGGGCAATTGGGTTTATTTTGATGCTGGGTTAGGGTGGCTTCAACGCGAGGGCAATCGGAGTTTCCTGCAATGATTCTCAGAGGAAGGGGACTTTTATCACATTTCTGGCGTCTGGTTGGGCTTATGGAACCATATACTTATTTCTCAACAAATTAATGAAAGACTCACTTCTCATACATTCCACGACAATAGACAAGGGGGTTCGCGCAGTGATATACTGGTCCAGTGTCTGCGAGCAAAGGAATCATGCCAGACAGGTACTCCGATAGTGGAAGGTATTCCTCGCCACTAACCGATCCGATGACGGGCTAAGATACCATGTAGAACCAGGACGCTGTAGCAAAAGAAGACGTATACAACAATCGAATCTACACTAGAGTCTGACCAGAAGTCATATCATATCATCTCCCGTACCAGCACAACCCTCTCTCCACACCACACTACTCCTTACCCGCCCGTTCACTCTCCGTCGTGATCGTGGTATCGGCAAAATCCTTCTCATCGGTCATGAATTCATCATGGTTCAGCGAGCGGAAGCGGAACCAGAACAAGATAGTCTGGATCGCTAGCGCTACGGCCGGTGCCCCCCAGATCCAAATGAGATAAGGGTCTTGCGTGACGGGGATGAGAACTTCGCCTAGGGCGCTGGATAACGCCGTGGTGAACAGGAAGATAGCCATCACCAGCCCGCGCATGGAAGGGGGCGAGCGCGCATAAGCCAGCTCATATGCCGTCACGTTGCAGAAGAGCTCCGACAGGGCACCCAGGATGACGTTCGGAAGCTGCCACCAGATCAAGATCGGGCTGACGCCGGCGTCGCAGGACGAGGCGTTGTACCCGCAGGGCGAGGTCTTGTACACGCGCCACTGGACGATGGCACCGATCACGCCGGAGATGATAGCCAGGACAAAGCCGAATGTGATGCGGCTGATCCGCCCAAACTTGATGTTGTAGCGCAACAGCAGGGGGTAGAAGATGTGGCTCAGCACGGGCGTCATGACAATGATGGTCAGCGCGTTGAAGTTGTTCAGGAGGTCGTTCGGAGCTCCGTTGGTCGTCATGGAGGCACCTTGGTTACTGGAAACCGAGCCGATACCGCCGTCGTTGATGTTGTAGATTGGGAAGTAAAAGAACACTTCCGCTGCCACTGCGTGAGGGTTAGGATGAGGTGTCAGATAGTACCGGTGAGAAGGACAACATACCCAGGGTCCGACGAACATCATCGACCAGCTTGTCCGTCCATTCCACCTGGATGCCCTCCGCGGCCAAGACGCTCGGTCGTGCCGCGTCAAAGAAGTTCTTGCGCCAGACGCGAAACTTGTTGCGCCGCAGAGCCATGGAGATAATCTTCACCACCTGGCTCAGCTCCGAAGTCCCACTCGGTGGCTGCTTGTAGGTCTTTTTGTACACCAACGCCAGCACCACGGGCAAAAGGAAGTAGATAATCCCCGCCAACAGAAACGCAAGCCAGTAGCCCACGTACTTCTCCGCGTACGTGGTAGCCAGCATGTAGAAGGCACCAATGTTGACCACCCCGTAGAAGATCAGCATGGTGCGGCTATTCGTCAGTTCGGGGTCCACGACGACTTTCTCCCCGGATTTGAGCACTTTGGTATAGGCCTTCTTGTGTCGGTGCTGGTCCAGGATGGTCGGTGCAATGTTGGGCTTAAAAATCCCAGCCCCAAGCGCCAGGATGAGCAGACTAATGATGAACGGGGGCGCCGAATGCGCGGTGCCCTTCTGCAGAACAGACGGAATGGCGCCAAAGATCTGGATCAAATGCGCGATACCACAGATCAAGACACCGACACAGATGGCCTTATATCGACCGACATGAACATCGGCCCACCTGCGAGGATCAGCACCAGGGAACGTCAACGACAATTGTAGCCAAGGGCAAGAGGTGCAGTCCTACCATCCTCCCAGAATCGGAAGTATATAGGCCAAGAAGGTGAAGAGCAACACCAGCCCAGAACTGGCCTGCAAGCCCATTCCCAGCCCACCAGCAGTCTCCTGCGTCCCACGCGGTGGAGCACCTGCGCCGTTCCCGCCTATAAACTCCTGTCAGCCAGTCCGTACTTAGGTCTTGGTAATGAACAGAATACCTCTTGGGAGAGGAAATTCAATAAAGTTGGAGAACACAGTCTGGGAACCGTAGTAGGAGGCTCGCTCGGCGAATTCAACCAGGCACAGCGAGTAGGATACGATCGGCAGGCTGCCCGCGACTTTGCGGAGAGTGCTGTGCTCTTCTGGTGTCGGCTCAGGAAGCTCATCACTGTCCACTGACTCCGTTGCCGTTACTTCGTAAGTCTGTTTCTCGGCGTCGAACCCGGCAGGTCCATTGGTCACCGAGTCTAGGGCTTCGCCCGGTCCCCGAGCAGCAATGGCATCATCGACGACATTTTGTCCGCCGGCAAGAGCTGTATTTGATGGCTGTGATCAGTCACTAGAAGACTTGAGGGTCGGTTGAGACATACACATGGTGGTATAGACTAGTTTGCTCAGAAAATTCGCCGCTGTGGGGGCAGAGATTGGCGATTCGGATACCACAAGGGGCGAACTGGTGGGCTGCAACCATCCTTATACTAGGCGCTCCAGGATCAGCTTGTACGTGCAGTGTGAGACAGTAAGAGGCCGGTGGGCCGACTTTCGGCGGCGATAGTGCTAGGCATTGAGATAAACCAAGGTATCGGAGTCCAAAGTCTAAGAGAGACGGAGGAGACTGGTTGGATACTGTTAGGCATATAGTGTTTAGGGTATGACCTTAGCGTCGCCATATGGTGTTTTGGGCGAATGGGATTGACAGATATCCACGATGGCGCATGCTTAGCTGCGATGTCGTACATTGTAGCATTGGCTCCCCGGGGTGCTTATCTCCTAGTCCTACCAATACAGTGCCTAGTGCTGCAATGGATAAACTTAGCTTTGGGAACAAGCAGCACGCTAGATGCTTATCAGTGGCGGTCCGACCCACCGTGGTGACCCTATACCGGCAGTTATTCTCATCCTAGCCTTTTGTCACGCCATTCTCTGGACTCAACCGAGCATTTTATGATACCTAAACGGAACTCTCATTGGGCTCCTCTCAAATCGGCTTGTGCAAATCCATGCTAGCTCTTATTGCGGTCATGTATAAGTATAATGATACTATTGTATGGGTTCTTTGACCTCGGCTGGATGCAATCTGGACCGAGGGGGTGAAGGAGAACAGACCCTCGACTCTGTCCCACTGCAACCATTGGGAAGAAGTTTGGCAAATTAATTCTCCACCATGGTGCTCCTAGCCGGCCATCAGGCCAGGTCCACGAGGCCAACTTGAATTGTTATCATTTCAAACGATGACATTCTGATTTGACCAACGCTTGAGAAGCCAGCGCCCCCTTATCACTGATTATGGTACGCTCTGCGCTCATAAAGTATCAATATCTGGTCGGATTTGACTTAGGCTAGATGTCGCCTAAGATACTCTTAGGTGTCCCTTCTCCATTGGCCTATGATAGCGGGTCTAGATGGCGCAGAATTGTCCGTGCTGGTCCAACAATATGCGTAGGTATTTTCTCCATGCCCAATACCAATTCACGGATGGATGGATGGGCTAATGGATCATGCATATCGTAATTAATTTGCCGTTTCTCTTTTTCATTTCCCCTAAATCGCTGGAGACGGTTCCTTGCTAGCTCTCTACAACATTGGCGAGCAGCACGCTTCAGTCAAAGAGGGTTACGCTTCCCTAGTGATACGCTCAGAGTGGACCGATAATATTGGACGGCATAGCGTTTGAGGGACCTGCAAGGACGAATTTCCTGTAACACGACAGCCTGCCTGTTGAGAGACTTTGGGTGCCTTCCCGTAGCAAGGCGTAGAGATGCACCGAGACTCCGTTAGGTACTTGGCAAACGTTGTCACCGAAAAAGAGTGCGAAGAATCCCTATCTACTCCAATGAGGTCGTCAAAAGCTAGGCCGGGCTACACATATTAGATATAGCAGCAAGGAAATCATTGAAGCTATAGTACACACTGGAGTAGGAACCCCCGGGATGGCAGCCAAAAGACACGAAGCTGATGCCAAAGAGCTACTCCATGTCGATAGGCAGTCTCGTCTACCAGTGGTCATGATCACCACGCACTAACTCTTACTCCTATCACCCATCGCCCGATAATCAGAACAATGGACCCAAATACTGGACAGCACGGAAACTTCGGACAAGAAATTCCAATACACAATAAAGTCTTCTCGCCGACTATATGGATGGAAGGCCGCTCAACCGTCTAATCTGAGGATTTCACGTAATAAAGTGTTTTCAATATGGAGATTGCTTTACTGGAGCTAGTTCAGTCGTAACGATATTCTGCAAATACAATAGTTGTCTTATCAATCATTTTCATGCCCATAGCGAATCTATTCCATGCCTTGAGCATCCCTGTCAGGCTTCAAGTAGAACACGTGAAAGGTTTGCTAATGGAATTTGACTGGAATTTATGAACCTACCAAGCTCACATTAGTATCTCACAAGTGGCCAATTCAAGACGGAGGGAGCTCACCAGCTCGGCAATACTGGAGTACGTGCCGCATCCAAAGACGATCATCCCAACAATAAACACCACGCCATTGTACATAGCAGTCTTCAAATTGCGCTTTTCATACCATGCGCCCTCTTTCAGAAGGACATACCATATGACTGGTGGAAGATAGAACGATAGACCCGACACGAAGAGCGATGAAATGATGGATAGTAGCTCAGAGAAGACAGGGATGGCTTCAGCAATAACCCACGCGAGAAGGGTAACGAACAGCACAAGCCCGAGCCATGTAATCCAGCCCCTCGGGGTGTTGATGTACCGGACAACTGAGTTGCGGTATACCTTTCCGTGAATATACCGACAGACCACCGTGGTGTTGATCGAGCCCGAGATGAAGATCACTGGAAGTGCGATACCAAAAACAACCCTTGAGATAAGAGGGCCCGCTGATAGAAGAGCAGGGGACTGTACCTCTTGTCCCACGAATGCATAGATAAGCGAGCCTGTCAGAGTGTAGATGATAATTTGAATACCGCCGAGCCACCAGAGAGTCTTCACATAGTCCTCCGGTGTGTGCATTTCTTCCATGAACGATGGTAAACAACCGCCGAAGGAATAGGCGAATACAATACTGTTGGTCGCTACGATAGCCTCTGCGAAGGTGATGCCTTCCTTCGGCCACGGAGACCATGCAGCAAGGCCAGTAGCAAACCCATTGGAACCGTTCGTATTCTGAATCCCCGTGGCGATCATAGTGACTCCTATTGCTAGAATAATCGAGGCAAAGTCAATATAGCCCAGTATGGCGATATCTGCAAATGCTGGTGGAATAGCCAGTATCAGCAAAATTGCAGCCGACGTGATGCTAAAGACGACCGAGCACACGTCACTTTGCGTGATGGTCTTGAAGGCGATGGCGCCGGTCAAGCAGTGTGATCCGACGACGAATATCAGCAGGCAAACGAAACTAGCTATAAAGATCTTCGATCCAATATTGCCCAGCAGAAGCCGTCCGACATCCGCATAATGAGCGATCTCAGGGTACTTGAGCTTTACCTGGCCAATGTTGTAGCTTGCATACATGGCAACGAAGCCAATACCGATTGTCATGATTACACCTGCCACCATGCCAAGAGTGGCGAATGCAAAAGGCAAGCCCAGGCTCCCAAGAGCGATGCCCTCGACTATGGAAACGACAGTAAGCCGCTTCCAACCGAGCCGATGGAAGTGAGCATCCCCTTTAATGACACATTGCATCTCCTCCTCTGAGCGGCCCTCTTCCTCGAGGAAGGCCTTGCTGGCCATAGCATCCCTGTTAACCTGAGTGATAATGGCGTCGTCTTTCCGAGGACTCTTCCCAACCCCAGTCCCAGATGATATCGTTGTTCTGTGGTCCATTCGGCGAATTATGACAAACGTGACTGTGTCTAACAGGGAGAAGGAAGTCGATCTCAACAGAGGTCAGAACCCTGACCATATGAGTCTAGGGATGTGAGAAGAATTTGCTGAAAGCCAGGCTTAAATGGAAAGGCTTAGGAAAGAGTGGAGCCATGCCCCTCTTCACAAGCGGACTTAATCTATAGGCAACACGTTTTGCTGTTTTTCTCGACCGTTATCTCTGTCGGCCTACTCGCGGAAGCGTCTGTACAGCATGTGTCCTGTTAGGGCCAACCGCATAACTCGACATTGGAGACCATTTCATACTGATGGCAGTCATTAAAAACCATTGCTCAAGTGATTCCCTTCCAATTACTGCCATTATACGTGACATCGAGGTCTACATAAGTGCGGGGTTGGGACTAAGTTAGTGTGATTAGATTCTTCATCATGCAGTAATTTTTCCACCAAGTGATATTGCTGTGGTAAGAAAAACTCCATGATTTCCATAGTTCCGCCTAATGAATTATCCATGTGCCCTCATACAATGACCGCTAAACGCTATGCGTCAGTCTCTCACTCGGCACGGGAGACAAGGAGCACAGCTATCATTCTTTGGTGAGGACCCAGTAGGCGTACTCACTGTTCTCCCCCGGGTATGTTTCTCATGACATGATGTTGATAGTAATAGGTTACGACCGGGGGCCTCGGTCATGGTAGCATACATAGTGGAGACGTATTGGCTGTATTGGCCAGGGATATCGTAGGGTCCAACGACACGTTCCTTACATGCTCTGGTGGCGTTTTGCGGGCTATTCAGGATAGGTTATGCTTCATACGGAGCAGCCTATGCAGAATTCTAGACTGACATCCCGTCATTTTGCACGGCAACAGCGGCATTCTATGGTCTTACAGCACGGGATTAGGTAAAAGCATCCCAGCCCTCGTATTTCGGCTGTTCCACAATCAAGGCTGGACGATGCACTACTATCCAAAAGGAATGGGATAGCTTGGCAAAGCATAGATAATCTAATCAAATGATCAGATAAGAGACAGCCCCACATGCTAGTCTCTCACCTGTTTTCGGAGCAAATTTGTCCGGCATGATTTCTCTTGGGTCCCGTTTATGTACTAGTATCGTTGGTGGGAGAAGGCGTGTTGGTAAACTCGTTGGGTCCCTTGTGGTGAAGGCATCAATCCGTCATATCCGATGAGATTTTCCCAACAACCAGGAACTGTCATGCTGACTGGATTGGGAGAAAGGTGTAGAAAGAACAGCCTTCTTATGCGAATAATCCAGAAACCAAGCTGGTTCTCGTAGCGTTGCCTGATCGTGAGTTTGGCGACGCTCGTGCAAAAAGGCAGAAGTGGACATGTGCCTTCTTCTTCCTTTCTTGTGTGTAAAGACCGAGTTAGATTATATCTTGAAGCTAAGCCATATTTTCTTGTGCATAGTAAAGAGCTACATGATCAGTCGCCGAGCTCCGACATCTATAACCCCGTTCATGGTTCCCGCTCACAACGATCGCTCGACTCAGGATTAATGATACTATTTGTATCAATGTCGGCGAAGGACCAGAAGGGCATCCTTAACAAGACTCATGTAATACCTTTACTAAGTAATGCGTGAGGCCTCTATCGATGGGATCCAAGCGCGTAGTTCCCAGTGATTCTCATTGTTTTCAACTAATCGATTGGTCCCTACCTCTGCGTACTGAATATATAAGATCATGGGCGAAAAACTGCTTGAGTTCTTAGTGGTGATGCTCGAATTTATCAACAGGATTGTGGGAGGAATCGCTTCTGAATGACAGCGCTCGGCCTTTTGGGTTGAGCTGTCAACACATTGCATACAGTCTTCCACTTATACTTCATAAATCAAGCACTCGGACACCCAATGTTGGACCGGAGGTACGTGCTTCTAGCGATACTGGTGACGCTGCCGCTAAAGACGCTCTTCTTCTCCACTCCATCCGGCCAAATATTAACCTTAGCACCAGCATCAACGCGTCGAATAGTAGCACCTCCATTCATTCTGTCACTCGCGGCGCTTTCATAGCAGAATTAGTATATTTTTACTTTGTATTCAAGATTATGATAACCCCCGCTGCATCCTGTCTCGACAGCAGCATCCTTGTTCTGGTTATGGAAATCCAAGTTGTCATTCTCGAATATGGAAGCTATGCGCCTGACTGAGTTAGCCCCGCCTTAGGTTCCATAAGTATGACTGAAGTCGAGGCATTTAAGAAATACCTCATATCGAGGTATTTTGGTCGTTATATCGCCAAGAAGGGAGGTAGAAGCTGCTTCGTTAGTAGAGTGAGATAATATGACAGAGAGCTTCGGAGGAGTTGCCTACACTCGCCTCACAAACATAGATCAGCAAGGGGGCAGCAGCCTGAATATATTTAGATTGTCATATCGGCGAATGATAAGGATTCCATATACAGCCCGTGACTCAGGAACCCCTGCAATATTGCATCCGACATAGGCCTCCGAGTTCCACGATGCCATGCCCAGCAGCTGCGGTTCCACCCACTAGTACGTCAAGCGTACCCTCTCTGGTGCCATTCAGAACAGTTTCCTGTCAGGGGTCATTACGAGTATTCATGCATCGACTGCTGGCTACGACTAAATCTATCCTACAAAGTCGGGTATGGCAATCGATAAAAATGCGCTCCTCAGGCTACGTCTTTGGGCTGTGAACGGCCATCACACGCTCTCGTCATTCGAACAAATATTCTTCTGGCCGAAGGACATCCACGAGCCAAGCTTGTTAGGCAAGGATCCAGGGTAGTGCTTGCGATAGGTGCAGGAATTGGCACTCCTCCATGGTTACTGCACAGATAGGCGGCTCTACGGAATGGGAAGATTGTCACATTAATCGAATAAAATTGACCATTTAGTATCGGTATCACAAATGTGAAAATCTATGGACATTATGAAAGCAAACATATATAGGCATATATGCATGAATAATATAAAAAATAATAACGATGGGGGTATGAGTAAGACAATGGAAACCACTCGCGGACTATCCAGCGCAGTGGCCATGATGCCACGACCTCAGGCGTTCCGTCTCCAGGTTGGAACTCCCAAAGCAAACGGTCCGCCGGTACATGGTTCTCATCTGTTATATAAAACAGCGAAACTAATTAGCAGTCTGTTTTTCCTGGCTCTCGCCACTGCTGAGGGCGAGCTCAGCCTTCTCGGTTTCAAATGCGGCAGGCTGCCCGGACACATCCAAGCCTAGCTCGGTCGCCATCTGAGCCATCTGCTGAGGGGTGAGCTTGGGCATGGTTTCGGCAATCTGGTAAGGCCATTTGCCTTCCACATGGGCCTTGGCGAAGATGATGTCAATCTCCTCCAGAGCACGGCCAGCGGTTTCACAGTAGAAGAACCAGGCGAACGGCACGGCACAGAAGTTGACCAAGGCGAAGAAGAGGTAAATACCCCAGGGACTAGCAGTGGAGAAGACCGGCGTGAACATCACGACGGCAAAGTTGCAAATCCAGTTCGTGCAGGTCGAAGCAGCGGCCGCTGAGGTACGGGTACGGAGCGGGTTGATCTCGGGAGGGTAGATCCAGGGCAAGGGGAGAGTCGTGAAGGCGAAAAAGACGATGAAAAGGAAGATACCAACGACAGCGCCCTTGGCGTTCTGCTCATTCTCCTTAATCAGGCAACCCATAGTAATGATGAAACTGAGACCCTGACCCAGGAAACCAATCAGGAACAGTTTACGACGGCCAACCTTCTCAATCATAAAGAAGGAGGGGATGGTAGCAAGAGCATAGACGGTAGCGAAGACACCACCTAGAATCAGAGAGAGACGCTTCTCCAAGTGCAGGTTCTGCTCGAACAGCAGGGTAGAATAATAGATAGCGGCGTTACATCCGGTAAATTGCTGGAAGAACTGTCCAGAACAGCCGATCATCATACGCTGGAATTCCTGGGTCTTGCCGAAGGTGAAGAGCGTTTTCCAGCTGGCCTTGTTTCCTTCGGTAGCAGCGAGGTCGGCCTTCATCAGGTTGAAATCGGCCAGCACCTCCTCCGAATCGGCAGGGAGATCATTAATAGCACTAAGCACCTCACAGGCCTCCTTATCATATCCCCGCATAACAAACCACCGAGGAGACTCGGGCAGCATCAGAGCGCCGACGGTCACCAAGAGGGCAAAGAGGATCTGGAAGGCAACGGGGAACCGCCACTGAACTGAGGAATCCACGTACGAGAGACCAAAATCAATCCAGTAGGCGACGAACGTGCCGACGGCGATAATGGCACCTTCAAAACAGACGAGGAAACCACGGTTGTGGGCCTTAGAGCATTCCGACTGCCAGACCGGGATGGTGGCGGTATCCATACCGTTTCCAAGACCAGAAATCACACGGCCGACCACGAACTGGCCCAGACCCCAGTGAGTACCGAAAGAAGCAGTGGAGATGATAGCACCGACGGCCATGATAACACCACCGGCCACCAGCAAAGGGGTACGACCAATCCGTTCACCGAAAACCATGGTGAAAATGGCACCGAAGAAACAACCCAGTTCGTAACAAGCCGTGACCGCGCCTTGAAGAACCGAAACATGCTGGGAGTAGGCCGCTGTGGCGCCCTCGGGGATGTATAGCGCGTGGAACTCTTTGGTGAACTCAGTACCGGCGATAATACCGGACATCAAACCCTGATCATAACCGAAAAGTGAAAAACCGAGGACGGCGGTGACGGTGATGGCCAAACGGAGCTTGCGGCCCCGAAAGCCAGAGGTGGTTGTCCACATGGTTGACTGTGTGTCTCGACTGTACCGATCCGATATCACTGGGTATCAGGCGAGAGAGGAGGGAGGAAATCAAAACAAGCACCTGGACGAGGACAAAGTCATTCCTGAGAAGATCATCTGGGGACCATTTTGGGGATCGCCGGGATTTATCTAGTCCTTGGACGTCCGACAGTTGAATCAGCCAAGAGGAAAAAGTCTGCAGATGACGCTAATGGGGTGGCATTATGGGCATGTTTCGCGAGCCGCCCAGAAGGCCAAGGACCCAATAAGGCTTCGCCAAAAGGCTTAGCGGTGCCCTCCAGGCTCAGGGGCCATGCGGAGACGTAGAGTAGGAGTGCCGAATCAGGACAATGCGGAGGCCTTGAAAGATGGGGACCCCATATCGAAATTTTCGCCCGCACTCGGAAATGGGCGACAGCAAAGAGTAGGTCGGCCGAACCTGACTCCACCACATGTGTTTGGCTCATCCACATGGAGAGTCGGATCGGACCGGTCGCAGTGAGGCCTCCTGGCTGAAAAGGCGCCGCTCACTGGTTTTCTCTCCTCAGCGCGCCTGCCTGTGGTGGTCAGAGTCCGAGTCCGGTTGGTTCAACCAGATGGACACGGGTGGATCTGTGCCGTAAGCGGCGGAGGATCATCTATGCTGTTGCTTCAACAGGAATCATACCCGACCATCCTTCCACGGGCAAAGTCGGGGGCTTTCGTGGGTCAGGGTATGAATTTTTCATTTTTGCTCTTTCCTTTCTCCATCCACAGTGCGCCTTTCCCGCCTAAAATCCATGGTTCCTACAACGAAAAGGCGACCACTTCTTACGGACCAATCCTACTGTGTAGTAGGTACCCTTTCTCCAGCAACCTTTGTGTCTTGCCTTTCTTTTTACGTTTCCCTCCCTCTCTCCCTCTCTGTGCGTGTCTGTCTGCCTCCAACCCCTACACGGGACGGCAGACGGCCGGGTTGCCACGCCGAAGGGGTGCCGTGCATGAGGAGCCAGACAGGGTGGAATATGCCACAATCCTCGTTTTCTCCGCTTCTTCGGAGTTCATTGTAAAAGTTGGGGGCGACATCAGCCACCGACATCATTCACATGCTTTAATCTTCCTCTGTTATAGGGGTAAACCCCAGACCCCGTGAATCTAACAGTATACCCTCTTTCCCGGCTCCGGGGGATGTTGGCTGAGCCTTACGGAATCACGACACCTTCCCTCTTTGTCGTCGTACGCCTCGGGAAGTCGGAAGACTTGCGTTTCTTACCAAGCCTTCTTGGCCGAGGAACAAGCCTATTTGCCAATATTTGCCAATATTCTGCTCCACCGACTGCATCTGGGTGGATCGCCGTAGCAAATTAATGTAACCCTAATGTCAGACGGGGCGAAAATTCTGCCCGCGCGGTGTGCCCAACGCCCAATGACAGACCCGTTTTCACGAGCTTGCTTGCCTGGTCCGCAGAGTTTTTCTTCGGGTTGCTTTCTTTTTTGCTTGGTACTCTTGGTTTTTTTTCTTGGGTTTGCTTCTTTTTTCTTGGGTGTGCTTCTTTTTGCTTGGTTTTTGCTTTTCTTTTTCTTGTTTTTGCTACCTTTTGCCTTTTTTTTTCTGTGGGCTAGCATCGTCTGGTATCACGTGTCCTAGCCACTACCCCCGGCTGACTCATCGCCCCAGAATCCCATTCGGTTGCGGCTTCTTGCCCTTCATGGAATCCTATTCCGGGGAGTCGTGGCAAATTTCCTGCTGCAAACGGTCGTTCGTCAACAGACGAAAGGCACTGGGAGGTCTGTGCCTGATCGGGAGGTCCTGTGCTGCCGTGAGATCGGTTAAATCCACGATAAGGAAGGTAGACCAGAGAGTAATATTACTGTAGGAGGGGATCATCTCTCCCCACCTCTATACTATATATATATTATACCACGAAGGCCAGTCTGTGCTCAACGGTAGGAGCATTGAGATCGTAGGGGACAACTTCCAAAATTAACTATACGGTTACATAGAGATCGATCGAGCTAAGCGATTGCTGACTCCTTAAAAAAAAAAAAAAAAAAAAAAAAAGCTGGTTATCTTTGACATACAATTAGAGGACGTACCTACTCCTGCGTACACAGTATCTCGAAACCGCCGATCTGCTCCATACAGAAATCCACGAAACATGGATCAAACGGCTTTTGCTCACGTGGCAGCTACGTCAACTGTCAAACTCATCAAGTCCAGGAGGCTTCGGGCAATTTAGTTTTGTACTCGTACGTTCGGATCAGCACCCATGCAGGAGGCTTTCGGACTCGCTGTCTCGTGCAAGGCCAGTCCTCTTGGCACTGCAGATTAAAAGGACGGTCGGGATGATCACAGGGAATGCAGACTACGGAAAACCATCCCTATTCGGCGGCGTAGGACCATGGTGGCCGCTTACTGTGTATTATCCCATCACGTTAATTCGGATCGGCGCCATGCTCGAGGAGTCGAGGTATCTAATGTCGCCTGGGTTGCCTCCCCTTCCGATGACAAACGCCTGGGACTGGTCCATACAATGTGGACCGGCCCCGTTTTCCAGTAAATGCCTGACGCACAGCTTCCCCATCATATCCAGTGGGCCACGTGAGTGGGGTTTGGAAGGAGATGAGGAAGGCTTCCCTGGACATCCTGCAGGTCATGTTTGAGTTTCTGTAGTTCGACAACCCTCGGACGTCCTGACGTGGTTCGCCCGCGAAACCGAAGTGTCCCCAGTTTTAATCTCTACGGAGTAAGGTCGGCATCGACTTTCAGCCCAAGGAGACTCGTGAAAGTGAAGATATGTCCGTCCGCGCCGTTTCGGCGTGATCGCGCTCGAATGGCCATGCTAAAGGGAAGATACCCTTGGGTCTCATTTGTCAAGCTCCATAAACGCTTTCCGTAAGTGACAATGGAACCGGCTTCTATTCGACGTACCCAGTCGGATGAGGCCCGTTAATATCGGTTGGTCCCTCATGGCTCCACGGATGCAACGAACCATACGGTGCTGCGGTGGAAAATGCCTTAGCCCGGTCATTCAGAAGGCGGAAATCAGCTGGAGACCATATCGACCCGCATAGTCTGAGGGTGGGTCACCGTGCTTGACTTATTGGGATGTCTCCGACATGACTGGTCCTCACGCTTGGCGTGAACCTGTAAGGCGCCATATGGCAATCTCGGAAAATGAGATCGGATAACAATGCTCCTGGCACGGTAAAATGTACCAACTCTGGCTACAACCACGGCTGGAAATCAATTTCTTATGACCAAGGTCGTGGTAGGAACGATTATCCTCGTCAAGGGTTTCCATATCTCACCTGAGTGCAAGAGCGTTCTGCCACTCAATTGGAGGTTGTAGAAAATCCATGCCAAAGTTCGCATCACCAGCGCCTAGTAGCCGTTAGCTTAGCTGTCGGGTTCGCTTATCATGCCCGCAATTTCTTACCTCAGGTGAGGAATCTTCATGAATTGGTACGCTTCATGGACCAGGCGAATGGTTGCCATGGATCTATCTCTGGACTCGTGGATTGGGAGACCTAGAAGAAAATATCTTGATTACCGTGTGTAAGACAAGCCGACCGGTCTCGATGACGGACGGTTCAGCAGTCTCCATATAGCACAAAATAAAGGGCCCGATCGGTGTCAATTGGTTGCCTAGTAAGGCCTCAGGCGGTACCAGTACCTTGTCGTGAGGTTAAATGTTCAGTTCGAATCCCTTGAATCTCTTGGCGATGTTGACAAGGCCATCAAGTGGTCGAAATAGGAATGTAGACACCTAAGGCAGCATGACGGATGTTAGTTATTCCGAACCGACCCGTCAACACCATCAACTGTATGAGGACGCGTAAAGATATCCATCTATGCCACGCCATCTACACTCGGTGGGAGTCAGAGTGAGGTGCTGCGAATCCATATTATTGGGTAGTCTTTATCTCATCCCACAAGCTAATAGTCCTATGGACTGAATGGCTGTGTCCTAACGACGCACAGCTAGCATGAAACGGACGGATTGGTACAGAGAGCCTTTGGACTGGTGGCTTTCAAGAATCGCGCTGCTACCGGGGCCAGCTGTAGATGCCTTTCGACTCTGGGCATTCTGGGATTACAGATTATTGCACAGGCACAGATGATTTCTGGAGAGAGGCAGCTGAAGTCAATAATTTGCTCTTTATCAATGGCCTTCCCACCTGGCTGATTGTAGAATAACATACCACCCCCTTGAGACTGGGAAATGGATACATTTCGCCGGCAATGGGGTGACCAACTGATGCTACGTATCCTCCACTGTAACTTTAACTCCCGATCAAGAGTTACCGCGGCACCTACTGTTCTATTTGGGACCTTCACCCCTCGCACAGGATACAAACCCAAATCAAAGGCCACAAAGATCTTAGCAAAGACAGGTCGTGCCTGGCGCATACCCAATCCTCGTCCAGGACACATTCCTGCCCCATAGTCGAAGGGCAAGAAGTTCGGGTAGCTCGTCGCCGCACGGGGATGGCAGCGGTGAGTATTATGGTCGTAGAAACGACATGGGTCAAAGCTATCGGGATAAGGATAGATGTTAGGGTCCTGGTGGAACCACTGCGCAGGCATGGCAACGAAGCTACCGCGATCCAAAGTCCGACCAATACTGTCAAGGTGGACTGGCTGCTGGAGACGGCGCGTCGCCGTAACCAAAGCCAGATTTGCAGTTGGTGAGAAAATCGGACAACAAGTTGGGGAATGTACTGGATCATGAACTATATAATTATACACTGAAGTTGTATCACACCGAACGGGTTCTCGGGCAAAACTTCTCAGCCGGGGCATCCGATCCAGGATATCCATGGGCCATTCGCCCCCTGTGGGATGCAGCGCGGAGCAAATCTCACTCCGCTGCACATCTGCATATCCAGGGTCGGCAACGGCATAGTTCATCATCCCGATGACATACGCGGCGATAGGGAATGGGATCTCAAGGGCACTGAGCAAACAATCCCCAGTTAGGACACTAACCGTTTTTCCTTCAGTTACCAATGCAGCTTCCCCACCAATCTCACCCTTTTTCATCTTGATTGCAATGGTTGCATTAATCAAAGTGTGACCATCGCGATGAGAGAGCTTTTCAGCCCGTGCGCACGCGATCCACTGGCGAATTTTGAGCATCAATTGCTTCTTGCTGCCCGTGATAGTGGACTGCAAACGTCGCCCGCACCGTGAGAACTGCCAGAGAAGCGGACGAAGTATCTCTGGATACATGCCACGAAGATCACGAAGCCCACTGGCTTGACCACAGAAGTCAACGCAGCGCTGGACATATACCGGGGGTGGGGTCATGTCCAAATTCTGGCCCGATAATGTACAATGTCGCAATTCCAATCATCATGGGCCAAATGAATTCGTATGCAACGAAGGAATGCCACTCCGTGCCTGCGACTCAGTATGTGGATAGTGTATGAAATTTGGATGGCGTCAAACCCTTGTCTTTCTCGTCCTCGAAAGCGGCCTCAAGGGCCTTGTCGATGGTGAGAATGATGGTCTTATGCATCGAACCTACCGACGGGAGATATCTTGGTTCAAACCCTGTGCCTGGTATATTGCGCGTATTGGGGGCTTACCAAGGGTGTTGTTCTTCGACACGGATACCTGCACCGCTTCGACGTGATCCCTTGTCATCGGACAAGTCGATTCCAAACCAAATGCCTGCAAGCAAGCTACGTCGTCAGCGGGAAGTTACTAAGGGCGATAAAGATTGAAATTCAGGGCCCATACGTGGTTTACCGAGTCCAAAAAGCTGAAATGTTCTGGAGTCTTCCGTTGGTAATCTTTGAACGCTTTAGGAGGCAACACGACGATGTAACTTCGAAAGAATGGCATCGCCCACGGCTGCTCTTCCTTGGTATACTGCTCGCTATTAGCCTGGGAACAGTTGGCCCTCTACCTTTCGAACTTACCATGTCAAACGCTTGCTGCACCACTCAGTTAAAGTCCCGACCTATCGGGGGTTGATTGAAGCGGCGCTGCCAGTAGCTTCCCTCCCTAACAATCACAATACCCTAGAGTGCCTTTCGCTTTGTCCATAGGTCAAGATAGTCGGTTAGAACTGCTGCGCCGCAGAGCAAAAGCAGCGATATCCCTACGGTTAACATCGACGACTGTCGTATGGTGAGCCTTAGGTTCATGAAATTCTCCATTTCGTCCAACCCCACAACTGGTTCCCCCAATCTGGACTCTGGCTAGCACTGATAGCAGACTTGGATCCCCTGAGCTTGGGCACTATCATCCGCCCGAGGAGCGGTCAGGATCTGGCGGTAGGAGTTTGTCTCGGAACGGTCGCAGGTTCCACAGAACGCACACCAATGATCGATCTACTTGGGCCAAAGTCCATCGCGATGCTGTCTGACCAATTGGATGCACAGCGGTCGCCCACATGGCAAGAAACGAGATAGGCTGATGAGGACTGCGCCGACACTGGATGTAATTCTAGGTGCTGCGCGTTAGGCAGGATGCGTGACATCCGATCACAACTATCTGATTGGCCCTCAGACTCCATCGAGGATGCCTTTGAGTGTCCTGCTCAGCATCTCGGAATAATCTATGATCAGCTTGGCAAGGCATATACGCATAAGCAGCGATCCATCTGGGAAATCCATTCTTCGCGCGGCCACAAGGCTGTCCATGTCGCCCACAGCTTAGAATGTGTCATTAATCGCCATGCTATGCTGCGTAGTGTCTTTGTCCCTTCACTGGACAACCGTATGGAACCCATTCAGGTTGTTCTGAAAGAGATTAGCGCGGCCATCCAGATTGTGACGGCCTCCGACATCAAAGCGGCTGTACAGCTACAGGAGTTCAAAGCCATTCAGTGCCGAGACAGGCCCTTGCCACATCTCTCTATCCTGACTGATGGGCCAGATGGGCAGATTTGGTGGCTCTTCAAGTTCGACAAAGCACTGATCGACGCAGCATCCATGACCATTGTGCTGCAAGAATTAGCCACATTATTGAATTGTCACTCCTGCCCGCTGGACCTAGCTCCTTCCTACTCTAAATATGTTTCCGCTGTTCACGAAATAAAACCGAAGCAATGCCTGCGATTCTGGCGGCGGACCCTCCGAGGCATAGTCCCTTGTCTATTGACAAAGTCCCCAAGTTCTCTGCTACGCTGTCCCTCCCCGGAACCCCGGGTTTGCACGGTTAGCAAAGAGTTAACCGCCTTAGACACATTGGCGGCTCTTTGGAAAGCTTCAGGGTTCACAGCGACCAATGCTTTCCAGACCGTCTGGGGATTGGTTCTGGCCCGGTCCATTGCTCCTACGGATGTCTGTTATGGAGGTCTCAAGTCATGTCGCGATGCTGCCGTCCCCGGGATTCTTCAGAGGGTTGGCCCTCTCTTTAACATCCTCCCATGTCGCCTGCAGTTCAAGTCTGTTCATCCAACCATGTCCGAATTGAGTGACATCCTTTTGTCAAACCAGTCGGCGATGGCGGAGCGCGCACCCACCACCAGCATACGTCTTTACAGAGTATCATCGAGGCTACTGGGGTCGATAATCACCAGCTGTTCAACACATGTCTGATGGTTTAACCAGGTATGGTTACTATGACAAGGAACCAAAGCGTTCGATTCCAGCTTCTTGAGTCGCGCGAACATACCGAGGTAGGGCTACCAGATCATTTGACTAGGCAATTTATGTTGTAGCTAACGAATTAGAGGAATATAGTACAAGGTAGTCGCAACCGTGATCCTTTTCCCTTCGCATTGTGAGCTCCGCATCCGTTATGGGAATGACTTTTTCTCTGAGCCTGAAGCGCTCGATTTGCTTGACCGGTTCTGTGATACTGCGACGGAGGTTTCGACGGCGGTGAGCTCTATGGAACTAGGTACCAGGGAGAAGCCTTTTGCATAGTTCAACACCATTCATGGGACATCACTTATACTTCATGAAATTCATCAGTATACTTACTCAATGCGGTGTTGAACAAAGATATGGGAAGTGGCGGGCTGTCTTCCACCTGATAGCTGAGGCTGCTATCACCCGGATACTGAAGTCTGCTCGTCTGAAATAATACCTCCCAAGATATCACAAAATTGCTTTGGTTCGATATGTATCATATACTCTTATGCTCAAACCACCAGGCCAAACTTGCCACCTAGAAGTTAAATGTTGGGGGTTTAGGCTACACGGTCAAGTATTTCGCTCGGTAGCTAGGCTTTAACCACTAAAACCATGGGGTGGATCGGGTTTCCAATACTACTGCCGCTCCATTTGATCCCCAGATATAATTATAGACTCCATCGGCAAGGCCGATGGCATCGGTAAGCTGCCGAGGGCCGTGAGCAGATCCTAATTAAATCGGGAGTTAACCGAACGATCGGCAGGCACCGAAAACCTGCCTTCTCAACGGCCCCAGCTTTGGTTGGTCAGATACATTTCTTTCTGACAAAGAAGGATGTCGAATCTAACCTAGAAAAGATGATGCTATATCGGGGAATTGCATTACACACAAGGCGACTGATTCTGGGGATGATTCCCTCAGTCACCGTCCAGAATCTGACTGATGTTCAAAATCTACCTTTAAAACACATATAGCAGGCTCTAACACCAGTCCAAGCTGCATAGCTGGAAGGTGAGGGTAGAGTACAAGTCAAGGAATAAGAGTGATCGGATGATACATACTAGTAATCATCTGGGAGGTGACCTGTCCATATTTTATTTTTCCTTCCTCCTCGGAGTAATAACCTCACAACGACCAAGGTAATCGCACTCTAGATCCTGCACCAAGTTGGTGACGTTCTCTGGGGGTTAATCCAAAAGACACTAGCCACCGGGCAGATACGCCGGGTTTGCCGGTAGCTAAAAGCACTTCAGGACCAATTTGGACGCACACTGTCGATCCTGTAGCCACTCATGCAGTCATTGGTCTATACCAAACCGCTTGGCTAACAGGGTAATATATTGCAGCCCGGATACGACGCCGGAAGAACGTCTAGTTCTTCAGGGGGAATCTCACCATTAGCCAGGAAAAGTGGATATTGTCACGGAGAAGGCCAATAGTATGCTTCCAGGGATGCTTATTACAAGAGTAGCAATGGGGTGACCATTGGATATGGGGGCCATATGTGTGTTGATTGTAGAAATAGTTATTCTTGCACAGGTCAAAAAGGGCAATACCCAGGTATAAAAGGGGGTCGACCATCGCGAGCATAAATCGAGGAATCAGGAATCATCCGTCATCCACTGACAAACAGTCATCTCTTGATATCTTATCAACTTCGTCAGAAATGCATTTCGCTGGAGTCGCCGCCATTGCTTTGGCCGCTGGTGCCACTGCGTATGATCTACCAGACAACCTGAAGGAGATCTACGAGAAGCATAAGGTATGACGTTGAAGTCTCTTTACATGTTCTAGCAATGCTCTCTTAGTAACACAGTTGTCCTGTCTAGAGCGGAAAGTGTTCCAACGAGCTGCAAGGTGGCTACGACAATGGCCATTCCCATGATGGAGATACCTTCTCCTACTGTGGCGACATCCCCAACGCGATCTATCTGCATTCGTCGAAGAATGGAGGTCAATATGCCGATATGGATGTTGACTGTGATGGAGCGAATAGACACGCGGGCAAGTGTTCCAATGATCACTCCGGACAGGGTGAAACCCGCTGGAAGGATGAGGTTCAGAAGCTTGGGATTGATGACCTGGATGCAAATATCCATCCGTATGTGGTCTTTGGCAATGAGAACGATGATGGTGACGATCCTAAATTTGATCCACGGGAACATGGAATGGAGCCATTGAGTGTGATGGCAGTTGTATGCAACGGCAAACTGGTATGTGCAGCTTCCTCCGTACGATCTACAAGTATGTGTCTAACCCTTCCTCCCCAGTTCTATGGTATATGGGGCGATACCAATGGCCACACTGCAACCGGAGAAGCGTCTCTTTCAATGGCCGAGCTTTGCTTCCCGGAGGAGGACCCCTCTGGGGACAGTGGCCACGAAGAGAATGATGTTCTTTATATTGGTTTCACTGGCAAAGAGGCGGTGCCTGGAAAGACCGCTGACTGGAAGGCCGACAATACCGAGTCCTTCGAGGAGAGTATCAAGGAGCTCGGAGATAAATTGGTTGCTGGTCTCAAGGCTTGAACTATTGAGGCAGGTGACCCGTGAATTGGTTCTGTAGATCGACAATAGCTGCGTATCTGTATTTCATGTATACATTGTCTGAGAATTTGAAGTGTATTTATTGCATCAGTTATTTCAACAATCTATGGATCAATAGAAACAGAGAGACGAGTGGTGAGATTGAAACCTCTAGTGCTTATTACGGCTCCCACAAAGTATAACCCACCGTCGAATCACGATCGACAAGAAGGAGCAATATAACGAGTAAGGAATCAGCTCCAATTTGCCCAGATGCTTGGAGGATCGGCACTCGGATATTGAAACGGCCCCGATGGGCCAAATATGGCACTTAGTGCTAAGGCCTTGCAGGATTCTGACGGTCTGACCCCCTAGTGCGCGAGGCTTCGGAATGTGACCTCGCGTTACTACGACGGAATAGCAAATGGCCCCAGAATAAGGGGGCCAAGAGAGAAAACTCGGTCCCAGCTCCTTGTCCCAAGCATGCTGATGCGGCAACGTACAATCCTTCTTATAAATCCAACTATTGGCCGCGTGAAGTGCCAACAATACAGTTCTTTCTCCTTGATAACTACATCTCGCTAATCATCATACGTTAAAATGATACCCAAGTCGAGCCTCATAGCTGCTGTCCTTTGCCTCGCCATTGAAGGGGCTGTCGCGCTGGATCCAAAATGTGCACCGGGAGGCAACTTTGATCTGTCGTACTGGAACCTCCAGCTCCCCACTGGTCAAACTGGCCATCCCTCGACCATAGTGCCATCTAAACTGAAAGGCTGCGATGGGTACCAGGAATCCGGTGTTTTCTATACCGATAGCAAGGATGGCGCCCTAGTGATGAAAGTTCCCGGCTCTCCTTCCTCTGCTGATTGCGTGACAACTCCTAATAGCAAACACTGTCGCACAGAGCTCCGCGAGCTCAGCTCTGATGGCGGCGATAAGGCTAGCTGGAGTCCATCTGCATCGAAGAACCGACTCAAGGCCACACTCACCGTACCAACACCGGATGATGGGTCCCACGGCACCGTCATCGGTCAGATCCATATCGATGACACTATCTCAAGCAAACCCGTCTGCGAGCTGTATTACAGCAAATCGGGCGACCTGGTCATGGGAGTTGAAAAGACGCGCGCTGGGGGCAAGAGTATCTTCACCAAGGTGGGAAATGTTCCTGTCGGGGAGAAATTTTCGTACGAGATTCGCTATGAGTCGGACAAGTTGAGTGTCGGCATCAACAGGGAGGCACCGCAGACATTGGATACGTACTCCTTGGACTCACCGAAGTCGTACTTCAAGGCTGGGAACTATAACCAGGGAGACTCGGCTTCCGAGGTGCACTTTTACGAACTCAATGTTCAGCATTAAGGACTGCGCGCATGGATGAAGGGGGGCTAAGGAGGGGAGACCATATAGCTTTTCATTCTTTCTGTCTTTGTGAGATTGGTTGCTGTCGTGGGAAAGACAGACTGATATCTGAAAAACTCTCCTATGGCGCTGTAAGGGGAATCGACTTGGCTTGTCCTGATACCGTCTACATTGGCAGAAGACCTACAGACATGGCAACTCAATGATATGAGCGCTAAACACCAACCACGATGCCATCGAAGGGTTATGCTGCAATAGTAAGAGGTCTAACGTGTATATTATGCTCTTTCTGTAGTAACGCTGTACTCTATCATTGTACCGGAATACTCTGCGCGGAAACCAGAGCCTAAAGGAGGCTGGCTTCACCTAATACTTGTATTCAGATGAAATGTAACGAACATGTGAAGTGAATATGTAGCTGTATCATGAACTGTAGCTTGTACCTCGACGATTGCTATTTATTGAACCTTTCCCCGCGAGTCTACGCGCCAGATTTCCTCAACAACCCCGTTCCGATGAGCATAATAGAAGTCATGCAGGTTAATAGTAGGATCGATATGGCTCGGAATCATTTCAACCCTGTCGCCCACGGCCAAATCTGGGGTTCCTTCCTCCCAGCTCAGTGAGCCGTGTTCATCGCCCAGGTTCTGGTGCGTGTACCTCGGGTCTTTACACTCTGCCAGCCCACTATCTGTCGTCAAGGACTTTAGGCCAGTATCGATTGTCACTATCCTCTCTCCTTGTTTGCTGATGACCGTAGAGAGTAACGTGAGGCTATTCGAATAAAATGTCCCGACCGCATTCCGGTAGTCGGTGTCCATGAAAATGAAGGATCCAGGCTGCAGTTCGGTCACACCGGGCACTGTAGCGCAGAACTCAGCAGTTCCAGTCCCCCCTGTCGTAACTACTTCAATGTTGAAGCCCTCATTGCGGAGCAGCGTCGCTGTATCTGTGAGGACTTTCATTGACTCGAGGCATTGTTGCTTACGGTCCTCCCAGCTGTGGAGGTGCTGTAAATGACCCTCATATCCCTGGACACCGATCAAGCGCAGGTGGCGGAGAGAGCTGATATGCCTTGCCAACGTGAGCGCTGCCTGTGCATTGGCAACACCGGTGCGATGCAGACCTACGTCGAGATCCACCAAAACAGAGATAGGTTCTGCGATGCCCGCCTGCGCCAGTGCATTGTTAATTGCCGTTGCGCCAACTTCACTGTCCACCACAATCCTAATGTTTTTGTGCTTCTTGAACAGTTCCACCAGTCTTTTGACCTTGGGCTCGCCAATAATCTCGCAGGTGATAAGGATGTCGTCGAACCCCGCGGCGGTGATGGCCTCAGCTTCGGACACTTTGGCCACACAGCAGCCTTTGGCCCCTGCAGCAGCAAGCTTCTGTGCGAGGATCGCGCTCTTGGTAGTCTTCAGGTGAGGGCGAATGTTGAGCCCAGTGGGTAGGAGGCTGTCAAAGAGTTTCTTAATGTTGGCTTCCATGAGATCCAGATCCACAATCATGGATGGGGTGTCAAGGCTGTCGAGCCTGTCGCCGATCTTGGGGGAATACATGACGCAGTTTCAGACGATACGAAATTCTATGAAGAAAGATCGGGGGTAGAGAGGAATCCTGAACAGTCAACGTAGGCTGTAAACATGCAAATGCAGGGTATCATGGCCAGTAAATACTTCGAATTGGCCCTGACAACCTACCCCGCCTTGCGTCCCACAGAACGCTTCTGCCAAGGCCAACTAAGGCTGTGGGTCATTGGGCAGGCGTGCATGACTGGGTGCATCTGGTGCTAGTCGCGTCCAGTGGGTCGCGGGGAGCTGGTGAAGAGGAGGCAGTTTGTATAAGACGGCTGGAAGTTGACCGAAAACGGTAGACAGTTGATGCTGCTTGCGGCCATCCATTTGCCAACCCGTGACCCTTCCGCCACGCACTGGCCTACTTACATCCACGCACTCGATGGTGAACAAACCCTTAGCCATCGACATCGCCTTTGCATCTAAAGGACAAATACCCAGCACGTCGCACTTTAAGGGGTTTCTCTTGGTATTCCACATCCTCCAAATCCGAACACTCAACTCAGAATAAGCCGAACCGGCCGCAATAGACAAACATGGACTTGAGAATAGGACGCCATTCGTTGAGCGTAGAACCGTCCGTTGACGTTGCAAGACATACTCTGCTATAAGACTCGCATCCGCGCATGTCTGCAGGGACTGGCGGCGCTTTAGAGGGCTCTTCCTTCAATTCCGCACACATATCTGACCTATGGCAAACTCCATTCGTAACCGACTATGTGAGATTCGGTGCCGTCGGACCCGCGGAACAGACAGACTAGATTGTGGAGAACCCCCACGCAGGGTCAGTGCGCTCGCAGGTCTGATCCAGTATACACGCGCTGTGGAATTCTCTATAGCCTGTGTAGAATGGAGTATCTGACATCAGGTTTCTTTCCTCGGACAGTCCATGTGTCAACTGCATCGCAGCTGGGAGCCGCGGATTAAGACCGCCATGCCAAAGAACATAAAAGCCGCCCTTGAGCGCAAAGAAGTCCCTTGGATTTGTATATCACCTTGAACAGGATTACTACAAACTCTATAATCCATTGTCGCCTTTTGCCAACAAGAACGACGCTTCACCATGACGAGCTCCACTACCAGCGCTGACCGGGTTGTCTTTATTGGGGCCGCTGGCGAGATGTGTCGCGTGGCCATTGAACGGTTTGCTACCGCAAGCAATGCCTTGCTGATTCTAGCGGACATCAACACGGACGCCCTGGAACCGCTTCTCGCGAAGCTGCCAGCTGGCCGTGCGACAACCAAAAAGCTAGACCTTTTCGATGAAGCTAGCTTGCACGACACGATTACCGGGGCGGCTCTCGTTGTCCTTGGCGCCGGACCCTACGCGCGAACCTCGGGGCCCGTCCTGGCCGCCTGTCTGAAGGCGAAGGTGCCTTACCTTGACTTTGACGACGACGTGGAGAGTACTACGGCAGCTCTCGCCCTACACGAAAAAGCTCGGGACGCTGGCGTGCCATGTTATATTGGCTGTGGTGCCTCACCAGGTATGAGCAATGTACTGGCGGTTGACGCCGTCGGCGATCTTGACACGGTTGATACGATCGATCTCTGTTGGCTCGTGGGTGATGAGCGTCCCGGTATTGGCAAGGCGGTCCTGGAACATCTCATGCATATTGCTGCTGGGCCTTGCTTGACATGGGTAAATGGAAAGCCATCGCTCAATGAATCCTGGGTCGAGACAGGATATGCACCCATGGTAGGACAGTGTGGTGAAACACTCTTACACGAGACTGCACATCCGGAGCCAGTCACCCTACCACGACTATTTCCAAACACGTCGCGTATTCGATGCCTAGGCGGGCTAGATCCTGCACCCTTCAACGGCATCGCCCGTGGACTGGGTACAGCTGTACGTCGGCAAGCATTGTCTATGGACGAGGCCGTTAACTTCCTACTCGGCCTGGTCAATAACGCTCCATCGTACAGTGGGTGGACCGATGCGCTGGGCGGCTTGACCGGACACTTCCGCGGCGGTGATATTACTATCAAGGAACTGTGGCATTTGGTGGCGCAAGGGGCCCAGGCTCTAGGCCCTTGGCGCTATGCACTTATGGGCATGATTGACCAAATTCGAAGCGGTGAATGCACAGTCGGAGAGATTCTGTCTTTCATCGCCTCTTCTGTGCGCGGCCAGCCAGCACCATATCGTGGCAGTCTACTCGTGCGAGCGATCGGTTCCCGCCAGGGTCACCCTGCCGTGGTGATCAAACGAACAGCGAAATGTGGCGAAGGCTCCTATCTTATGAAGGACATGGCGTCAATCACCGGAACGGCATGTGCCGCGTTCATGGTAATGGCGCTGGAACCAGGGCAGAAGCGGACTGGTGTGTTTGCTCCCGAGGATTGGGCGAAGCCCCAGGCCTTCTATCAGGCACTGGAGCAAGTGGGCACTCCCCGTGAAGAGATTGTGGAATGTCTCACTTCATGATGGAGTGATCAACAAAGGGAGGGAAGTCGAACGGTTTGGACGCCGGTGATGCCAGCTAGACTGGCTGGACGTATCCTATTCTCTATCTTTCTGTCTCGCGCAGTGTTATTCGTTCTTGTCATTAACCGTCGGATATATCACATTTTGGCATGTTATCGGAAACATCACTGTCAATATCTTTTATCATTACTGTTCGTGTTGTTAGTAGATATGGTTATGCAGTTCTATCTGTATAGACTCGCTTCGCCGCATTGTCCCCTGGGTTCTCGAAGATCCACGACTAGATTAACAGTAACTAGGCAAAGCAGCTTCTAGGGTTTCGGTTCAGCGTCAGAAACTGTATCCAACCCGCGGGCTCAGATGGTAAGCCTATACCCATAGCTGTAAACTCACATAATTATATTAACCTATGCCCCCCCCAAAGAACCTAGTTTAGTGCGTAATATATAAAGTTCTACAGTGGACCCATAGCCAGTAAAACAATATACACATGCAACAAGGGATGTTATCCGTCGGTGGCTAGCAGGAAGTCACCACAGAAGAATAACCCCCGACCGAAACTAGTAGATATCGCTCATTCTGGTTGCTGCAGATTCTTTCCTAGTGCAGGCGGAAAATTGACGAGATCAAATTTTTGATTCTCGCCATTGTGGCTGAACCTTCTTTGCAAAAGCTTCCACGCCAATCTTGAAGTTCTCCCCTCGGACCACCCGGTCCACATACGCCTCCCTAGTTCGTGAGGCTGCGTGTTGGACACTGGATGTCTCCCAAGCCTCCCTCAAGCCCTGTCGCGTGACCAAGATGGCGTCGGGTGAGAACGCAGTGATCCGCTTCGCGATCGCCAAAGTCTCCTCCAACAGAGACTCGGGTGTCTTGGAGATTCGGTTGATCAGTCGAAGGGACAGGGCCTCCTGTG
The DNA here is from genome assembly GCF_009193645.1 of Aspergillus pseudonomiae. Taxonomy (NCBI): domain Eukaryota; kingdom Fungi; phylum Ascomycota; class Eurotiomycetes; order Eurotiales; family Aspergillaceae; genus Aspergillus; species Aspergillus pseudonomiae. Next base: position 429,543 of record NW_022476005.1, read on the forward strand.
CCGGGAGACGGCGACAGGTCAACGCCAGCTCGCTGGCAATTTGCATACCACACACTCGTGCGAGGCGCGGCAGACCTCCGGCCGCTGCAAATAACCCGACGCCTGCTTCTGGAAGCCCGAACTCGGCTGTAGGTGATGCAACGACGATGTCGCTACACGTGAGAGTATATTAGTATTGGATGGGCAGCTTGGTATAGACAAAGAGAGAAACTGATAGATTAGGTAAAGGGAATCAAGGCCCAGACTTACCAGTTGAGACAAATTTCAAATCCTCCACCAAGGGCAAAGCCATTCACGGCGGCCAACACGGGCTTTACGCCTTTCCTCTGGCTCAGCCCAGCAAACCCCGTGGGTGGGTGTGTCAACAACGCTTTCTGAGCCAGGGATAGCTGTCCAGACGTTTTGGAACTCTGTTCCTGCAAGTCTTGACCCGCGCAAAAGGCCTTCTTTCCTGCACCGGTAATCACGGCAACCAGGAGAGATGGCTCATGATCGAACCAGGTCAAGAGCTCATGGGCTTCCCAGTGAGCATCTGAGGGGAGAGAGTTGCGCTGCTTTTCGCGGTTGATAGTCACCAGGAGGGTCTGGGGTTGAGGAAAGGATACAATATAGTGCTTTGTGGAGGGGGGTTGGGTCTTGAACGGTACAGCCATGATGATTTTTCCTTCAAACTCTGAGCACAAAGATTACAAACGAAACTTATGACGTGGAGTATTATACACGAGATGGCCCCAAATGTTCCCCACACTGGCGCAAAATTGGGTGAATTATGACAGACGCAATTTGACCGACGAGATACCCGCGGCCCTCGGTCTTTGCTGTACCAAGTTAACCATCCTCTGTGAGGGGCTCAGGGTGAAACAATGATATTGACGAACAATGGTGGCATTGAATCAATAGAATTGGTGACAGATAGATACGGCTAACAATGAACAAATTCCCATCCCGTTAAAAGCAACGCTCGGCTGTTTCAATCTTGCGGTGGCAACTTCCCACTGGCTATAGGATACAAGTTGCAGTAAAAGCTATCTGTGATGTAGGCTTCCAGCAGAAGCACCGACCTATCTAGATCATGATTCGGCATTGAACCCTCAATCGTTTAGATTCATATGTAAATATCATAATTTATAATTTCCCAACATCTGCCGTTCGGTCAGCAATTGAACAAAAGGTACAGAAAGTTGTTTTGCCCAAGCCACATTGACATGATACATTGTCCGCCGGTATTTCTGCAACAATCTAAGAACCAGGTAGACTGTCTAAGTAGTAAGCATACTGGGATGTACAAAATTATGCATTGGGGTTTGGATCCAATTCTCTCCTCTATTATAGACCGAGGTGATTCGGATACTTGTTCGGCCCAGGCTCGGGAAGGTCCAGAGGCAATGGCAGCGGTAGCAGACCATATTACGATTAAGTTGATCCCGAGAGTTCAGTATCGACTGACCTTCTTTCTCCATTGTTTACTGAGAGGACTATATGAGCCAACCTGACCATGTCACACGCCGCCACTTTGACACCTGTTGTGATCGGAGTAGGAGATATCAAGAATACCTCTGTGAAACCCGAGTATGCATACGAACCAATCGAGCTTATGATTCAGGCAATTACAGCCGCGGCAAATGACAGCTCCGTACCGAGAGGCAAGATTATTCCCGCCGTTGATAGTATTGACGTTGTTGCGAACTGGACTTGGCCATATCCGAACGCTGCTCAATTGTTGGCGGAGAAGCTCGGCGTGAAACCAGTGCATCAATATGAAAGTGGTCATGGGGGCAACGCGCCCGCGAAATTGTTTGATGAAGCTGCTCGACGAGTGTCTAAAGGCGAATGTCGGCTTGCTGTTGTGACTGGTGGTGAAGCTCTTGCATCATGTTCGTTCGCCCCTTCGCACCGATGAGGTATTGGGGAAGATATTAAAGGAGACAAATAATAGTGGCTGCATCCATGGCGGAAGAGAATTCTCCCCCCAGTAATTGGACTGAAGTGAAAGACCATTCGTCTATCTGGGAACGGTCGAAACGTGATGGTCCGTTTCACTTGGATACAGGTTTGGGGAGATAATTTGCTAAGGCTGTATCAGATCTCGGAACATTGCATTCGATCGGACTTCCGATTCAGGTCTACCCTCTGTACGAAGCTGGACTTCGAGCCCATCGCAAACAGACTTACGACGATAATCATCAAGAGTCGGCACAGCTGTATGCCAACTTTGCTGAAATTGCAGCGACCAATCCTGTCGCGTGGAACTATGGCAGGGCCCCTGCGACAATCGATTCCATTGCTACTATCACGAAGAAAAACCGAATGATATGTTCACCATGTAGGTTTCAACTGCAGATACGTCATGACTGACATACATTGACCGTTCCCAGACCCCCTGTTGATGAATGCCTTCAACAATGTTAACATGGCAGCCGCGTGTATTGTTACTTCCGTGGACTTTGCTCGCCAATTAGGAGTGCCTGAATCTCGCTGGATCTACCCCCTTGGAGGCGCCGGCACAAGCGACGCGAGCAGTTGTAAGTGCAGCATCTTCTTGTCAGGGGGCAACTCACAAACGATATGCAGTCTGGGAAAGGCACAACTTTCACTCGAGTCCTAGCATCGCAAACTCGCTGGACGAAGCGCTCCGAGTGTCCGGTTTGACCAAGGAGGACATTGACATTTACGACTTTTACTCGTACGTTCCTCTCCTTCGACTGATTTCCGACTCTGCTAACTTATGAAGCTGCTTTCCTATCGTCCCTAAATTAGCTTGCCGGCACCTCGACCTCCCCATCACCAGAAAGGATCGCCCTTTGACGGTGCTTGGTGGGCTGACCTCCTTCGGCGGTGCCGGTAACAACTATTCTCTCCATGTATGACTCTCCTTTGGACCACATGATGTGATTCTAACCGCGGTACCAAAGGCCATCACGCAAGTCGTTCGTGAGCTACGTGCTCGCCGTGGACAGCATGGACTTGTTCTCGCCAATGGCGGTGTCCTGTCCTACCACCACGTCGTGTGTCTCTCCGTTCGGCCGCGAGCCGATCGATCCTTATATCCATGCGAGAACCCTTTGCCGGAGTTCTCGCCTGACATTTCTTCGCCGCCAATTGCCGCTAAGGCAAATGGCCGTGCAGTCATCGAGGCATGTCCATCTAAATTACTAGATCGGCTGAAGCTAACTGGTGCAGACGTACACGGTGGACTTCCAGCGTAACGGCTCTCCTGGTCAGGGATACGTGGTGGGCCGTTTGGAGAGCGGGCAGCGCTTCATCGCCAATGCTGCCAATGCTGCGACCCTGAAACAACTGTCTAGTACCGCGGTTGAACAAATTGGCCGTACTGGGTGGGTCCTGAATGACGCAGAATCATCGCGGAACCTATTCTCATTCGAGGGCCCTCATATTTAAGGTTCTATAGTCGGCACAATGTTGGAGAGGAAACGGGTTGAGACCCAGCGCGGCCCTTGGTCCCGGGCTATACTAGTAACTGTGCACGGCTGCAGCAACTATGGAAGCGATTTTTTACATAACAACTTCCCTATAATGACATATTACCCAATGACTTAGGACTCCATGGAATGCTTCCCAGCGGGGCGAATTTTAATGCAGCCCCGCAACGCTCTTATGCATCAACCTAGGTGCATTGGTTTCCTGCATCTCAATTCCATTTGGGGTTCCAGCACCTCGGCCAGGAGACAGTGGCCACTTGGTCCGAGTGCGTCAGGTCAGGAAAGCACATCCATTTCTAATGTGCATCGCCACAGAACGGTTGTATCAGTTTTCCTGGCTCCTGACTGCCCACCATGAACGAAGTTGTGTCACCAGTAAACCATCGTCATGTCCTCCCCACCGACCACAGACCAAGCCGAAACTGGTACTGTTCATCAGAAACGCCCAATCAAGCGGGCAACCTCTGCATGCTTCAATTGCCGACGGCGTAAGGTGCGATGCAATCTCAACTGCGGACGCCCGTGCACCAATTGTCGTTTAGACGGTTGGAAATCCATTGTTCCTGATCGCAAGAGGCAGGGCCGTCGGAACCTGGTTGCTCCAATTCGACGGCGAAATGACAGGGAACAGACCGGTAGACCTTCGGTCCTGGGAAAACATTCCACCTAAGCAGGCAAGGGACTTTGATGGAATCGGCTGAGGCACTCGAAAGAATCATCGAATTGATATCCCCAGGCCAGGGAGAACTGGATGGTAACTTTACGATCGACATATTAACGAGATGGAAGATGGAAATGACAAGGCCAATCTTCCCGACTGGCAGAAGTCGGTACTGCTCGGTCAGATTGGAGACTGGATCAATGGACAGGTTGCAGGGTATAAAGAATTCTGGGCGGCGAGTATCATTTGCAGGCACTGCCCAAGACCCCGACAGGCAGGATTCAGAGCCGGCTTGCGCTGGCCAAGATACGAGAACGTAGAATGCCTAGGCTGTGAGGATTGATTCGCGCCGGAGGCATTTATTATTTTTCAGTCTTTTAGTCTCTTTCAATCTACTATGTACCTATCCCAGTCGCCCCCCTCCTGACTACGCCGCCATGCATGCTCCCGTTGCCCCAGTTGTGCCTCTGGAACAACCATGGCGATATCGATTCTCAATCTAGTTGGAAAAGTCTCCTGGAACCTATGCGCCGGCTCCCGCGGATTCCGAGCGGCTGCCGATCATCAGTGACCAGATCGGCGTCTCTTAACGCAATAGGGAAGCCACACCATATCGCCCAATAGGCAATACTAGGCAAAATAGAGTGCAAGCCAAGTACGATAACCTTTCACCGATAGCGTGGGTGTATCCGTCACCGTATGATGTTCTCTCACCCTCTCGTTTGGGTGCAGTAAAGCAAGAAAGGGTCTGTCTGATAGTGAGGAAGAATCCGAGATCGATATTAAGCCTGTAATGGTACATCGACAAATCAGGTCGCAAGGTGCTGATCTAGGAGAAACTTGCTCGGAGGCGAATATAGTAACATCGACATCGGGACATGCGCAGTGGAGCCCCAGAGCATCTCTGACCATGAATCCTTCCAAGGTTCTTTGCTATGATCGTGCGAGGAATCTTCGAAGCCGCGGATCCGCGGATCCGAGCTACCTTGCTGCTCCTGATAATACGCTACATAGAGCGTAGATCTAACGGTGGGGCCCTCTCTCCTCATGGTCCCAAAATATCAGGTAATCCCTGGCGGCGATCATGTCGCTCCCTGTACAGCCGGTCAGTTGAAGCTGTACATATTAGCACTCGCCATTGCTATATAAGCCTATATGCAGCCCCAGTACCGAGCTAACCATCCTCTACAACTTGACATTTATCACAGTACAAAAGCATCGAGATCCTCCATAACAGCGAAAACATGAAGGAGCTTTTTGATGTTGCGGTAATAGGTGCTGGGATGGCGGGCATACTCGCCGCCCGAGATCTCAGCCAAAAGGGTCATTCTGTTGTCCTTCTCGAGGGTCGAGATCGAGTCGGCGGACGAACATTTACGACCGAGGCCTTTGGGACCGAACTCGAACTGGGAGGTACCTATGTGCACTGGACCCATCCAACCATTTGGCATGAGCTACAACGACATGGCATCCCCATAATTCCCCCGTTGGATTCACAAAAGACCTACTGGCTAGCCGATGACGATGTCCACTCAGGCACAATGAACGACTACTACGAAGCCGTCAATCCTCTCATGTCACAGTTTGTGCATGATGCTCGTTCCCAATTTCCGATGCCGTTCAACGTCAGTGCTTCAGCGAGTGACGTCGACCAGCAGTCCCTCGAAGACCGCATCATCTCCTTGAACCTCTCGGTCTATGAACGCGATGTTCTGGAAGGAGCTATGTCGGGCTTGGTTCACTCATATAAAGAGCAGGGTGTCGCCCAGCTGCTTCAAGGTGTCTCTGGCACCTTCGGAGACTACAATGGCTTCTTCGAAACTGCTAGCTTTTGGCACATAGAGGGCGGTACCAAGCGCCTGGCAAAGGCCATCATGTCCGAATCGACTGCCACGATACGCCTCGAAACGCCTATTCAATCAATTTCAGACAACGGCTCTTTGGTGACAGTCACCACACGTGCTGGTGAGATTATCCATTCGCGTTTTGTCATCAGCGCAATGCCTATAAACACTCTTGGCGATATAACCATCGAACCCGAGCTTCCTGCACCGGTGCAAAGCTTGATCGATAGCAAGAATCCGGTAATGGCCAGCAAGATATACGTTCGTGTTAAGGGTACTATTGAACCCTTCAATGCTTTTGCTCCGGCTGGTAAAAGCCCTATCAATGCAGCTAGGGTCGAGTCACGGTATGAAGGAGACACGCTAATCATGTGCATTTGCTCTGATGCCGCAGCAATCCAAGCAAATGACCATGCGGCAGTGCAAGATGCTTTGCGAAAGTTCGTTCCTGATATTGAGGTTGTCGATACTGCTAGTCATGACTGGGGTACTGACGAGTTTTCTCAGGGTGGCTGGGGATGGTACCGGCCTGGGAAGCTGACAGGGGCCGCTCCACTGATGCGACAGCCTCATGGTCGCATCTTCTTCGCAGGGAGTGACATTGCTTCGCTCGGGGCTGGCTTTATTGAGGGTGCTATGCAGACGGGTGTAGTGGCCGCTCGCGAGGTTGCCAGTGCATTGGCAGTTGGAGAATAAGCACGAGGTTTTCATTATTGGGAGATACTTGTACTGGGTTGGCATCGATCGACATCCCCATTCTATCCGAGCGTTTATTTAGGTTGTCGTTGCTCATCCCTGACCGGATCGTTCCTTCAAGACCCCCTACGTGGCCTTCTCAAAGCCATTCAATTCCAAAGTAACATCCAGCATCGAGCAACGAGAATACCAAATACACCGTCATTGAATCGAAATAATGAAAGATATACATGTCCCTACATACATAATACCCTAGTTAAGAACCGATGACTCGATAGAGTAGCACGGATTGACCCTGCTCAAATTAGAGAACCCTCACTCTCTCCCATCGCTCAAGTGCTTTCTGATAGCGAGATTGCGTCCTCTCTAGTCTTGCGCGCATACGAGTATCGGCTTCATCTTCGCCGGCAACGGTGTTCAGCTCAGTATCATCAAGCTGAGCAAACCTATCGGCGGAGACAACACGCATTGGACATTTCGGTCCCAGAACATGTCTCTCCATAACCTGCATCGCGACATTGTCGATAAAACGCCATAGGGCAATGTTGTAGTATCCATCTAGTCTCGCTCGGGCGGACAGAATTTGGTTCAAGGAGGTAGGTATAAAGTATGGTTCTTCATCTTCTTCTTTCGAAGCTCCATTGGCCTTACCACTCGCTGCTTTCTTCGATGAATGCCCCAGCAAGATCTCATCTGTCATGCTCGTAAACGACAGTAGATGTGGATTGCGAGTAATCAAAGGACGGGCCTGGTTATCCTCAACCAATTCCCGAAGTGCCATGTCTGCGTCTCGATTCCATTCTTCAAGGGTTTTCCCAACAATACGACTTACTTCCAGACGCACTTTGCTATTCGGTATTGCGATCTTTAATAGGATGTTGTAACAGTCCGAGACCATGATCTTGATATCCTCAACGAACTCACGGGCGATACTTTCCCAGTGCGCTGAGAGCTTCCGGAAAAGGGTTTCTTCTACATCTGGATGAACGCTTCCAGGAAGGCTTCTTCCTTCGCATATCTTGGCTTCCTGAGCAATTGCTGCGTAGAGCCCTTGCCCATTGACCACATGCTCCTCCCATACCCTGGGATCGGAGCTTTGAGATCTGAGCCACTCCAGGTCTGTTTTGTAATCTGTAATTGCGATCGCAATATTGTCGCTCTTGCACATATCGTCACGAAATTGGTCCAGACGAAGTCGGATTTTGTAACGAAGCATAGCCTTTGCATCTGTGGAAGGTATGTCTTGGTGCTGCCCTCTTAAGGTTCCTTCAGCCATCTTCTGCATCTCATTGCAGAACTGGAGGACATAATAGCGTTGAGCTCGCGCAGTAGTTCTCGACTCTCCCATTCTTTTCAGATTTGCTTCACACTCACGGAGGTGCTGAGTGATTTCAGTGATAATGTGGGGGATCTCTTTCTGGATTTGAGTCCGTCGTTCCTTGTCGATGTAGCCCATCAACGATCGGATTCCAAGCCTATCTTTCGATAGACCTTCCCAGGCTGGCTTAGCAAATTCCTTGAGTTCCATGTCGTCTCGATCTGCGTCAGACGAATCCCGCTCAGTAGGCAGTCTGTTGCGCAACCCGAACCAACCATGGTCCAAGTGTGGAACAGTGGCCAGGTCGTTTTGGAGAAGTTTGATCATCTAGTTAGCTCGTCAGTATTTGGATGATGTAAGAGCCTCGGAAGACCATACCCAATGGTCTGATCCTTCCTGCTTCCGATCGCATTTGGTGAGAACCCCGATGCATCGGGTCTGCAGACTCGGTATCTCTTCTATCAACTCAAAAGTCTTATGTCGCTCCACGTCCACGTTGTCGACCACAACCCTAACCACCGTTAGCCTTGGTCATCAGGGTCAGGTCAGATGGAGTGCATAGCACTCACAAAATGATATTTCGTTCGTTATTCAAATAAGTACGAGCCAACTCCTCCGCCACTGCCGCGTTATTCCGGACATGCGATTCTTCATTTAATCCAGTACCAGCGTCATTCGATACGTCTCTAGCCTTACTCGACTTCTTTCCACGTATTAAGCCGGGCAGGTCCACGATTGTCCAGTGCATTTCGTCAGGGCCGGAGCGCTCAATTCGGAGGGTCGCATCGCTCAGCGTCAATGGTTCGGTGGGCTTTCTGTCACCGAAGATGCATTCCGTTGCCTATCTGTGTTAGCAATGACAAAGGCCAGCGAAAGCCACATGCACCGACTTTTTCTATAATCTCCTCCATGACCTCCGAGGTCAGTTCCTTCTTCTCGATGGCGAAATTCTGTACCCGAGCGAGAAGCTCATCATCTTCCTCAGACAATGGGCCCGGGACCACTGTAGCCTTCACAGGAAGTTCCTTAGCCGCAGATGTCTGTCTAAATGAAATCTGAATAGGGAAGCGAGTGCACATATTGTCCTTGACTGGGAAGGACACTTCGGTGATAGCCTGAAGGACAGAGCTCTTGCCGGTGTTCTGGTCCCCGACGACAACGAGCTAATGACGACCGCAGACATCAGCATATGCTCCGGCCAGTCTCCAATCAACTTACCTCCGGTAGCTTAATCGTGTTACTGAGTCCAAGCGCCTGAAGCTCATCTATGAATGCGAGCTGCTCAGAGCTCTCCACTCCAATGAAATGGCGTACTCGCTTTCCCATTTTGGCTCGTATGGTGCTACAGACACGGTGGTGAAAATAAATTTACAGTACTCAGAGATACTGTCCAAGATGCAAGAACGGGGTTAAAGGGGTTCTCATCTTTGAGGACTCCCAAAGCGCCGACCACCGCTAAACATCGCTTACGGGTACCTCGGGCCTGCGGCGCAGCTGCATGCATTAGGGCATGCGCTAACGGGTACGTTATGGAGACCAACCACGAACCCCAGTCCATGCAAAGTACTCCTATTTGTTGAACTCGTGCTGATACACTGGTAGCGAGATAGTACGAGCAGGACGACTAGGATATCTGGAAGGGATTTGCGCTCAGGTGATTCACTTGACACAGGGGTTCAGATCCATAGCTCAGATGAAGTTACGCTCGTCAAATCGCTGTACTTGTATCGTAAGTCGACCGGATATCAATACCACCTTATATGCACCGGGCTCAATCGGGAAACGTTGTTGAGGTTGATATGGTACGTTCAATATCTAGCAGCGCGGGAGCTTCCGGTTTCTGTCCCAGGCTTGTCGAGGTTCACCTCGGGATGTGATATCATCCAGGAAGGTATGACGATCGAGATATACGCTCTTAATCGGGCCCACTCAAATGACAACCCCGCGAAGATACGTAAAGTGGAACAGCGTTACATGGCGGTAGCCCTTTCACTGACCCATAAGGCCGAAGCCTCCGCTCGAGTGCGATTATCTTCCCCTAGAATCTTGGCGGCTAAAAACCACTTCCTGCCCTGCCTGCTTTTAAGCCAGGCGTGAACGAGAATGATGCCCGGTGATTCTACTGGCGCACGATATGAGGTATTAAGGTTAGCTGTATACAAGCGTAGTCGCGTCTCCGAGGATGCTGGTTCACTGTTGTGGAGCTGACAGGCCCAAAATTCGATACAGCATGCTAGTGCTTCGTCGAGAAGTGCGCCGAGTACGCCACCGTGGACGGTGTCGCGGAACCCATTTCCTCCTGAACCCAGGTGTACGAGTATGACGATATCTGGCCCAATCTGCTCTCGATCCCGATTCTCCCATGCAGGACGGTTACTTCGTAAGATTTCCTTCCTGATGAATGCAAGAATGTGCGGGAACGTATTAGGAGTGTTCATTGTTTCGCTGAAGAAGGTGTCCGATGGGTCGCTTTTCTTGTATCTAGATGGTAATGTGATAGGCTGGTAGGAGCTGGAGCCGTTCAAATATGGGAAGCTGCATGGTAAAGAGGCGAAGAAACTTAAAGATGCCTGCTCTGGTGGAACGGTGGTGAGGATGTCGATGAACTTCATATTCGTAGTCGTAAATCCCTGGGCTATACTTGTCGTTGTTCTTGCAATGATGTCAGAAATATATGTAAGTACATGTTGCTATCTGGCATGTAACCCATATACGGGACTGCAGTAGTCCTGTTTCAAGGTTCATTTCCGGGCTTCGGTCCGCCAAATCACCATACAGGGGAGCATATGAGTAAAGATTGGTTCCTTTTGTACTAAGCTGGTGTAGGATCGGCTCGCAATGGATGGTAGGTTTACGCTAATGTAGGTACAGTTATATATATACCCGAGGGCTCCGCAGAGGCCCTCATGCAATACTGCAACTGATGTGGAAGATTATGGCACACAGCCGTACCTAATTAATAACTTGTCTTGTCCTTCCCATCCTACTGTGGTGTATTGTCAAACAAGGAAAGCAAGATGCTGGGTGGTTTCCAGATCTGTGATTCCGATGGAAGCCGTCAGTTAATATGGGGGGAACAACTCGGTATGCCGACATTAGAGTAACATTGCAGCAACAGTTCTTGAACGGTTTTGTTTTGCTAATCATCAGGAGCTGTGGAAGAAGACACGTGGAACCGCCAGTAAATGTCAAAGCTTTGGTTGTATCACTGATATTTGAGCATTAATAGAACCACATCAAACACACGCCTTAAGCTAAAACATCATTCACGACATACACCTTCAATTGGGATCATTCGTCTGATGAATCCCCAACAACCGCATCAGGTCAGGGATCTCAGTATGATCCCGGGTCGTCTTCATCCGATGGCACCATGTTACCTCCTTTTCTTCCTTCCCCGTCGTCTCTTCGTTACCTTTAACCGGTTCGAACAGGAACTCCCCCCCGATCTGCTTGTAATACCCGCTCTTGTGCGCCAAGCCTGATGGTATATATTTCATAGCCTGAATCATTGATTCGCCGACAATCCGAGCCATGCCCTTGCGAATATAGGACGGTTGACTGCCAATGGCCAGCGAACACACCATGTCCAGGTCCTGGTACAGCTGTCTGGTGGGGTCCGTGTAGATTGGGAAGTGGCAGTTGGTTTCCTTCGCATACATCTCGATCAAGCCCGGATCGCCGCAGCCAATGATTACCACCGAGGTGCTTTGTGCCAGAGGTTCCAGCGCACTCGGGGTGATGGAGGCGGACAACGTTCGAAGAAACTCTTGGCAACTCTGTGAAGATCGGTAAGCGAGGTCTCTTCCTTCCGGGGGCTTCGTTCATTGCAGAGCCGCTGGAAAAGAGGCAGAATAAACGTACGCCACAGAAAAAGTGTCGCACGAAGATCAGTAGAACCCGTTGAGCTACACCAGGCCCGGAATGAAGGCTGTTGAACGAATGAGACTCGCCATGCCTATCTAATACGGAGTAGTTCTGGATCTTGCGTAAAGTTTCTACTGATGGGGGCTGATCACTGGTCTGGACTTCTCCTTGGAAGTCTTGCAGAGCTTCGCTGCCACTGGCTGTGTCCACCGCCGGCTTGGGATCGGCTGTAGCAGACATGGCATACTGTGAAATTATATAACTAAATGAGACAGGATGAGGAATTATAGCACGTCGAAGGGTACCACGCTAGACTTGCCAGGGTTTTCAAGTCTAGCACTCGGGATGCAGGGAAATGGGGGTGAGAGCGAACATCAGCGCGTAAGATGACTGACTGGGAGATATAAACCCCACCTGACCCCACCATCAACCTCAACCTGCCAAGGTGCACTATATACGATAGTAAAGGGTCTAGACAACCGCACAAAACTCTTCTTGAGTGTTGCTGACATGATCGTCATAGTTATTGCCCAATACAGATCTCACCCACCAGATAAACGATCACAGATGCCTCCACAACACTGCTAGGACCACATCATTGCCGGAGAGAACGAGGAGTAGAGGATACTGCACTTCGAATATGCTCAGATTCCAATACGCACCCATCTATTGGATCTACATAAATATGAGGGTGATCGTAATCTCTTTCCTCATCGTCCTTGCCTCCACTCTCATCCTTATCCTCATCACTGAAGGATCAGCACCCTCCACGCAGTCCCAATAGCCAAAACTTGTGCATACATGACATGCTTATGGTCTGGTACGTGGATAAATGCTCTAGCCTACATTCCTTTCGTTGTGAAGTAAATCCAATGTTCTTCTCTCACTTTTCTTGTACCTACATTATCGCATTCCATCGCTGGATTTAGTGATCTGGCCAGACATCCTATCATCACCATGAGTTGCATCAGTGTGGGGAATGACATGATTAGGGCCACCACAAGGATCTCGACGCCTCATCACGGGGAAAGCGGTTCGTTTCCAGAGCGATGCTTATCCTATGGCGAGGCCTGGTAAACGCCGGAAGGGGTTGTAGGCAGGCGGAGATGTCGAACACTTGAATGTCACAATACGCTGTGAATCAATGCCGGAAAGAACAGTGACTCCGTAGATAACATCACATACTAGAAAAAGCTACATACATGTACGATTGACCTCCTCATACCCCAAGCAGAGATCAAGTCAAATGACGCCTCCACCACTCCTCCTTCCGCTTGAACGACTCATAGATGGTTTCATGGCCAACCCAGCCGTGGCCCTCACCCTCAAACTCAACCACCTCTGCTACCCTCCCACACTTGTGCATCGCATCAGCCATCATCCGGGCTTGTGCAACAGGGACAACCATATCGGACGTGCCCTGCAGCAAAAGGAGTGGTGCCTTCATCTGCGCCGCAAAATGGCACGGACTGCGTCTGGTGAGTTCAGCATCTCTGTCCCCAGCCTTCGTTGTACTGAGTAAAATCCGATCCACATCGTGGCTTTCGAACTTGTAGGAATCGGCCTGCAGTGCCCGGACATCGCTGATGCCATAGGAACTGATCCCCGCCGCCCAAACGTCGGGATACATGTGCAGCGCCCGCAGAGTCAAATAGCCGCCTGCACTACCACCGTAAATCCCCACGCGCGCCTGATCGATCAGCCCGTTTGCCACCAGGAAGTCGACTGCGCTCACGGCATCGCCAACATCCACGAGTCCCCAGTGTCCCGAGAGACGTTCACGATATTCGCGACCGTATCCGGTGGAGCCCGTGTAGTTCAGAGCGCAAACGGCAAAGCCACGCGTGGTCCAGTATTGAATTTCGAGATTCAAAGCTGGGTTGACGCAGCCATTGGGCCCACCATGAACGTAGACCAGCGCGGGAGGAGGACCCTGATCGTCTGACTGATAATTCGGATTCTGTGGGGGGAAGTAGAACATGTATACGTCGCCGTCACACTGCGGGCCGTACTTTTGGGGTGCACGAAATTCCGTCGCGCGAGAGACATATTCAGGATCCAAGTGGAAGGATGCAGTGGAAGCCAGCACGCTTCTTTGAACGGAATCGGTGGGCGTAATGGATACCAGAGCCAACTCCTGTGGCGATGTTGCCGTCGAGCCAACGATGGCGAAGCTGGTCGGTGAAATACGGTAAATCCCATTCGCACGCGAGCCCAAATCGAGGTAGGGAAGGTCTAGCTGCCGAGCAGAGGATGTGGTGGTGTCAATCAGCAACACCCGACTCGTGGCGTGAGTGATGACGGTGGCGACGATCGTCGTTGCATCAAGGGAGGTATACGTGGAGCTGGTCGGGCTGTTAGTTTGACCACATATGAAACATGGAATCACTTGTAATACCTTCCAAGTTCCCATTCAGCTGTAGCAAAGTCTGCCTCTTCGAAGCCCTTCAGCGCCAACGGACGATGTGCGCCGTTATTGACGTTGAATGCATATAGCTGCCAGAACCCTGTCCTATCGCTCGCAAAGTAGAGCGAACCGTCCAAGCCCCATTTTGGCTGCGCGATACTCTCTTCCTGTGCTTTTCCTGCGACACGTCTCGAATCTTTCAGACACCCATCTTCCCATGTGGCCACATAGAGAACGGTTCCGGTCCATGGCATGTCCGGATGGGACCACTGAATCCAAGAGACATACTTCCCCGAGGGATCGAACTTCGGATGGGAGAAAAAATCGTCACCTTGGGCAATCGTGGTTTCCTCCCCAGTATTGATGTTGATGGCCACGAGGGAGTTATGAACCATAAATGCTTGGGTTTCCGGAGTGGCTTCACGATGGTCCTCCTTGATGGCCAGCATCCATTCTGCATCGATCGGATGAGGGCAGAAATCCGCATAGCGGACACCCTTGACCCCTTCCAGGACCAAAGTAAGTTTGCTGGACGCAGGATCCAGCAAGTAAATGCTGCTAGAGCCCTCGTCGGAAAACGAGATCAGCCCGTCCGGTCCTATGGCAAGGGAACCACCACCGAGCTCTTGCACCGTGGCGTGTGCACTAAGATCTTTCGGCAACACATCCCGACGTTCGCCATCCCAATGCTGGACGATAGCATGGCGGCCGTCCTCTGTCGGGTGGCATTCCACACAGTAGATGGCCCCCGTGGACTCCTAATTCTCATTAGTCCGATAGTGAGCTTAAGGAGCTGGGACTAGGACCCACATTGACGACCACTTCGTGCAGGGATATGCTACTGCTTGACAATAGTTCGGGGGTGAGTGGGCTATTCCAGCGTCCGTAGGGTATGGTCATCTTGAGTCGTCATATATCGCGGAGTGGTTGTTGTCAACTGGTCCACACTTGCGAGACGGGAGATTCAGTTCTAGAGTTATTTAATCGGTCAAAGTATTTTTCCGTCCCAATTGCTCGTATAATCATTATGTAAAATATTAAAACAGGGAACAAGAGGAAGCTAAAACCTCGTCGTCAGTTATAATCTGTCCAGTTACAAGACTGATGGATAAATTGTATTTGCGTGGACTTGTGACGGTGACTGGAAAAATGGAGAATTCTGGAAATACATACAAGGTGGCCCACTGATCGACATGTATTCTAATATCTTTCGAGCAATGAAGGATATCCTCTTAGTATTTGTCTCTTGAAAAGCTTAAATCACATAGAGATGCTCTGAGTGGCCTAGGATATCTGGCGAACCAGATTGTAACTCGACTCAAAGGTTTGGATCCATTGAGTGCCCATGTGGTGTCCCAAAAAGCATCTGGCGATTTAGGACTTCCATAGCAAGGTCATATATGAGATCGGCTGTTAATTGTTATGTATTCAAGCCACGGATGCTAACGTAGTTGACGTAGTTAGCGAATTGTATAAAAAATCCTTTTTCATATCAGTAGCGCACGGTCACCAGTCGATCAACGGAGACCACCGTAAATGTACGTTAATTAACATGAACAACCACAAGCCGGCGGTAAATTTACCGGTAATGCTGACAGTCAAGTTTTGTTCGCGATCTGTTTGAACTCTGTTTACCGATCGCCTGAATTCGCTGCGTTGAAGATGGATCGTCTACCGGTAGAGATTCTCCTGTCCATCATCCAGGAAATTCCCAACGCACGAGACCGACTGAATCTAGTCCAGACATGTCGGCGCTGGCGTGCCTTATTCCTGAGAATTGCTTTCTGCTCGATCCGCCTCGAATGGCTTCAGCTTCGGCGTCTGGCCGTGGCGGCCCTTGCCAACCCGGTCATCAGGTCCTCCATCCGCAATATTTCGATGGAGATCGCCGCAAGGGAAGGTTCACCGAGCGCATTAGGCTCGGCAGTTCAGAACTTGATAGATCTCATCAGCGAGTCGCCCGTAGAATATGATGCATGGCAAAAAGCGCTCTCCAAAAACCAGGGTGAAACGTGGATTGCTCTTCTAATGGCTATTCTCCCTAACCTAACTGCACTTTCAGCGCAACATGGCCACCCCGCAGGCTGGATCACCCGGATTGTTGCGAAGGCTGCGTGGAAGCAATTGCCTTTCGATCCCAGCACTCTCCCGGCCTTGCAGCGATTAGAAAAGCTCGACCTTACCTGGCGTGGTCTTTCCACAGTTCTGGGCCACCGCGAATACCTCCCCTTGTTCCACTTGCCTTCCCTTCGCACTTTGCGACTGGGGCCAGTACAGGAGCTTCACTCCCCCTACAATGCAGCGGACCACCCCGCCTTCCTTCCAGTCCCAGGTACGTCGCCGGTCGAGGACTTAGTCATGGACTTCGTTTGCAACGGAAGGCATGGGATGGCCGATTTCATTACCTCCTGTGCCAACCTTAAGCACTTTGTATACCAGCATACGAACAACATTACCTGGGTTTCCCGACAGGACGAGGAGGATTTGGCGGGTGTAGACGCTAGCTTTCGGCCTTGGTGCTTCCATGAGGCGCTCCAAACACAGAAGCACAGCCTGGAAGTTCTCCACCTGAATGACCTGGGGGAGGCTTCCACCCCTCGGCGAAGTCATCTGTATAGAGAAGCTGTCGATACCATCTCGCATGATCGGTGGTTCGGGTCGCTGGTGGACTTTCGCAAGCTGTGGCATCTACGCATTCGCGTCAGCAACCTTATCAATTTCCACCCCAAAGAGACAGAGGATATGATCCCGCTAGGAGATATTCTGCCTAAGAGCTTGAGAGTTTTACATCTAGCTGACTGCAACGAGGACCACTGTACTGTATTGGTCACCCACCTCGAGGATCTTCTTGATCGGCGAGAGGAACAGTTTCCAAATCTACACTCCTTACTCGTCTCTCCTGAACGGGAGGAACCACACGGAACGAGAATTTGCATTAAGGAGTCCTTCAGGAAGCAATGGACGACCCTCGGGGCAATGTGTGACCGGGTTGGTGTTCGGTTCTCTCTTGGGATTGGGGAAAAGATGGCAACAAATGTAAAGCATTGGTCTCCGGGAAGAGTTGTAGACGAGGCTTCGTTGAGTTGATTCGACATATACCCTAGATGGACCGGCAATAGCCTCACCGATATTCCATGCAGCCTATACGTCTCTCCCATCATCTCGTACTCCCGTCCACCATGCCCGGATTTCTTGATACCACGTCCAGCTTTCTACAGCACCGGCCCCGGCAAGAACAGCAATGAGGACTGTTTTGCCCATCTGAGTCTTGAAGCTGAGATCATACTTCCAGTAGTCCTCTCTCCTATCGTTCGGTTGTTTCTTTTTATGGGTGTGGTCTTGGTTTTGTAGAACGGTCCGCGTGGAGAATGATGCTGTGGCCCAAGGCGGGTGGCTATGAATGATGCCATGGAAGGGCTTGACACGTAACAAGGCCATGTCGTTCGCACTCGATGATTCTGTAGGATAGCTACAGTCAATATTCATTGGGCCATACAAATGAGGTCCGGATTTGTTTGTAGTACCTCGGATACAATGGCAGGACTTGAGGACTTGTAGAATACATCCTCCAGCTTGTTTATCAGTGAGTCAGCCCATATCAATGGCGCGGGGTAAAAGCCCTAGGCCCTTAATTAGCCGGTAATTCTGGCTAAACTGGTATAGTCTATTGAGGTCCAAAGCATCCCCGATAAATGGATTGATATTGAGTCTGATGCGGGATATGGAGTACAACCTGCCAGGATATCAGCTACGTCTACCATTGGAGATAGGAACAAGAAGTAGCCCTCGAAGAGTTTTGTCTTGGTACTCGGGTTCACAGTCTCTGAATCTTCATTCTTACTAGCTATACCATATTAGCTTCTCTAAATTACTATTGTTCTCTGTATACTGGGAGTCGAACTTCACATTGCTCGTATATTATTAAAGGGGCTATGGTTGCATTTGGCAGTGATAGAATGACTGTTAGAGCATTGAGTGTAATAAATTGCCAGCACAATACAGAGATATTATTCTATATACCGCAATTACTTCAATTATTTCAATCCAAAGGACTTGATTAGGTTTGATGAAATCACGAGGTGCAGGACTAGTCCGGGTTGAGATGAACATGTGAGGGGCTGTTTTCGTCTCAGTTGCAATTCTCTGCATGTCCTCCTCACATCGTTATCTCTTGACACATTTGCGACGACCTCTATGTCGCATGCTCTGCATGACAACTGTCCCACCAGCTGGCCGTGATGTACCTTGCGCGATCCCAGAATGCTCTCCTCCAACCGGACATACGATGACTACACGGTCGGGTGGATCTGCGCGTTACACATCGAGCTGACGGCCGCCATGGCTATGCTCGATGTAATCCACCCCTCTCTTCCGCCGCGCGACGGAGACGACAATCATTATACCCTTGGTCAAATCGGTACTCACAATGTCGCGGTCGCGTGCCTTCCGGCCGGCCTGAAAGGCACGAACTCCGCTGCCACGGTCGCTGCCCAGATGAGAGCGACGTTCGGCTCCATTGGATTTGGATTGTTGGTCGGAATTGGTGGCGGAGTACCAAGTGACTTACACGACATTCGACTCGGAGATGTGGTGGTTGGAATGCCCGGTGTGAGATCCGGAGGGATAATTCAGTATGACTTCGGGAAGACGGTCGCGGAAGGGAAATTTGTACACACCGGGTACCTCAACACTCCGCCGGTGGTGCTGCTCACGGCCATGAATACTCTCCGCGCACGTCTGGAATTATCCGGCGAAGGTCAGGTCTTGAAAACCCTAAGCCCAAATCTACCGGACAGCTTTTCTAAGCCGTCCGCGCCAGACCAGCTCTTCAAGGCGGAGTACAGTCATGTTGGTGGAGTCTACACATGCCAGGAATGCGATTCGAGCGAGGAGGTCGCCCGAGAAAACCGGCAGCACTCGTCACCCTTCATTCACTATGGAACGATCGCCTCCGGGAACGAGGTCATGCGGGATGGCCGAACACGCGACAGACTCAGGGATGAATATGAAGTTTTATGCTTTGAGATGGAGGCGGCGGGTCTTATGAACACGTTTCCCTGCGCTGTTGTTAGAGGTATTTGTGATTATGCCGACTCGCATAAAACCAAACGATGGCAGAGTTATGCAGCTGCCACGGCTGCTGCGTACGCCAGGGACCTGCTATTTGTCGTGGATAACACTGCATCTGCGAGTAAGTTCTATATGTTTAATTACCAGTTCGCTTCCTTTACACCTTGCCTGCACTGCACGGATCATTAACCAAGTGTCTGTTCACGAAAAGAGTCCCGGAAAAGAAAGCCACAGCCAGACGAATGGAACGTCGGCTCCTCAACGAAGAGGCGGATGTCTCGGGTATTCAAGGAAGAGGATGGTGATGGTTCTGGCTGGACCGCACGCTTCGGTCAGATATCCGGTATGTGTCAGATACTGCAAAGAAATTCGGCGTGGAATGTAGCATCACAATTGAAGGGGTACTGAGCTAGTACTGATGTTTAAGCTAGGGCGCGACCATTCCACAGCAGAAACCAAGTGCCTAGCGGCATTTGATGTATGTGCGTACAAAGAGCATAAAAATAGAAATGATAATCGCTACGAAGGAACCTGTGAATGGTTTCTCCAAGACCCCAAGTTTATTCACTGGAGAGACAGCGCCCAGTCTTCTCTGCTTTGGGTATCCGCTGACCCTGGGTGTGGGAAGTCAGTTCTGGCCAAATCGTTGATTGACGGGGAGCTTCGGATGTCCACACACCGTACGACATGTTTTTTCTTCTTCAAAGACGACAATCCTGAGCAAAGCTCATTAGAAAATGCCCTGTGTGCAATTCTCCATCAACTCTTTTCTGCACATCGGAACCTCATCAAATGTGCGTTGCCTGACTTCAATGCGGACAAGGCTAGCTTTGTAAAATCAGCACACAGGCTGTGGGAAATACTTCTAGGTGCGATTCGCGATACGGATTCCACCAACTTTGTTTTTATTATCGACGCCTTGGATGAGTGTGAAAGGAGAGGCCGCCATGAACTGATCGAGCGTCTTACATGCCTCCACAGCGAGTCAGACAAACGATTCAGTAGAGCCAAATTCTTGGTAACTAGCCGTCCGCACTCGGACATTGAACGGCGATTTGAAAGCTACCCATCCATCCGTTTAGCTGGAGAGGAAAAGATAGGAACAATAAGTGACGAGATAGACGTCGTGATTACAGAAAAGCTCAACCAGTTACAGACTTCTCTTGACCCAGAAATACAAAGATATTTGCGTGAGAAACTTCAGAGTACGAAGCAACGGACATATCTGTGGGTGAGACTCATCTTCCAGATGATTGAGGAAGTCATCGATGAGCGATATTATCTTACTGAAGAGGATGAGGAGGTCAGGGGGCTGTTCGAAAGCTTGCCGGCAAGTGTTGACCAGGCGTATTCGAATATTCTCCAGAACAC
The DNA here is from genome assembly GCF_009193645.1 of Aspergillus pseudonomiae. Taxonomy (NCBI): domain Eukaryota; kingdom Fungi; phylum Ascomycota; class Eurotiomycetes; order Eurotiales; family Aspergillaceae; genus Aspergillus; species Aspergillus pseudonomiae. Next base: position 450,217 of record NW_022476005.1, read on the forward strand.
GAAGAAGAGCGGACCAGCGGTAAGAATTCTGGGGATTGTTCTAGCGGCAACGAGACCACTTACTGTACGGGAGTTGAATGTTGCCCTCTCGTTAAAGGGTAAAGAGTTCAGTCCCATGGATGTCCACCTTGTTCCAGAAAGGGAGTTTCGCATCCGAGTTCGAAACCTATGTAGTCTCTTTGTGACCGTCGTTGACTCAAAGGTCTACTTAATCCATCACACAGCGAGGGATTTCCTCATGTCTACTGCTCTGCGAGCAGGTGCGGCTAGTGGTTGGAAAGGTTCAATTAGCCTGAGCCAGAGCCACCAGATAATCATGAGCCAGTGTGCCATTTACCTGCGGATGCCATTCTTTGATAACCAGAGGATCATCAGGGATCAAACATTGGAGCTTCGTCATCGACCGTGGAGTGATGACATAGCCGAAGATACCCATCCGTATCCATTCCTGGATTATGCGGCGAAGAATTGGGTAAACCATCTTCATGCGTCTGGCCGCGTATCGTCAGAGGTTATTCTGCTACAGGACCTTTGCCATACAGGGTATCATAGGTTTCAAACATGGTTCCAGATATACTGGTCATCTAAAAAGTCTCGGTGCCCTCGCGGATTTACTGACCTTATCGCTGCTGCGTATTTCGGCTTTGCAGATCGTGTGAAAGCCCTGCTTGAAGAAGGAGCAAATAAAGATGAGAAAGACTTAACGTATGGCCGGTCTCCCCTTCTCTGGGCTGCTTATTGCAATCAGTTCGCTGTGGTACAGCTCCTCCTTGGCAACGAAGTGAATCGTAATCTTGCCGACAATGAAGGTCGAACAGCAACTTCGCTTGCCGCAGAGGCTGGCGCTGCTGATATTGTGGCAATGCTGGTTCGCGTGGGTAGTGACTTAACCTTGAAGGATCTCAACGGCTGGTGCCCTTTGATGTGGGCAGTGGATAGGGCCCAGATCTCGGTAGCGAAGGTTCTAATGGATCATAAAGTCGACATCAGCTCCCGCGACCGTTACGGTAAAACATCTTTGTGGGTGGCTGTAGAGAAAGGCAATGATGTTTTATTAGAAGCCCTCCTTCAACAAGGAGCAGATCCGAACATTCGGGTTGGCTTTGATCAAACTCCATTATCCTCAGCCATCGGGAAATGCCAGCGGAGGATGGTGAAACTTCTCCTAGATCATGGTGCTGAAGTCAAATCCACGATTGGCTTCGGCACAACCACGGTTTGTCTAGCAGCGGAAAAGGGGGATCTCGAGATAACCAGGCTTCTTGTCCAAAAGGGCGCCGACCCAAGCGCTCCCGACCGAAATGGCCAGACAGCTATCATGATTGCTGCCGAACATGGTCACGAAGGAGTTTTCAACTACTTGCTCCAAAAGGGTGTGAGCCTTGATTCTGGCGGCCAAACCCCGTTGTTCGCGGCTTTAAAAAATGGACACGAAAGCATTGCCGATCGACTAATTCGCAAACTCAGGGCGACTTCCTCTGGTACAAGCATTATCAGAAAGACCATGCTGCAAGCTGCAGCCCAGGGACTCCAGCAAATTGTTGAATTCTTGTACTTTACAGCGTTGGACATTGGATCCCGACAAGAATGTGCGATGGAGGCCCTTACGTCAAGCATATCATCGCGACATATGTCGACGGTAAGATTTCTACTTGACCAATTGCTGGGGATTGACATGCAGGACTATGGGGCAATGGCTCCTATTTTGATGGCTATTGAGTATGGCAACTATGAACACGTTCAAAGAGTATTTCAGGACAAAGTTATCAAGCACTACAGCACTGACACTACCGATGAAATAACCCAATCTGAGGAAACAGCGATTGATCGGAGATCGGCCATCAATGACCTCCTACAGCATGGTTGGGAGCCAGCTCGCAGTGACAAAGATGGCAATACAATGCTAGAGATTAGCATAATCCACAACTGGTACCCAAGGATTGCCTGGGAACTGCTACAACTGCGAGTATTCCCAGCAGATATCTTGAAGCGTTGCGCCCGTCGGTGCGTCAGAGAAGGCCACCCGACTGCTTTGAAAGCTCTTCTGCAATACTCTCCTGACGAAGTGCTGGAATCCCAGATTATAACCGACCTTTTCAAAGAGGCAATTGACAAGGAAGATGTAGGTACAATTACCCTGCTAATTAGCTTTCGGGGTAAAAGTGATAGTATACTTCGCAGTCTTTACCTCCGCGCGATCAAGGATGGGTTAGTCGACATGGCCAGCATTCAGATCGAAGAGGGGGGGTTCTCGGAGTCTCAATTAAACGAACTTCTTTCAATCGCCTGTGTGCAGTGTAGGGCGGGGATAGTCAAGGCATTGCTTAGCGCAGGCGCAGGCGCTAAGAAAGATAGAGAGGATCCCAACGTCACGGAAGCCTTGAATGCTTCAATGAAACAGAACGACACCCGTATCATGCAGCTATTATTGAAAGGTGGAACATATCCTACGAAACAGCTGGAAAAGATCATGCTGTGGGCATGTCATCATGGCTTCATCGAAATTGTGGAACCGCTACTGCACGCTGGTGTCTGTCCAACATATGTGAACGAACAAGGAGACAGTCCTGTTTCAATGGCTTTGATGGGCCATCACGATGATATTGTGAAACTGCTCAGTACCTGGATGGATAGCCCGACCCCAGGCGCTGCTATGGCTGAAGGGAATGTGACGAAAGCGAATCAAGAGCGAAGCAACCCCAATATCTGGTCAGCAGCTCCAAAGAGAATAAGAATTGTCGATATGACGCGAATTGAGGGAGATTACCGGATGCAAACATCTATGATGTTTACAGCCATTCGGTTTGATGACCGCGATCTGATGGCCGACGTGTTACAGTCAGGGATTGTCAATCTTGACCTTGATGACGATGATCGACGGACAAACTTGTTCACACCACTCACTTGGGCTGTGTGGTCTGGCAACTTGGATATAGTACAGATGCTGCTCGATAGCGGGGTCAATCCCAACACATCCGGTTCATTCGGAGAAACCGCTGTTTCACTGGCCATCCGTGCCCGCCAGGAGCTCATTTTAAAGCTTCTCATTGCCCACGGCGCGTACTGCAACTTCCAGGACAAATGGGGAAAGACTCCATTGGTTTGGGCTGCACGATACAACACTCCTATGATTCCACTCTTACTGGAACGGGGGTTTAAGAATCCCGTACGATATATTTCATATTTGAACACTACGCTGAAGTAAGACGTATGGCCCAGGTTTGCTGCGTTCTTTAAGCATCTGTTCAATCTTTCCGTTGTGGGTTGCTGGCCTTGGTTGGGTCGACCTAGACGGTTAGGGTCGAAGTGAATTGCGGCACAAGATCGACGTCTTGTGAGAACGAAGAGAATAAAGCTCCGCGCAACACTAGTCCAGTGCTGAATTTAACGACTGATACTGCGACTGGAACAGAGTTGTTACTATTTGGGGTTTCTTATGATCTTAGGCGGTCAATATCGGGACGAGCAGGAATGCTTGTCTGACAAAGGGATGCGCCTGCGGAACCTAAAGTAGAGATTTCCACCCATAGTTGATGTACTTTGCTGATCAATCGAGCCAGGCAAAGGAGGACCTCCAGGGACCCGCGGCAGAAGCGAAGGCGAAGCCATTCCTTCAACCCGCGCCCGACAACGACACTTCCTGCATGACGTTCGACCGGGGCAGTGAGCGCTGCGTTGGGACTAGGTACTACTGTACCAACGATATCATGAAGTTCCCGTACACCGATGAGGATGGCAGTGTCTACAAAAGCGCTGCTGAGTGTCTGGTGCATCCACGCAATGGTCTGACAACCCACGGTAGCATTCAGAACATGTGGGTCCAGGAGGAAAGCGGGAGAGTGTTCCAGGCGTGTCCAAATGTGTCTGTTATTATATTAACCCCCTGGCGGTAGATTCAACATCTGGGCCAGTTTTACTTTCTTTGTGGATTCACCAGCATGCTGAGAAATATAGGCCTCTCTACCTTGAGATCACGGCGTAGATTATCTCAATTTGTAGGGGGAATCAATGTCTGGGTTGTTGTTCTATCTCACACTCCTAGAACCTAGACCTTCTTGACCAATATGCTCCCCAGCTGCGCTCTCAATCCTGGTCCCGGTGGTAGAAGCAAAGGAATGAAAAAAAAAAACATACAACAGCATTAGTATGACTGTGCTCACCCAAGGCTAGTCGTGGGCGTCTCGCCGCTCTTAGCGGTCCTTCAGGGCTCTCTTCAGGGACCTGAATATTCTTCACCCAAAAGGCTCGGAAAGCGTATTTGCACATCTGCGCGCTAAGGAAGACCACCATAAATATTAGACAGCATGGGGTCTGTGATATCTCCTATTCTATATTCGCTCTGTCTGATCAAGCTCTGTTTTCAAGCTTATCCCTAGAAGTGATTGCTATCTTTCTTTACCCCAATCGAGATTCAGTAACCGCGCCATGTTACCAGAAGGCTTTACGACAATCAGACTCGAAAACCACAATGATTCCAAAATACGACGATCTGTTCTTGACCGTACTGAAAGGGAATATGATCGAGTTCTCGAGTACTTTGATATGTATGGGATATCTCATCTAGATCTATTGATCACTGCTAAGTATGCCAGCTTTGTCGAAAATCACGCAGGCGCTGTTTCGCCGCCAGATATCCGGACTTATAAAGGTTTTATGGAATTCCTAGGGAGGAATTTAAAAGGGCGCCTTAGTAAAGGCGGGACTCCAGTTTTGAGTACCCTTGACGGAATGAGGAGAGATCTGGACGCAGGCCTTGCCCGCCGGCGGGACTATCATGTTCCAGAACATGTCAGTACAACAATTAGAGAAGTTGGTCGTCTTACCCTTGACTATCTTTGGCAATCTAACAAACTACCTAGTGGATGAAGAAGGATCTCAAGCGACTATTGAATATACCTGATATCCAAATGTCAAGAGATGGGTTCTCTCGGAACGATCTCAGAATTGTCCAAAGGTACCTGTGGTGCCAGGACTCTTATGAGTACCGTGGCGTGTACCCAGAGAGGTCTAGAGTGGAACTCAGCATATCTATGCTGCTGTACTGTTTTACATCGGCTAGGACAGGTGAGGTATACGAGTCTACAGCTCGTCGAAGTTTGGCCCGGGAGTATGACGGTTCCGAAGTAGAAAAGAATTTACGCGCAGCTGTCATGGCAGCATGCTACAAGGTACGAGCCGTGTTGTCGATTTCTTATTTATACTGATTTTGTTACAGCACTTTCACCTTAGTATCGAGTGGGTTGGAGGTGAAGTCATGCTTGTTCTCAACTACGACCGAGACTATTTGAAAGGGTTCTGGAGAAAGCAGCAATCTGACCTCCCAGTACACGGCTTCTATGAGAAATATACAGAAGAGATCCCGCTTTTACTGAACCTTCTAACATTTTTCCTTCCTTTGGCCTCAGCTGACCAGGCCTTCCGTGACTATAAGTCCGCGGATGAGATCTTGGACAGAGTAGACTTACTAGATGCTACTCTCCAAGAAGGGGATCAAAAGTCTATTGATACTATCCATTTCAAGCCGCATATATTGAACATGCCGGTTTTTCGCCCACGCGATGAGCAAAATATCGCGGACTCGACTGGGAGATCAAGAGGAGCCGATGCCTTTGGTAAAATGTTTGCGGCGCTTGGTCACCGAGCAGGCTATCCGGATAATATAACTGTCCGGGCATGTCGCCGATCAGCACTTATGGAGGCTGGTACGTATTCTTTCTATAGGCAATCTCTAATACTAAACCTTATTAGACAAGTATCACTCAGAAACAGCGCGTATGAAGTTCTCTGGACAATCAAGGCGAGATACTTTCGGAAAGTCCTACGCTCATCGAGTTGTTGAGGTAGATGGGGCGGCTTCCTTTCTTGGAATAAAAAGCCGACGTGATCACATTGAGAACAACCGCAGTATGGGTGCTCGTCGTAACCCTCAGCTTTACCAGTCCTTGCCGGCTAAAGAACAAATTAAGTTCCAAAACCGTGAGGACATTGTTCGACTTGATACCGAAATACAAGCATTAAAGAAACAGGTAACAGGGTTGAATGACGAGGATGTTAAGTCCCTTCACCGGCAGCGGCGTCATCTCGAAACACAACGACAGCGGCTCTACAAGGATGAATTAGCCCGCCTACGACTAGATCAACCTCGCCGGCCAGAATTGACAGCCGATAACGTTAAACAAACAACTTTTTACTACACGCGAAAAGTTATGCCAGAGCGTGATTTGCTAGCGGAAATTCTCCCTCACACCGCCGAGTTACGCAGTCCCACTGGACGCATGGCACTCCGTGCCCTGGAGGCCATCTGCTCTCAAATGGGTACTGTTTATTACCTATCAAGCATTGCACCCGTGGATGGGAAGTGTCTCTGTGATGAACCTATTGAAAAGTAAGAATTCCCCAACTTTGCTGTGGCAATAGATATTTATACAGCTAGATATCACCCCCACCGACGGTGGTTGCATCTGTATCGCTGCTATGCGAAAAAGCTTGCCGCGATGGGTAATGACAACTTTGCGGAACTTTGTGTCGACTGCGATCTATGGTATAACGACATTGAAAAGTGGACCAGGCATTGCGAAGAACATCTCGGTGACAGTTCTACGTTGCTTCGTTGCGACCCAATTGTGTTTCGTAATGCTCCTGTTAAAGCTGGTCTCTGTCCATTCTGCCTGGGAGAGGAGATTATGGGCCCTCGTAAACGGATGACACAGTATCTTGATCGCAGCGATTGGTATAACCATATCCAGTCGCATCTCAGCCACAAAGCCCTGTTAGGGATGTTTCACTGTCGTCATCCCGCTTGCCAGGAAGACTTTCAAAGCCTGGCAGATCTGGAAAGCCACCTCCGTGATGTACACTGTTATAACCCCCCACGCGGGATGAAACGAGCCATGCGGTCCAGCAAGTAGGAAGGTTTGACAAGAAACTAGGAATCTCTAGTAATAGTTGTGGGTATTGAGAATCATTGTGTCGTGTGTATGGTCTATTCGTTTCGAGTTCAGTTAGTGGAAAGCAGTCCCCCAGCAGTACTTAATCTAAAGAATATTAAGACAGCGTATCCCTATTAATACTGTCATCTATGCTTGCTTCCATCTTGCCAACTCAATAGCATATCTACCTAGCCGATTAGTACTTACGGCTTGCCTCATCCTCTATACCCAAAGCTGCGATTTCTTAAAGCCCTCTCAGCAAATGGAGCTGAATAACTCCTAAGGTATCCTGGAAATAATACGTTAATACAATAGACTATTCTTTTATACTTCTTCACATACAAAATATATTCGACTAACATAGAATTGGTCACTAGTGGCGATGTCCAGTCTCATTTGCAACCAATGCAACTATCTGGCGAAGAGAAGGATACCATTGGCTAACCCCGAGAGCCATGAAGATGTGCTTTATAAATCAGTATTATTGAAGGCCAATACTGGGATTAACTTACACATAAGAGTTCGTCAATACAAGCTCGTTGCGTTAAAGCTTGAAAGTCCCGGATCTCTCGACTCCATCTTTCCGGCCTCATCAAGACAATCATATTAGGCTCCCCAGAGGCAGTCTCCGGCTCCATAAGCTCCATCATCATAAAGCCTATGGCCGAAATGGTATTCGGCTTGGACACTTGATTCGCTTCAAGCATATAAGACCCGACATTTGCTGATTTCTTAGTATCTTTTACCAAAAGCCACATTGTACCATGTGAATGGAAACACACCTATCTTAATGCAGCCAGCCTTTGTAAGATAAATATTTTCAAGAGATATATTCACGTCACCAATGTGGAGGGTTAGGTGGAAATAGTGTAACCCGTAGAGAACCTAATACATGGATTAGTGATGTATAAATACCACTCCTTACTTCCTGTATGAGCACTTGCCTCTTTGCAGATATAGGATATAAATTTCTCTTCTAACTCCATGTACTGTCGTACCTGGTACAAAGAAACTTCCGTTTTCTCATATATCAGAAGTATTTCGTTCGCATCGACAAACACGGCCAACAAGTTCACCAGGTTAACATGGGATGTCTTTACGAGGTGATGTTTAAGCATTTTCTTCTTGACTGCTTGCTCCTTAACAGCCACTGTTTGCCTTGAACCATAGTTATTCCATGTCAAGCAGGTGTTCTTAGAGTCGTTTTGATACCGAGACTCGGTGTATCGTGTTCCAGCTGAGAGTTCCTTGGAAACAACAAGATTATTACTATCGGACTGCTCAAAGCGCATACTATTATCTTTGATATGTAGCGGAAGCCGTGGCGGTTTGAAACGAGGCATAACTCCCTGCACGGTGTTAGATACTGGCAGTTATAAAGTTATTTCAACAGTCATAGGTATACTTCATGGTCTTTCGTATGTGATCGAAACCTCATAGTGTGAACAGGACTCAGAAAAGGCACTGTGCTAAGTACGGATCCGTTGGGCTCTGCTCAGGCAAAGGACTTATATGTAACTAGAAATAAAATTCATTTGATACTAGCCTACCGGCCGACAACGGCTTCTAAATCTAGAAGTTTGTGGGCGAAGCGCCCACGAACACTCGAGGTTAGTACGGGCTTGCAGCCTGGTTACATAGGATACTAATTATAGCATTAAGAACACCACAAGAAAAAGAATATACCAAAAATAGTACGCCAACCAATGCAGCTAAATGCACAATAAATTAGAACCACAAAACTAAAACTGACTTATTGTATATAGTTTGTCCTATCCGGAGAACTCTCATCTGTAGCCATGGATTGATTAGTATTTATCCTGAGTCATTTACTTTAGCTCGTGGGTCGGGCAGTCTTTTAAAGTTTCGTTACGTTAGCTGCTGTGTGGCCAAATAAAAAAAGAAATAACAATTATAACATATATTAAGCTCACTGCGAGCTTTGAAGTAATTGAGAGTATTAAGTGACTTCCTTTATCATCTGTACAAGTGGCAGTGATGGTGGAAGGCAATCATAATAGACAATCGTGTACACCATTTCCTCTGGACTTTGGGGGTCTATTAAGCGCCGAAGCGGAACCCCGTGTATATGACTCAATTGAACCGACGCTTGACAGCTTCCAACATAATCCACAGCCTAGGGCATTAGAAGCAGACAAAGGATGGAGAGCACCGTCAAATCGGCCCCGCCGTCTCCAGAAACGCACTGGACTCATACAACAACGCTCTGACGATGCATCCTTTAAACTAAAACGGCAGTCTACGGAGTTTTGCGAGCCATGCAGTCCTTGGACGAGATATACGCCATTCACACGGGAAGGAAAGCCAGGAAAGACGTGTTTAGCATATAACAAGAATAGTTTAGGAGACGTCGTCGCTATCAAGCAATATAGGGTTGGTGGAATAAACAAGTCGCAACATCTCCTGAGGACCTCTCATCGAAACCTCGTCAACCTATTAAGTTCATTCAAAGATGGAAGAACCGTCTACCTAGCCTATGAACATATGGTTATTTCGCTGGAGCAACTACATAGCGGGTTTCAGCTACAAGAGTTACATATATCTTTCATCTGCAAAGAGGTTATCCCCATATAACTTCGTATTGTACTAGCGCAATGCCCCATATTAACGTTTTATTAGGTCTTGAATGGTCTTTCTTATATTCACAAAGACCTTGCAATTTGCCATTCCAGAATTCAATGCGATAACATCTTTATAGATAAAGATGGCTGTGTGAAGATAGGTATTACATCCTCTTGTATGTGAAAGAATAGCTCTTCTAACCAAATCCAGCCGATATTGGAGCTTGTCTGCTCGAGCGTCATCAGGGATCTGAACAAATTGATATAAGATCACTGGGCTGGATGATGACAGAAATAATGGAGCCAGGCACTGCGGATGCAAACCGACGAACAATTAACCTAGAAGATACAAACAAATGGAGTTCAAATATTATTGACTTCCAGAGACAAACGGAGAAGCTCCCGATTGAGCATCTTCTTCGGGTACGTCTCCGACCATGAGCATTCACAGGCAATCTATACTAACTAAAAAGCATGACTTTTTGGCGCATGCACCGTCACGAGAAAGGAAGTGCCTTGTTGTACCAATGATAAGAGCAAAGGCAACTGCTCTGCATGACTATGAATAAAGTTCAAGCAGCAAGCGGCATTGAAATCACGACAGAGTATAATTGAAGTTCCAACTCGGGATGTTGATTAGATTTCATGATTTATATCTTGTTAAACACTTTGCTGTTTACTATCATTGCTATGCTTTACATGTCGTTTTATTTATTCGTGTTGTACAGATGACTTTTCTTATAAAGATCGTTTATCCCGAACAGGAACAGCAGGTCCGAAAGTCGTTTTTACCTTTGTTGTAATATGCTCTTAATACAGGGTTATTAATAAAAGATCTCATTAATACAGCCAATAGCCATAAGATAATAATGTTATCTTACTATCTCGGCAGATGTGTCCAGGCATGGCTCATAATACCGATCAATAAATTTATAAGGGTCTCTTCTAATTTCTGTGTAGAAATTCTCATCCGGCGTTTCGGGGCTTCGTTTTGGAATCAACAACACCAACCGGTGTTTGCAGACTGCATCCCAGATGTTTTTCAGTGATGCGACAAAGGGTTTAAGGCCGTCCCTAATAATAATGAATTGTGACCCTTGGTTTGCGAAATCGCGAGCAAATTGAGTGAATATCAATCTTTGACGTGGACTGTTTGAGAATGTAGCGTAGACCCCCCTGCGCCAGACATACATGACAATCACATCTCGGTCCTTTAACATGTCTCTTACTACATCTGACGGTCTTCTTCCACGAAGCTGATGGAATTTACTTTCTTCCTGATCCTCATGCTGACTCTCTGACAAGACTGGTTCGTATGAATCCATCTCCCTGTCTTGTATATATGATTCTGTATCGATAGAAGCTGTCTCATATGATGACTCAGACATCGGCTCGGATTCAGCTCGATACTCACTCAAGCAAGAATATATAAGCCCGCCACTCTCGTGTTCTGTATAAGATTCATGCTGCTGAATTTGTACTGGTTGACTCGACTCTCCATAGTGCTCATCTTCTGGTAAGCTTTGGGTTATTCGTGTGTTGATATCCGTAGTTTCGTCCGAATAGTGGCTGCCGGAAGCCGGAGTTGATTGTTGTCGTCGACTGGGCAGGGGAAATTCTCCAAAGAAGGAAACAAAAATGTCTCGTTGCACTGCGAGCGAAGTGGGGTGGGCTCGCTGAATTGGGTCATAATTATATATGACATCGAGAAATAAATATCTTCGGTCGCTTTTATAATGTTTGTGAGATGGACGGTTGCAGCGAAGCTTCCTAGGCAGCGGCTCAAGGTTTGTTGAAAATTTCGCCTGCTCCTGAGATGCACGCAGAGCAACATTCTGGTCGATATGGTCTCCAATATAGTGAGCTAGACGGTTTGTGTTCCCTTCATTAACAACACAACGTTCGGGAGGCCGTAGCTGTTGTAAAAGGTTCCGAGCAAGTATCCTATCTCGCCTTTTACTATCCTGCCCACTAAATTCTTTGATAGAGTCTGTCTCAAATCCAAGATCAAATGCCAATTGAGATAGTGAGAACATCCTTTCCAGTTCTGAGCCATTGACGGTAGGTTTGATCTTTCTTGAATCCCGATACGGAGCAAGGTCTGTAAGGATAGGGAAATCACGCATCACAGCCAAGAAGAGCTGGCGATAACCTAGGTTTGGATTGATATCCGAGCTGCCACTTCGATGTTCTAAACAGTCCTCCGCGACCTGGATCCGACAGAGACCAGGGAGTTGATTACTGCCACGATACCCATGGAGAAATTCATTTGACATTGTTCGTTTAAAGCCAGCCGGAAGAAGTCGCTTCAGCACCATGGCACAAGCCTCAAAGTAAAGAAAGTCTGCAAAGAAGGTATGAAACGACAATATCCTCCCTTTTATCTTTAATATGCGGTCCAAGATACGGCGGCGGTCGCTTTCTAAGGATACAGCAGGAAACAGTGTTTTTTCGTCCATCATGTCTTGTATTTGTGCCGCGTCGCATGAAGAGATCTCTGGCATAAGGGTTTCAAGTGATGCAACGGTAGCAGGGTCCAGCAGATTTGGTGAATATCCTGCCATAATATCACTCCACTTCTGGTGAATACAGCGCATATAATGGACCAGTTCCTAAAGAGTATCAGTCGCTTGGAACAAGGTAGCTATTTCATGACTTACCTCATGGCATTGCAAAGAGAGTACGCGGCCCAGGTAGGAGAGCTTTAAGGATGGCCAAAGACCAAAAAAAGGAAGCAGCTTGTCGAGACCTCGGCTGAGCGGTTTGACTCTTCTTTCCATTCGTTCCAGCTCACGGCGTGCGCCCTCGCGAAGCCTTCCGCGCCACTTCAGTTCTGTTTCATCGTCTCCACGTCTCTGGTAGTATCGTATCTTTCTATATATATCGCCATCAGTGAATGGTTCAGCATTCGGGTGCTCCTCTCGGATAATATTCTGTGTATACTGTGGCATGTCTTCCAGCTGTTAGCCTATTGAACCCAGATCATCAGACTTCGGCAATACCATCACTGTAAAGCTGTGCAATCCACCATTTATCCCAGAGGAAGCTGTCTGCTGCTAGCAGTCTGTGCTTTCCATGTAGCACCGTGAGCCTAACATCGCTAGGGAGGTCCAAGAAATGAGTCTCAGAGGCCTCAAGTAGGTCCGTTTCTTCCAGCTCTTGTACGGCTAACGATCGTTGTAGAACTTCATTATTAATAAGCACCTTCACGAAGTTATCTGGATTTAAACGAAGGCACCCTTCCGTCTCAAAAGTATTAATGAGCGATTTGACATGTTTGTCACTGATTGTTCGGACTCTTGGAGTGGTTCTGTCAAGGTCGAAGTGCTGCAGATAGACTTTTGCCTTCCCTCGATAGTAATAAGTCTTGTCAGAATGTAGCTGGTGATCAATATTCGACATCGTAAGAGATAGTAAAATTGCTGGTAGAAAATTTGAAAAACTAAAATCTTATAAGTACTAGACGTTATGCTGACAGGAAAGTTATGGATAGTAGAAATCTAAGTTAGTGAAAATTTAGGTAAGAGAAAATATTCTAAGGAGTATAAATTTAGCGTGATAGAATATCAGGGATACTAAAATTTTATAGTTAGTAGAAATTTATAGTATTTTAGTATTATAGGACTGAAAATATTATGAATTATAAAAGTTAATACTAGTAGAATATTAGAATACTTAGAATTTTATATATTCTATAATAGTACTATTATTTAATATTAGCTCTACAATAATATCTAATTTTTTCGGTGTTAAAGGACCGGATATAAGAGTACATGGCTTCATAACGCCTTTTTTTCTCTCTAAAGATAGAGTATCTAGCAAGGAGATGCCATCGGGTATACTTTGTAGAAATATATTTGTGCGTCTTTTCACATTTGTAGCTTTTATTTTTAAAGTCTATTTTAGTAGTCGATCTACCAGTAAAGAGGACATAGTGTCCTGGTCCAACCGCCAACGCGAGACGCCCATGATTATTTTAATAATACCACATTCTATTTTGAGATATTTTTTTCTTAGATATGATTCATCTTACTATACTATATGAGACTCCAAAGTATTATGATTCTATCTTGCTACAATCATAGCGAGTATTTACTCTATCTTAATTCTAAGAGTCTGTATATCTCATAGGCTCCTATAATACTATAGTACTTCAAAGTAGGCTGAAACACATTGTGAATTCGCAATTCACGATTGCCTAAGCTAATGCTTCTCAATTGATTGTCGAACTGGAACGGCATTCTCAGTTGACATGCTTTGGCCGTCGGCATCCAGGAGCGCATCGATATAGGCCTAAAAGGTAAGCCGAGTTCTACTAAACATCTCCGAAATATTAGTAAACATACCACATCCTGGTCAGGAGGAAAGGTTGATCGAAGCGTCCATAGTTTACCCCGGCGATATTTAACAATGGTAATATCCACAACAACTAGTCCTAGCTTTCGCGCGATATGAGAAAGTATCCTCAACATCGTGGTGTACTGAATAGACCTGAGAAGTATATGGCGTGGACAATAGAAGATAGTTCAAAATATTCCCTAGGACCCTTTGTAACAGGAAAAATGGTACTTATATACGCGGGTTTGGAGAACAGGTATGCGGTAGGTTTAGGCTAGGTATGTAGAACTAGTGGTGAGAATTGCGCCTGTTCTACATTGCTCATAATTGTATTTGTACAATTGTAACATGGAGCTGCTACTATTTTGGGCTAATCCTACTGGGTAGTAATAATTGTAAACCTGCCTGCACTTCCGAAACTTTATCTAGCACTTGAAAAAGGTGTGGCGGAAATACTAAAGTTCTATTTATCAGGAGCGAGTACTGGCTTCTCGGCTACCAATACAGAATTTAGAGTAGGAGGTAATAAGTCAAAGTACAAGACAGGTCGGCAGATAGATTAGGCTAAATATACATATATAGAATAAACTCAATCTCCTGAAAGGAAATCCCTAAAACTGATATCCCAAGCTAAGAAGGATACCAAATAGCCTGTATTGAAAACAATATCCGTTGATAAATAAACTATCAATTAATAAACTCAACCAGAAAGATAACAATGGATTAATAGGCCAACATGTGTACATTCTGTTTAACTTAGCCTGAATTCCCCTTAAACCATATCAAAAACTATATAGTGAGAAGGAGACCAATGAAAAGAAGGCCCAGGTCATATTATCGCTTCAGCCTTTTGGATGCTACCGGAAGAAAGTTAACTCGACGTTTGCGTGACTCAAGCAGGTTGCCTTGATAGCAGGCACGGCATCGGATACTGCCTGGGGAATCATGGTCCGATGAACCAAATGCATTTTGGAAGCCCTGTTGTGTCTCAAACCAAGCTATCGTTTGTGGAAACCCACTAATATTTTGACAAAATACGCCAGGCATTCGAAGAGATATAGTCACACAGTCTGTAGGATGTCGTACAGTGAATGCGACGTCACGTTTGTACCGGTGGCATACGTGACAGATGTCCTTGTGCAGCCGGCATATTGAAAGAACCTCTTCCCCTGTCACGAAGTGCATGTCTCCCGAATAGAGATGTTGGAGGCTGTCCATTATAGCGTGACCATCACCACGGCAACGTATAGATCCCTGACAGTAATAAATTCCCGAACTGTACATGGCAGGACAGTCAAGCTCGAAGTAAAGGTTAGACACCAAAAACGCAGTTGCCGTGTGTAACAGGTCATGTCTGGTATTTGGACTAAGATGAATATTATGTCGCTGTCCTTGTAGGTCGCTAATATCATCTAATCGAGTTGGACGTTTCAATCTCGTATTTAGCAGCAGAAAGTACTGTTCTTCAGCTTTGTTGAGGCCATTCATGACGTCTCTTAGGCGTCTTTCACCGTCCAAGTTATCCATAAAAGAATGCCATAAACGGGAGATGGAGTATGACGATCTTTTGGGCTTATCCTCCTGACCTGTGCCAAGGGAGACAGCGATGTCTATGACTACATCTCCGTCCCATATCCGAGCCACTTCCCATAGAGCTAGTTCTGTAGGGCTAGAGAACGCAAGCCCTCCGTCCCAGAACAACCCAACAGCCGTCTGGATAGGCTTAAAAAATCTATAATTGTTAGTGGCGTTTCATCTGCGATAATTATGTAACTTACATAGGAGCTGCTGAAGTAGCACGGGCCCTGAGACAAATTAGACAGGAAGATATCTAAGATGATAGGTTGGATTGACTAACACTTCCCATAATAGTGGCTCCATATTAATGTCTTTAGGACGGATCAATTTGTAGGCTGGATAAAGGAGTCATGGCAGGCCCAATGAATAGGAAGTTCATATGCATACCTTGCTGTGGGCTCGATGACAGTGGGCCATTATAATTGGTAAAAATAAAACGAGAGTTGCCATGAGAGGTTGCAGTGACAGCAACTCGTGTACCTGGTATAGCTCCTGGAACATAATCAAAAAATTGTCTATCGAGTGTGAAATGCTGTTGTATCCCGTCCTCTAGTGTAGCTTCATTGTATACTGCATCTCTGGCAATGAATTTTAAAAAAGAGCCAAGATTCCCAAAAAAGGAGTTCGATGACTGAAAGCAGCGTTTAGCAAGAGACTCAAATACTTCACTGCATCTTTTCGTCGACCAATGTAAATGAAACTTCCCAATTGCGCTTAAGCCTCCTGCTCTTATGTGAGCTAATAAAATATAGAGGACTCCCAGTACTTACCGGAACTTGTTCCGACAGCAAGATCAACCATCTCATGCAAAGGGCAATGTTCAATGAGTTTCTGTATTTCATCCATGAACGCTAAGGGTGTGACGCCCCGAGCTCCTCCGCCATCTATGCCCAAGACTCTGACGCCTGCCGTCTTTGGTTTGATGTCCACAGTTAATTTGCCATCATCACCATATATACATGTTAGGTTAATCCTATTCTCTCGGCCTGCAACGGTTGCACCAAATATTCTGATGCAATCGTAGCAGATGGAATGTCCACAGCTTAGGTGCTGTTCAGGTGCCCGGCGAACACAATGAAGGCATGTGACGTTACTTCTGTACGGAGATAGGAAGTTTTGAAGTCGCCGTGCATTTGCCCAGTGCAACCTGCTTGAAGATATATAATCTCTTTGTAAGCTTTCATAATGATAATAACAAGAACGTTCAATCTGATCACATATATAGCGTGCGCATTCGTCGTTGTAGCATTTCCTTAATGTCTTATAACAGTGCTCACGGTATAAGCTTAAGAAAACATATTCTATAGAAAATCCTGCAAGAATCAGCAATAGCTTCTATCACGTAACTGTTCATGGGGTAACACTCACGGTGCATTCGAGGCGGAAATGCATCCATTATAATGCTTGAAGCAATCAAAGAGGCCATCTTTTCATAAGGTGTTTTGTGCAGAATTGCCAGTTTAAAAATAGAAATCAAATGCTCCTCATATTCTGCACCCAGCTTGTTCCAAGCACGTGCGGCTTGCAGAAAGTCGAAATTTTCCGATGTAGTATTTGATGTGTGTTCAATCGCACACCTGAACAGAGACAACATATGGGGGGCTGAAAATAAATAAGACTCACGACGTCGTAAGTCTAGCATCTCATCGGTCTGGTTTCGAATCTCGTCTCGCAGTCGTTGATGTCTAGCCAATAATGACAGGTGATTACCACCAAGTCGAAATACCTTAATGGCAGAAAAGATCTCCGTCAACCGAGAACCCATACCAGAGTGAATTGTCATTTGCAAATTTTCCCATATCTCTGAACAGACCAATACATCTTCAGACACGATAAGTAAGAGCCGTGGACGAGTGGTGGATGGCCCGGTTGCTGCACTTCCAATGTCCGCCCATTCCATGAGCCGTATTGCTATGGCCTCAAGACTGGAGAAGTCATCTGCGAAGAGGCATACCACATCAGTAAATAGAAAGAGAAGCCTGGCGTACACAATATCTATTACGGCATGCGACTGAGGCCTCCAAGATGCAGGATGTGACACTGTATCATGGCATAAGACGTGGCTACGCTCTGTATGGTTTTTAACGAACGGGTTGCTATCAGCGAATATCAATGGGGAGTCCGTTTGCAATGAAGCAGTATCAACCCGTATATTGACATCTTGGCTTTGGCCCCGTCTTCCAATGTTATTTTGGGTAAATATCTGCTTAAGCGCTGTATCCTTCGCTCTTGTACCAATAAAGAAAACCGTTCGAAGGTGCTGCGTATCCGGTCTTGGTAACTCTGCGATTACTCTGCCTAATCGACCTGTATCTTCAAGGATAACTTCGCCTGTATCATTATTTTCAACATGGCGAAGCCAGGATAGATGGTCACAGGTAGACATAATGCTGCTGTGGTTATTTTCCAGCACGGTAATGCGTAACTTATATAGCTTGCAGTCCACAGATGTTAGGGATGTACATGTGTACAAATGCACAAGTTATGCCGTGGCAACCACCTTTCGATCTGTCAAAGTTCTTTGTTTTTCTCTGCCATTCCTGTTTTAACTCTGATTGTCACCTGTATATTTGTCCTTTTTATCAATCGAGCAAACAGAAACTAGAAAAGATATTAGACATGTTGAAAACTTAAATACAAAGGTCTAACACCATAGCGCATCCACACCAGTTTTGTTAATGTTTTAGCAAACTAAACTCATTATCGATAGCCTCCGATACATCTTTAATCAGTCGCAATTGTTCTTTGTTAATGGCTTCGAGCATCTTAGTTCTGATCTCCAGTTCGTCAAGAAGGCCCCTAAGCTTCCATTGTGACTGCTGTAGATTCTCAAGCATTTCTATTCCCCATTTCACCTTAAGTTGTGCGACCCTCAGTTGCTCTATGTAAACCTTTATATCTCTGTCAAGAAGCATGGGCGAGTGACTATCGCCAAGAGAGATCTGGGAGGATTCTGGCCGGGCCTAGATCAAAGAAAGAGAGTTAGCAGACTGCTGTATAATCTGAAAGAAGAAAACAGCAAGATCAAGCGCACCATGAACTGTTATGGATACAACTTCCAAGTCTATTTAATCTGTCTGACGGGTGATATTTGTTGTGGGAAATAACGTCTTTGAGAAGGGATCAATGTAAGTTGCACGACTTCGCCCTCGAAAAGCAGGTTGGAAACCTACCTGTGCTTCTGACAGCCCAGCTCATGTATAAATGGTTTCTAAAGAAAGATTGATATTATCAGTCCTAATGATCCGCGGCCGGTTTGTTGTGGCTCAGAGATCACAATTTGGCTCGTGACCTAGAGCCGTGCTTCCCTGATTTTGGTGATGATTTGATGTCAGACAATATATCCGGTGCCCCGGCCTAGTTCGTTGCTTAGTTCGTTGCTTAGTTCGTTGCTTAGTTCGTTGCTTAGCTCGTTGCTTAGTTCGTTGCTTAGTTCGTTGCTTAGTTCGTTGCTTAGCTCGTTGCTTAGCTCGTGGCGTAGCTCGTGGCCTCGGTTTTGTCTGTATGTCTGGACAGTGGCCTACTGTCTGATTGGTTTGGGTAACGCCAGAAGCCCATCACAGATGTAGGATAGACTGATCTACCACGGTGTAACACCCAACTACGGTATCATAACGGAGGTAGCTGTGATAAGGAAAGTCTAAAAAAACTTAAATTCTGGTACAAATTATACTACGCCAAATGAGACACTTCCCGGTGTGATATGCCTTAAACATATCACCAAACCTTTATCCCCGCACCACATGTCGCCCATTCCCCTCGGCTAGTTGTCCAACCTTTGCGCTGAGTTGCACCAAGAATGGTTGCAAACTATCAATATATGCTTCCAGGGATTTGACGTTCCTACCCCAGCCTTGTTAGTTTGCATGGTGTGCAAAGTGTCAGTCAATCTTACTGTTGTTCCGTTCGTAGTCTATGGCGTAAGTTAGCACATGTGATAGACAGCGGTCATGATATGTTTACTTACTGGTACTCCAAAGATTGAACCCTCTCAGACAGATCATGAACCGACTGAGTAAGGCTTTCGATATTATTCGCGAGATCAAGTCGATTGTCTTCGACCAGCTCAGGGAGTTCATCGAATTCTTGAGTCTGGGAATCGAGAGGCAATATGGGTGACAGGAGAGGAACAGTTGGCTCAAGGGGGAAGTCAAATTCAGGATCAAAGAGGAAGATGTCAGGGTTTGGGAATTCCATCTCCATATTAGTGCTCCAGTTGAGAAATGCATCCATTGTAGCGTCAACCATTGTGGCTTCTAGTGTTTAAACCTTTACTATAGTCGGGCCTGGGCTCTCTTTCTTCTTATAGTCTAGATACGCCGTAGTTATGTTTGAAGCTAGGTACCCCAACTATGCCACTTGTCGTCCTACTTTCTGGCCTTAGCCTTCTGTTCATCTGGGCTTTAGGGCCTGGCGATACGCCCTCGAGACTTCTATAAATATGCTACAAGCACCCCTTCTAACCGCCCAACCACCACTAGGTTTATCACTTTCCTATATCGCCGTTTCAAAATGGAGCCTATAGGTATCCCATCTCTCGCATCGGGCCATAACAAACAATATTACCCGGAAGAGGAACTCTTCCTAATCAATCTTAAACAGTCTAAAATGTCCTGGCTTCAAATCGAACGGCTATACAACCGAGCTATGCCGGAGGACCGTCGACGGACGGCCTCTGCCTTAGAAAATAAGTGGCGACAACTCTATCGTGATGGGATTACATCGGTAAGCCCATAGTCTATTAATAGCCTGCGAGTCTAATCTTTGTAGCAATATACCGAAGGACACAACGTGTAGATCAAAGCAGGTTGTGCAGCACTAGCGGAATGTTGGATACCATTTCGTGGAACATTCTATTTTTGGCTTTGGAAGGAGCAGAGAAGAAGGAATATGGGGAGGGTGAAGAGATACTATACTTAGCATTGTAACTAGTCTAAATCCTAGACAAAACGTGCTGTCGGATATAAGCTCGTGGGCGCCTACGATGATAACGTATAAATATATCCTTGTTGCCTTACTCTATTACGAAAATGCACATTGTTCACTTTCTACGTTCCACTCTTGTATTCATGAGGACCAATATGGCAGGACTACCAGTACGTCTCTATACCCTTCTAATAGAACCAACTAACTCCCACAGACTTCAACGCAAAATAGCCCTTCAGCCAGCTCGATCCCTTTCAGGGTTAGCTTCAGTCGCGAACGACAGCATTTGCGCTACATTTTGACCCTGGAACAATCACTTATGGAGGCCGAAAACAAATGCCACCGGTCACAAATTGCTTTCAATACTCTTTACGGACTCTATGAACAGCTCTACAATTCCTACAATGACCTGGTGGCTTCATACCATCAACTTAAATTTACCGGTAGTGCGGCCGAATATTCGGCAGACTCGAATCAAGGGTTTCAAGGCGTTGGTTTAGGTATTGATTGCAACCCGGGGAACACAAATGTAAACAAATGATACTGTACTGAATAATTTAGCTTTAAAATCAAGCCAAGGAGCACAGTTTGGATATGATATAACTAAAGCCGTCGCAGTCTAGTCAACTATTTACTCATAGTAGAACATTTCCGAGTCCAATTTTCAACGTTTATGACTGCATCCTCAGGGCTAGACCTATACCTGATCAGATAGTTCTCTATATCAGCCGCGTAAAATGTTCCTTTGGGAATCTTGCTGGAGAAATCTTGCGCCAATCTTTCCATATACGCCCTGCTGTATGTACCGGTTGTAGAGAAGGCCCACCTATCTTCACCATTCAATTGGCATGGCAAGACTAAACTTGCATAGGTTGTTAAGAAAATGTCTCGAGCAATAGAGCTGGTCACGGAAGCCACAGGTATAATCATATCGACGCATCCATGCCGTAGGAATGGTTGAGGCACTGTCCTCTCTTCGCTCGTTAAGACCAGAATACGGCCCTCCTTCGCATCTAGTCCAACCAATAAATCAACTAGGACTGGGACAAGAGCGTCGTCTAACATCTCGATATTCTGGAGTAACAGTAGACATCTTCGAGGCAGGCTTCGAAATAGTATAGCATAATCACTTTCAGTTAAGTGCTGTGAAGCGACATTTATGGTGTAGATATTTAGACCGACGAGCCCGGATATTGCCAGACATATGTCAATCTTCCCCGACCCTGCCGCTCCCCAAAACAGATAACCACGACGATAAGGAATAGCATGTTCTGCATACCATGTTGCTGCCGAAGGGGATAGAAATGTATTCAAATCTTCTAGCAGTGCATAACGTCGTATCTTTCCAAGCCCAGTTGCAAACATCGAAGGTGGGAGACTAACAGCCGTTTGTTTCCAAGAGACACATTCTGTTCCGGAATGCGATGTTTCTCCGCGGAATATGATAGTGCTATATGCATCATTATGCCTTTCGTAAAACTCGTTATCTGGTTGTACCTTTACACTAGGGAATAAGTTATCAAATAGGATATTCATCTGAAATATCAGAGCAACATTCATCATGTATAGAAGCAGCAGACATAATAATTTAAGTGCCACTCGGATACCGGCAGCAGATAAACCAGCAATCGTTGCCATTTATTAGATGATTGTTTACTCAGCTCGTGGGTAGATAACAAAGAATTATCGTGCAAAGTAGAATGGAAGTAAATGTTGCCCAGGACCTATTTATGCACGCGAAAATAATACAAGGGCTTTAGAAGGTACAAAGTTGAAATTGCACAAACGGTCCAGCGGCTAGTACAGCTGTTTTTTAGAATATGTTTCTATGATATGAACTATATCTCTACCGATGTGAGTTACAGCTAGTCTATTTACGGTTAGTGGCTGTCAGAAGAGGCCAACCATGTTGCAAAATGCTTTCCAAGTTAACTTTATTTGGCACTAGTATATCTCGGGATATTATACCTACCAGAGGTATTCTTCCATTTATCATTAATCTTTGACGAATCTTCTTCCCACCTCCACTGCTATCTTAGATTTAGCCATTGACGCATTCGTGAAGACTCTCCTAAGATAACACGTTGCTGGGATGGCCTTGCACTAATACTACCCGAAGTCAATTCCCCATCCTGTCTCCCACGTTCCCGCCTAGGCGGCCTCCTTTGCTGTGGGTTATTTGCTCTTCTGGGCAGCACCTGTCGTCTAAACGATGGAGCAGGAAAGATAGATGCAGGCCGCAGTCCCGGTCGCGGTCGGCCTGCCACTCCAGCTCTCAGCGATTCACGGTGCCTCCTCAATGGTTGTCTTTCACGGAACATGTTGAGGCGATTTTGCACTTCAGGGCCTACTTGGCTCTGGCGAGGTAATCCTGTTGATGCTGAACTGCTCCGTTCAGCGCCACGGGTACGAGGGGTATAAGGAGGCGGCAGGTCATATATAGGCGGGGGTGAGGGGCTCTCTCCGAGCTGTGCAGCAAGCTCTTCATGGCCTCGACCATCTTCGATCTCCAGCTCATAGAAGGTCCCATCATCAGAGTCTTCTTCGTTTTCCTGTATCAGAGTAGTATAGAACTGTGCAGTGCGGTGGATTTGCGCCTCAAACTCCTGTCGTGTGACACGCCACTCGGTCGGGTAATTATTAATCTGTATACGTTCCCAAATAAAGTCGCGGACATCTTCAAATCTAGCGGTAGACTGATATATATGAACATCTCTTAAAGCTAGCCGAAGCTGTTCACCAGCTTTATACCAGTTAGCGACCTCAATAAACCCCGTCCCAAGTCCGTGGTCCCATTCGAATGACCTCGCATCTATCTCAATATTTAAGGAGTCCAGTATATCGGCAGCTGTAATACGATCCTGATCACTACCCCATAATATGAGACGAAGCTGATTTGTGGCTCTGTGCCAGTAGGGCCTATATACCGATACATCGCGGATGGGGCATGGCCTTGCCAATAGCTCATTGTCCTGGATGAAGACCCCATACGGGCCAGTTTCTGGGTCACGTCGTGTCGGATTACCCGAGGGATCCTGTTTCCTGGTGCGAACACCAACTGGTGGCACCAGATACCTTGGAGGGAGTACAGGCATTTTGGAAACCCGTGGGATGTGTTGCGGTCTCTGGTCTCATCTACTTCGTATATGTTATCTACGTCGGTTCCTCTCGGTATAAATAAACTCTCTTTGCGGTAACTTTGTACAAATGCACAAATGGAACTTTGCAGAAAGTAAATTTCCGTAGGTAAATATATATACTTTATTGCACCCTATGATAACAAGATTTTTTATTCTATCTCTTGTTCCCTTGGTTCAAGCTGCAAGGCCAAAGGACCCAATTCACCGCCATGTCTTCCAGAGCAAAAGGTAAACAAAAGTTACACCGTGTACTAGAAAAAGAACCCTCCATACTCACTGCAGAGTATAATTCGGCGACTCCACTTGTTCATACTATTATCTGGGACCCGAGTCAGGAATCCACTGAGAAAGCTAGCAAAAGATTACGAGGGATAAACGCCCGTATCCGGAAGAATAATGTTGCGGAAGGACTCCCCAGAGATACAGGGATAGTCGACACACAATTCTTTATTGACGCTGGAGATGCTCTTGACGGAGCAATAAGAACTTACGCCTCGACCGGCCAAGTTGACCAATATTTAACAATCAAGGCAACTTTACGCGGTTTTATCAATGAGTCAGGGTATCCTATTGAGTGGAACCTCAGTGATGATTTTTTCAAGGACCGTGCGAAAGATAAGAGGTACATAGATAATCGTCAATTAAGCACGGAACACGCTGAGAGCTCTGGGGAACAGCGAGCCAAGGAACCAGAAGATGGTCAGGAGATCCATCCAGAACACGCTGAGGGCTCGGGAAGACAGCAAGACGACGAGTCTGAAGATGGTCAGGAGATCCATCCAGAACACGCTGAGGGCTCGGGAAGACAGCAAGACGACGAGTCTGAAGATAGTCACGAGGTCTATCCAGATTATGCTGAGAGATCGTGGGAACAACAGGATATTGAATTTGAAGATGAAATCTCTAATATCTCAGATCATGAGATCTATTCCGACTATACGCCTGACGGAGGATATGCGCAAACTCGCGAAGGTCGAAACTCATATCCCGAGAGTGAAACTGATGATGAGGAGCATGTCGATAGTGCCAGTCGTGACAATGCTAGTCAATGGCAACGGAGCTTTATACCTTTACATGATCTTCTTCAAGAGACTGAAGAAGCATATGGGGTGCCCTTTACTGATGGTCAAATTCTAGCATGGCGTGAGAATGGAAACACGGGTTGGTCGGTGATTGTTGGATATGAATGTGATGGTCGGCAAATTGCTCGTCTAGAGGCCGCAAGAAGACGTCGATTCAACAAAAGCCGAAGCACACACATCAAGACTAATTCCAGGGGGCACAAACCTATAGGCAGAAGAGGGAGTCGCAAAATATATAGGTCGTCAGAGGATATTAAAGGGTTCGGTCTCGTGGCATGGAGGGTAGATGATAAATACACAGACGATCCCACCTCTGTTTTACGTCCATCAGAAAAAGCTTGGTACCCTGAGACATATATACAGGTTACTTGGGCGGATGATGTTTGCACCTGGGAGTCTCGTGATAGCCTTCGGTTTGTTTTTTCTGGCAGCCCTTACAAGGTAGATATCCTAATTTATCGAACCGCAATCGCCTTGGAAGGAGACTACCAAGAAGCATTGACCGGCATACGCCCGCATTATCCCGATCGTGGAACCATGCAGAATTTGCACTGGCGGAATACAAACGCTCATGGAGGAGCGCATTGGCTTCATCCTCGAGCACGGAAAGACAGAAGAATCATTAATATACAGGAGGAGAGCCTAAGCGACCTTGAAGATGAAATCGAAGATCGCGAAGAAGAAACCGAGGAAGAATACACCGAAGAGGAAACCGAGGAAGAAAACATCGAGGAAACTGAGGAAGATGACATCGAGGAGGAAGCTGAAGCAGAATACATCGAGGAGCCAACTGAGGACGGTATTGGCGCGAGACTCGAGGTAAATGAAACCAGCGAGCCAGCTAGACGACACTTTCTGCCAACACCACCTACTTCTCGAAGACAGACCCCTCAGTATAAAGGCAGAGAAACCTCTCAGCCTGGACCTTCGCGCAGCCAGTCCAGGCGACCTACAGCTCCCCCAATGGCACCAATACCCGAAATGCCAACACGTGGACAGACCAGTAATTCACGGAGTAGCAGGCCTGCTTTATCAAGTGCAAGCCGAGGTCATAGAGATGAAATGCCACGATCGCGATCAAACCGATCTCCTGCCCATCTGCAAGGGCGTACCTCCCGGGCTCGAAATACAGAACAACAAGGTAGCCAGCATTCCCTTCCTCAGAGAAGGGTAGCTTCCGAACTGTCGTCTCGACAACCAACATCTCGAGCCCCTACTGCAAGGGTTCAAGGGCATGCACCGAGAAGGACTCAGGCCCCTACTCCAAGGGCCCAAGATCAAACACCGAGAAGGACTCAAGCCCCTACTCCAAGGGCCCAAGGTCAAACACCGAGAAGGACTCAAGCCCCTACTCCAAGGGCCCAAGGTCAAA